>NC_065582.1:131925263-132246096 GCF_024542745.1 Macaca thibetana thibetana | reverse complement strand
TGTACACAATGTCAATTTATGTCCCAGCATATGGTCCTTTTTTGTCAGTGTTCTCTGGGTATCTGAAAAGAATATGTAGTTTGCTATTGCTGCATGCAGCATCTACTACATGACAAAATTAGATTATTTTGTCATTCATGTTGATAAGTCTTTCATATCTTTACTAATGTTCTATTTGCATATTCTATTACTTTTGGAGAGAAGTATGCTGTAATATCGCACTCTGAGTGTAGATTTACTTACCTCTTCTTTTAGTTCTCTCAATTTTTGCTTATCATGTTTAGAACTAGATCTTCTTGGTGAATTAAGCTTTTTCTATTATTATGTTTTCTTGAGTCCTAATATTGCTTTTTGCCCTAAAACCTACTTGGTTTGATATTAATATGGGGATATCAGCTTTCTTTTGATTAGTATTTGCAATATATACCTCATTTTACTTTATTCTTATATATTCAATTTTTTCTGTTTTAAAAATTTAATTTAATTTAATTTTAAGTTCCAAGACACATATGCAGGGCATGCAGATTTGTTACATAGATAAACTTGTGCCGTGGTGGTTTGCTGCACCCATCAACCCATCACGTAGGCCTTAAGCCCTGCATGCATTAGCTATTTATCCTGATGCTCTCCCTTCCCCCATTTTTATCTGTCCTTATATTTGCATTATCTATTGTAGTAGGTGGGTAGTTGAGTTTTGTTTTATAAATTCTATTCTAATAATCCTTATCTTTTAATTGGAACATTTAAGCTAGCCACATTTAATTCAATTTTGATATATTTTTGTTTACATCTACCATATTGTTGTGTGTTTTCTATTCATCCCAACTGGTCTAGTTTTCCTTTTTGTCTTTTTTTTTTTTTCTTTTCTTCTTCGGATTCATTCAAGATTTTCCAATTTTTCTATTTTTCCCCCTGCCTTATCTTAAAAGTCATGCATTGTTTTATTATCTTTTGGTGATTATCCTAGAAATTAGTGTGCATCCTTAAATTATCAAATAAATATAAATTAGTACTTTCTTTTTCTCAATAATAGAAGGATCTTAGAACACTTTAATTCCATTTATCTCCCTCACAATTTTTATGCTATATTGCCATCTATTTACATTCTTGGTAAATTTTAAACTTCAGAAGACATTATTATTATTGTTGTTTGAACAGTTAATATTTATTTAGAGTTACTCATACATTTGCCAATTTGTGTTATTTTCATATTGCATTTTTGAATTTCTATCTGGGATGATATTTCCCCAGTGTAAAGAAAACTCCTCAGAATTTCCTAAAATTCGATATGGGTTTGAAATCAACACATCCTCTGTTTATATTTGTCTTAAAATAATTTTATTTCTCCTCAGTTTCTGGAAGATACTTTTCCTTAGTGTCAAACTCTTTCAGTAGCTTGAAGTCATCTTATGTTCTTCTGGCTTCCAACATTTCTGTTCATCTTCCTGATTATCTCTCTTCTTTCCTTCTTAGTTCTCCAATTATACATATGTTAGATATTTATTTGTTACTCTTCTATGATTTTAATATGTTTTTCTTTCTCTTTTTTAAACACTTTTGTCTCTTTATACTCTCTCTGAATCTCTTCTTCTGATCTACCTTCTAGCTCATTAGTTTTCTCTTCAACTTATATAATCTGCTCTAAACTCTACATTGAGTTCTCAATTTTGTTTACTGCATTTTTTCTTTTTAAAATGTTACTTTGTTTAGAATAAATTCTAGTTCCCTGTCAAAATACTTTTATTCTCTTTAACTTATCAAACATAGTTTTTTAAAGCTTCTGTTGGCATCCCATAGCTCTCTTTTTATTTTTTTCATGTTTTTGTTTTGTCTTGTTTTGATTAGGTTGTAGCTTTTTTCTTATTAATTTAAATTGCATGTCTGTCATTGTATATGAAACATTGTAGACATAATTTGAGGTCTGAGAAAGAGTATCTTTCTCCAGAGAGGATTTACATTTGTTTTTCAAATTAAAGACATTTTGCTATGCCTTTAATCCAGTTGGAGATTTTGGGATAATTTGAAGTTTGTCTACAAAAGATCTTTTTCCCTTTAGCCATCACTGACATTGTTCCAATATTTTGAAAACAATATTTTTCCTCTCGCTCCACCACTCACCCCAAATCTTCAATGACTATTGTCCAGAGACTAAACTTTAAATTTCAGTGCTAGCATTCACAATTCTCTTAAATATGACTCCTATCTAGCTTTCCAATCTTATGTTCCCTTTTTCCTCAAAATATATTTTCATTTTGTGAGAAAAATTTATCTAATGCTCCAGGGATGCACTTCTACTCACTTATTTATTTTAAACTTTTATTTTATTTTTAAGATTTTTGTTCAACAGTAAGATTTAGGTTTCTCCTGCCTGAAAAGCTCTCCTCTGTCTTCCAAATCTTCATTCTTTTCATTCTTCTATACCTAGTCCAAATTTAATTTTGTTTATGAAGCTATGTTTTACAACCAAGTTCATAGCATTATCTGCTTCCTACGGATTATTCCCTCATCTTTTACTTAGCAAGTATAAAGCATTGACCGTACTACTAGTACAAAAGCAAGAGATGTATTTTCCAAACTAAGTGTAGGTTTCCTTATGTCAGATACTTTGACTTATTCACCTTATCATTTCTGCAGCATCCAGAAATTTTGCATGTAATGGTTTTGTATGTAATAGTTACCTGAACCATGTAAATCTACCCTAAGCCTTCATGGTCTTCTTAAAAGCTGGTAGGGAAATTGGTCCAGGGTACATATTACAGCCTAAGTTAACCTTTCTCAGATTTAAGTAATGTGGGGATTCCTTCTAAATGAAAAAGATTATTTTCCTTTTTTATATAATGTGCTCTCAAGTCCTACATTAAGTTCTTAATTTTATATGTTGTAGTTTTTCTTCTATATGTATATGTTTAAAATAAATTCTAGTTTAGTATCCAAATGTTACACACTCTCAATCCTTCATAAAATGCTATAGCTGATTGCATGCCCGAAAAGTACTATTTTAGATTTCGCATCTTATTTATTCCGAAATGTATGTTTCAGTCTTCAGGTGGAAGTTAATTTGACAATATACCCTGGATTTCTCTTTTCTGCTTGAACATATGGTTTAAGAATCCTGTTGGTAAGCTTGCAGCATTTCTCTAAGTTTGAACTGATTTTTTGGAGCCATTCAACTTTGGTGAATAGCTGAAAAGAGAAGTAACAATGCTTGAGATATTTGGTTAATTCAGTGATCAGAAGATAGTCTTCTTCGTGAATTCCAAGAATTCTGGAAATTTCTTCTAGTTTCAGTAAGTAGAAGAATTATACCACTAATATCTTTTGATTTTCTTTTGTATTGGTGGAGCAGATGCCTTTGGTTCTTTGTGTCACATCCTCTCCACCAACCTTAAATTTTAGCTGCGGCTGCCACGTTTAGTTCCATGTAAGTTCAGACTCATTTCATGTTAATAGTATCCACTATCCTGTCTTTCTACTTTCCTTGTCAGGGCCTTCTACAAAGCTTTGGGAACCTGCTTGTGCTATTGGAAGTGTAGGGATATTAACACTGTGATGGTGGCCCTCCATCATTGGAGCTCACAGATGAATCCTTCAACCTTTCGTTTGTCACTGGACAGTCTGGAATGTGTTCTGTACATTGTTAAGATATTTTGAGGGAGTCAAGGTCCTATCACCTACAATGGCAATCTTGCTTATAAAACTCTACATTGGGTGTTTTTTTTGCTCCACACACTTCCTCATCCCTGCTTCTAGAGAATATTTTTTGTATAAACTACATCTATCTAGGCCCTTATCTCAGCCTCTTTTGGTTTTTTATATATTCTCAACTCCTACATTAAGTTCTTAATTTTGTATATTGCATTCTTTCTTCTAAATGTACTTTGTTTAAAAATAAAAATTAAGACAGGCAGGTAGCTAGCTTTGTGAGTTTAAGGGTGGACTACAACTACATTTATTTAACAAAAATGTACTAAGCCTACAGTATCTCCAGGTCCACATTAGAGGTTCTGTTGGAAATGTAAGATAAAAGAAAAGGAAGAATTTTTCTTCATCAAACTTACATTTGAGTGCAAATCACAATCAAGTTCTCTAAGTTTCTCCACAATGAAGAAATCTGGATTAGGCTTATGAATAGGAAAAGTAGATGGAATTTAGAGAAAATTGGAGAGAAATATCTAAAGCATGGGTCACTCCCCGATTTAGAAGGGCCTAAGTTTCTTCCTTATACATGGAGCAGCAGGAAGGCACTAGAGCCCTGGAAGAGAGAGACATGCCATTTCAGTTCATTAAAAGTCTGAAATGGGAGGGTGCCAAACTTAAGCTTTGTCCCGTCACTAACTTTCATATAGATCAAGCCTAGTTAACAAATAGGTACTTAATAAATGATTGATGATCTACATACAGGTCAAAGCTTAAGTCCTTGTTCTACTGTTTACTTTGAACGTGTAATATAACCTCTTTGAAATCATTTCTACATCTATAAATAAAAATATCAACAGTATTGAATTTATAGGATTGTTGTACAGAGTAAAAAGGAATTATAAGTGAAAAGCACATTTTAAATTATAAAGCAAATATGAATATTTGCAAATATGAATATTGGGGGATCAGAGCTGCAAAATAATGTATCTGTTAAAGTCTTGGTTAGCAAATGTTCCTATAAGCATACACGGCTCTTATGGAAGGTTTTATGGCTCTATTAATTAATCACATTTTGCTTTTTACCCCTTCAGCTATCATACTATTAAGTTCTATGTACCTAAATGATCAATCTATTTGTTAATTTTGACATCTGATATGGTTCTTACCAGTTTTCTACAACTTACGGTTCATGCCTAATCAGAAACAAAGCTGAGGTTTCCTTTTTCTTTTTCTTTTTTTTTTAGACTGAGTTTCCCTCTTGTTGCCCAGGCTAGAGTGCAATGGTACAATCTCAGCTGACCGCAACCTCCACCTCCCGGGTTCAAGCAATTCTCCTGCCTCAGTCTCCCGAGTAGCTGGGATTACAGGCATGCACCATCACACCCAGCTAACTTTGCATTTTTAGTAGAGACGGGGTTTCTCCATGTTGAGGCTGGTCTCGAACTCCTGACCTCAGGTGATCCACCCTCCTCGGCCTCCCAAAGTGCTGGGATTACAAGGCGTGAACCACTGCGCCTGGCCAATGCTGAGGTTTTCTTTTTGTTGTTGGTAATGAGATTGTAAATGTAAACAAGTGAAATGAGAAAACTGGCCTTTGAAGAACAACCATAAAACAGTATTCCCTTAATTTGTAGACAGTGGTGGGAAAGTCTGTGCCTCACTGATTTTAAACAGCATGGCTATATCACTATGCATATTTTCTTTCTTTTTTCCTCTGTGTGCTTGAGAATACAAAAATTAACAAAAAGCATCCCTGTGAATTATTGTCTTCAGAACTATTAAGCAAACAAATGAGTATTTCATAGACTTAACGTGACAATGAATTACACATCCAAAACGGTTGTGTGTGTGGTTTAGCAAAACAAAATTAAGAGTCATTCTAGGGAAGGACATTGCCACAGCTTTGGCATAATTAGGAATCATCATAATCAAATACAGGAAATTGGCACATCTGCTTTTCAGGCTGTTGATCCAACTGTGAGGCTGCCTGTGCACACTGGCACGAGCAGTTCTAATGCAGCTCGATGTGTTCTGCAAAGCTGTCTTTGCATAAATATTTACATAATTTTCTCCAAACACCACTATAAGCAGTTGTTTTTTATCACTTTTTCTCCCTTGGGTTATTATTTCTTGCCATATCTACTCCTGGTGAAGGAGTGATCACTTCTTTTTTTAAGGATTCCTCTTTCTTCAACAGAAGTTTAGAGGAAAATCTTATAACCTGAAAATTCCATAAAACGGCAATGAGAAGGAAGCAGTGCTTTTCATTTGGTACATTTTTCTAAAAATGCAAAAACAACAACAAAAAATACGCCCAGCCCAGCTGTGGGGAAGACAGAGCAGAGAAGCAGAGACAGAGTTTGAGTAAGAATCCCCTCAAGGTTTGAGACTAATAAGCACAGAAAGTCAAATTAGGTGAGGTGGATAGCATGGCCTTAAAGAAGCGATAACCCGAACTTAGGCCATGCCATTTGCTTTAGTGATTAAAGTTAAAAAATCTTCTACATAAGCATTAATTGAGGAGTTCTTTCACTTTTAGTCACATAATTTGCTAGTTTTCTTTTTATAAAGTGATCTAAAGGATCTCTCAAGTTTTGATGGTTTATTTTACCTTGCTGAAACTGAAGCATATTTTAAAGTGATACATATTTTATACTTTAAAGAATACAATTTAAAGAATCTAGCATCTATAGCTGGGCATGGTGGCACATGCCTGTAATCTCAGCTACTCAGGAGGCTGAGCAGAGATGATTGCTTGAGGCCAGGACTTGGAAACCAGCTTGGACAATATAGCGAGGCTCTGCCTCTTAAAAAAAAATTAGTCTTTATTTTTCAAGCATTGTTTTGCATACAAATACACAGTTGTCCTATTTTTATTATTGTAAGTTGATTTATACCATCTAAATCAAAGCAGATACACTATTTCATAATATTCTAAATATTTGTAAGAAATCTCCAGTGTGGAAGGCATATTTTTCTGTCTTAATATAAACCCTTTGCCTTTGATACACACACTTGGTTACATATCCTAGTGACCTTGGCACTTGTGAATTTCAGGGTAGCATGGGATACATTTTTATAACCAAATTATTGGATTGTTTACACGGGGAGAGGTATGTTTGTTCTCCTTCCAAAAGCTTTTGAAAGAGACAACTTTTCAATGATTTGCAAATAAGAAGAAAGGAAGGATTCTCAAAAGAAATAGGAAAGAAGTTTCCCTTTATGACTAAGACCCCAAAGCAAATGCAACAAAAACAAAAATTAATATACTTTAATTACTATACAAATTACTAACATTGGTAATTACCAGTTAGATGTTGTTAGTTATAAGTATATATGAATGCTAGATTGTAAATGAACTATCTGTGTGAGGTGCTTATTTAAAACTTTTTAGTGAGATTTACATAGTTTGATTTTAGAATATAAATCACTTCTCTTCAATGAATTCTTCTGTTGTAGTAAACTATACTGAATCATAAGAACATTTTCAAGTGATAGTCAAAACCCTTTTTTCCTCTTTTACTCTGCCATCCTTAAAACATTGGCTTTTGTTCCCATAGCACTTTCTTATGGGCCCCAGGTGGCTGCTGTGGAATTGGGCTCTGTTTGAGGACCCATTTCTGCTTTCTTTTAGTCTTCTTTCTCTTGACATTAGGTTGGTGCAAAACAAATCCTGGGTTTTGCCATTACTTTTAAGGGCAAAAACCGTGATTACTTTTGCACCAACCTAATATCTATCTTATCTTCCTTATCCTCCACTGCAGGCTTCTTCTCCCTTCAGTTTTGGAGGTGGGCTGATGGCTCTATATCAGTAAATGGGCACTGGCTTCTTACACTTTGCCTGTGGAGGACTCTGGGAACTTAAGTACTCAAAATGATTCAATGAGTCAGAGTCAGATTTAGGAATAAAATCATGTGTATAGTGTTTGAGTCACAGTAGACCTATATTGATGACTCATTTAATCTTTTATAACTTTATAGAGTTTATCTAGGCAGAATATTTTTGTATAATGCACATGTATACCTGTGAATATTTTTAAAAGAGTTGTATATGTGTGTATGTGTGGTGTGGTGTGGTGTGTGTGTGTGTGTGTGTGCGCGTGCTTACAAATTATTGCTTTCCATCTATTAACTAGATGTTAAAAGTTTCCAACTTTCTCTTTCCTTCTAAGTCCAATAATTCTGAGTTTTTTCTCATCTTGTTGCCATGACCTGGAGGTAAACATCTATGTTATGTTAAGTGGTTATGGTTATGATATAATTTAAAAGCTGAGTAATTGTCACCAACTTATTTGATTATATCTATATATCACAGCTAGCAATTCAGAAACTTTTCTGCTCGTATTTATTTAGAGCAAGATTTTTAAACTCCACATATATCTTATCATATTTGCATCTTATGATTATTATCATGCCTATTTCTACTTAAAGTTACTCTGAAAATATATAATATATACTTCAAAGTTTGAGAGGCAGTGGTGTGTGTTGAAAAGAGCTCTTTACTGGCATTTAGCATTCATGTCCAGGAGCCCCATTTTCTCATCTGTAAAATGAGGAAATTACACTACAGAAAATTTTAGTCAACATTTATTGAACAATTACGATGTGGCAGGAACTGTTGTAAGTGTTGGTGAGAAAAACAGAAAGATTCTCAGATGGAGTTTATGATATTATTGGAAGAAGAGTCAATTCATATCACAATAAATCATTAAAAATCTGTATCAGGGAATACACAGAGTACTAGGGCGCATAAGGGATACATTTATCTTTTTTCCAGAGGATGTCAGAGAAAATTTACACCATTTACTTTTGGAGTAAATTATGTTCAATATGAGGACAAATAAGACAGTACTATAAAGGAGGTGGAGGGATATTTAAGATAAATGTCCCCTGATTACATAAAAATTCTATTATTGGGTCATTTCAACTGAATTTATAGGACATCAACAGTTGAGAGAGTAGAATTACTGATCTTTTAGAAATGTAGAACTTTGGGCTTAATCTCTAATGATATTCTTAATTATTTTTAATTTCCTGGTATGTTTTTCTTCTTTAAGAACTCCCTCTGGGCCTGTTAGTTCAGAAAAGGGATGTTGGTAATTTGAGCCACATAATTGAAGTAATAGAATTTTCAAGCTTGAAGGAACTGGCACACTTGTTCAGTCCAGCCCTCTGATTTTGCAGAATGTTTTTTTAGTTATGAGAGATTAAGCAATGTGTCTACTAAGTTTTCATAGTCAGTTAGTGGTTGAGTTTTCACTAAATGTAGTTTCTAATTCCTGGCTTAGTGGTGGTTCAGCTACCTCAGGGTTTCTTTTCATAGCGTGAGGATAAAAAAATGCACATTCCACAGTTATTTTATTATTTTTAAAATTTAACTGACAGTACGAACATATCCATAGTATTTTTCCCTAAGTACCAAGAGGAGAAAATTATAAAAAGGAGTAAAGGTGGAAATATAATGAAATAGGTTTTTTGTTTATTTTGTTTTGTTTTTGGTTTTCCGGTTACTAGTTTCATCATTGTGACAGTTATAAATCTTTAGGATATGTTTCAGTGTTATTTATAAATCTATGCTGGTATTTTCATTGAGAAATAAATGTTTTTTTTAAACCGGAGCAATTGATACAAATCTAATTTTCTCTTTTTCTTAGTACATTGATTTTGCTGATATCGTCTTTTAGGTTACAGATTATTTCACAAATTCTGTATCAATTTAGTTGGCCAATATGATGTGGTTAAGAGTTCAGGGTCTGTATATACACAATCAACTAAAGAGGGATTAAAGACTTAAATCTAAGACCTGAAACCGTAAAAACTTTAGAAGAAAACCAAAGAAAACACTTTTGAACATTGGCCTAGTCAAAGAATTTATAACTAAGACCCCAAAGCAAATGCAACAAAAACAAAAATAAACAAATGAAATCTACTTAAACTAAAAAGCTTCTGCACAGTGAAAGAAATAATCATTAGAGTAAACAACGCACAGAATGAGAGAAAACTTTGCAAACTATGCATACAAAAGAGGACTAATATCCAGAATCTATGAGGAACTCAAGCCAACCAGAAAAAAAAAAAAAAAAACCAAGTAATCCCCTCAAAAAGTGGACAAATTACATGAATAGACACTTCTCAAAAGAAGATATACAAATGGCCAACAAACATAAAAAAAAGTTCAACATCACTAATCATCAGGTAAATGCAAATTAAAACCACAATAAGATGCCACCTTACCCCAACTGCAATGGCCCTTTTTTTTTTTTTTTTTTTTTTTTTTTGACAGGGTCCTGCTCCATCACCCAGGCTGGAGTGCAGTGGTGTGATCCTGACTCACTGCAACCTCCACCTCCCGAGCTCAAGAGGTCCTCCTGCATCAGCCCCCCGAGTAGCTGGAACCACAGTAGAGCTGGGTTTTCACCATGTTGTCCAGGCTGGTCTTGAACTCCTGGACTCAAGCAGTCCACCCACCTCGACCTCCCAAATTGCTAGGATGATAGCATTGCTCCCGGTCCCTAATAGTCATTATTAAGAAGCTGAAAAAAAAAAAAAAAACGATTTTGGCACGAATGTAGTGAAAAGGAAATGCTTGTACACTGCTGGTGGGAATATAAATTTGTATGACCTATGTGAAAAACAGTACGGAGAGTTCTCAAGAATTAAAAATAGATCTCCCATTCCACCCAGCAATCCCACTACTGGGTAGTTACCCAAAGGAAAAGAAGTCATTATATCAAAAAGACACCTGTACACCTGTACTTCATCTATATATGAGTTCAGGGTCTGGCATAATTCTGGGTTAATTCTCGACTCAATATTTGCAGGTCGTGTGACCTTAAGCAAGTAGCTAAACTATTCTGTATAATCCTTTCTCCTTCCTTCCTTCCTTCCTTCTTTCTTTCCTTCCTTCCTTCCTTCCTTCCTTCCTTCCTTCCTTCCTTCCTTCCTTCCTTCCTTCCTTCCTTCCTTCCTTCCTTTTTCTTCCCTCCCTCCCTCTCTCCCTCCTTCCTTCTTTCCTTCCTTTCTTCCTTCCTTTTTCCTTCCTCCCTCCCTCTCTCCCTTCTTCCTTCTTTCCTTCCTTTCTTCCTTCCTTCCTTCGAGATGGAGTTTTGCTCTTGTTGCCCAGGCTGGAGTGAAGTGTGTGATTTCCGTTCACTGCAACCTCTGCCTCCCGGGTTCAAGTGATTCTCCTGCCTCAGCCTCCCGAGTAGCTGGGATTACAGGCATGCGCCACCACACCCAGGTAATTTTGTATTTTTAGTAGAGATGATGTTTCTCCATGTTGGTCAGGCTGGTCTCGAACTCCCAACTTCAGGTGATCCACCCACCTCGGCCTCCCAAAGTGATGGGATTACAGGCATGAGCCACCGCGCCCATCCAAATCCTATTTCTTTATTGGTAAAATGGAGATGAGATTGTAATGAGAATTTAGAGAGAGAGGGTATGTAAAATATTTAGCCTAAGCCTAGAAAAGTGCTTACTGTATGTCAGTTGTTATTATTGTTATGATTCATAAGAAGTTAAATTCTCAGTAAAAATAATGGTTGGGGGTGGTTTCCAGAAACACTGCTTGCAGGAGTACTTGTCAAAGCCCAAAAAAGCAAATTTTTATATTTGTAGAATGCACCAAACCAGTTTTGATATTGATGTTACCACTGCTGTTGCTGGAAACCAGATTTAGTTTATGGGTCTTGGCTGCCAGATGAATGAACTGGAGAGCCAAATTTGTATAAGTGGGCCCTGCATGATTCCTGGGAGTGTCCGGAATGTGAGGAAGGCTCAATGTGTGTTACTGTTGCAAATCTCTCTTCCTGCCAGGAATGATATTATCCGGATAGCTTGGCCCAGCCTGGTCATCCCACCCTATTGGCAGCAGGACAACTGTGAGACAGAAACAGACAGCCTGAGCTGGGCGAAATCAGCCCCTGGGGAAAATGGAAATGGGGTGCAGAGAGCTTGTGGAAAGATGAATAAGAACAAGGAAGAAGTTTGGGTAGAGATGTGATAAAATAAAAACTGGAATACGGCATTCTAATTAAAAAGAGTGAGATAATATTTCCGAGATATTAATCAAGTTTTTCTTTGTATTCTTTTTTCCTTCCCACCATCCTTTCTCCTAAATTAATCTTCCACTCCCTCCCTTCTTTCAGAATAATGCTGGTTGGCATGTGGCATATGAACAGATGACACTGAAGACCAGATTCTGCTTGTTCTCCCTCCACTGGTTCCAGATATACATATATATGCCTGGTCACTGAGGAAACCCCTATAATTGTAGATAAATATTAGAAAAGGGGATGGGGGAGTCACAGGATTAACTGAAATGGTTTTATCACTCCAGGGACTTTCTGCTGCAGTAGAAATTCACTAGTTAGAACAAAATAAATAATATGAAATTCTTGAATATCTGAGTTTGAGGATAAGGTTCAAATATGAAACACTTACACATTACATGTATTTTTCCTCTTGTCTTGAATTTCCAGATTCTGTCTCCTATAGACTGAATGTTGTGTCTACTTAAAATTCAGTGTGGAAATCCCAAACCCCAAGGTGATGGCATTTGAAAGGTGGGGCTTTTGGCGGGGGGTGATTAGATTGGATTAGTACCATTACAAAAAAAACCCCAGAGAGCTCCCTCACTCCTCTTACTATATGAGGACACAGTGAGAGAGTAGCCATCTATGAACCTGGAAGTGAGCCCTCGCCAGACCCTGAATCTGCTGGTGTCTTGATCTTGGCCTTCTCAGCCTTTATAATGATAAGAAACACATTTATGCTGTTTATAAGCTACTTAGTCTATAGTATTCTGTTATCACAGCCCAAATGGACTGAGACGCCATCTAAAGTAAAAATCATGTAAAATATCTTAAGAAAGATGCATATTTTGTGATACTTGTAAACAAGGAAGTACAGGGAATTTTCTCATGAGGTTTTCATTCCTGTTCTCTATAATCGTACTGCTAATATCGATGCCGTGCAACAAAGCTCCGTTTGAAAACAACAATGACAATAACCCCCAGATCTTTCTTGCTAAACTGAACTAAACCTCTAACTGAGGGATAGGTCTTAGTACTCATTCATTTCACAAACATTTACTGAACACCAATTATAGGTCAGGCAGCATGCCAGGTACTGGGAATATGCTGAGAAGAAGAATATGTGATTTAGGGAGAGAAATTGCTTGCAAGAAGACAAGCTAAGATTCTATGTGAAATAAGAGTGACGGGAGTATAGTTCTTACAAATGATTTTTTGCATAAGGTTATTTAATTATAGACAAATGGAAATGGGATAATCTGTAATTTCCTCTCTCAACCAACGTTCTCATTCCCTAAATAGCTTTGGATGGGGCCAACACACCCAGAACACTGTGGGCAAGTGTGTTTTCATTGGTTGATCTGGCTTGCTAATTCAAAGTATATGACCTCACTTCTCAATTACTCACTTAACATTCCAGTACATTTTGGGAATAACTGATAATTTTGGAAGCTGCCAAGAAGATGGATGAATGGTAACTGACTTCACAGATCTAGGAAAGCTGAAACACAACCTACCGATAAGCTAATTAAAATTGCTGAGCTCTGGAAATGCTCGTGAATGGAAAGTACGAGGTGTTTCTGAAGGTGAGAAAGCAGGGTGTGGCTGAAAGCAGGAGGATAGGTGGATAGTGTTATAAGGAGGGGTTCCGATTTCAATAATACAAATGGGGAAAATATGACAGTTTACATTCTGAAGTATGAGACCCTCAGAACCCTTTGGTGTATTTAACGTCCACAGCACTGGGGGCAAATTTATATTCCTAAGGCAGGAGATTGTAGAATTGTTCTCTGGGCAAATAAAAGTCTATGAAAAAGACTTACAGCTGTTGCTAGTAATAGAGATCTTCTGGGAAGATGGGGGAGGAAAAATGTTATTAAGGAGTTAAATTTCCGTCTTTCATAGCGTGTAGTCTTTAGTGAAAAATCAGGAAATGTCACAATAAACATGTTATTTGGCGTTACATATTATTTGAAATAAAGAGATGATATAAGATGCTCCTAAAATACTTGAAAATAGCTTTATCCATTTTCTTCCTCTTATCAAAGATTAGGGGTGGAATAGAAAAATGATAAACATGTGTTACATTATAAAAATTTGACAATAAAAGAAATCAGGATAGTACCATCGAGTCAAACATATTTAGGTTCAATGTTCAGCTTCTTGACCTATGAGTTTTGTAACTTTGGTCATGTTGCTTAGGTTTTCTCACCTTGGTAAATGGAAAAATAAGATCAAGCACACAAAAAGTACTAAAAAAAATGAGGCCTTTAGGGTTATATTAAGTGAAATAATGTATTTAAGTACAGAGAGTACTAAAGTAAGTTTAATTAATACTATTATGAGAATGCTTTGTGAAAGATGAGAAGAAAAATTAACTCAGAGTAAGGGGAGGAATGAGTATTTGACTCTGAGTTCACACACACACACATGCGTGCGCATGCACACACACACACACTATATACACGGAAGGGGAGGGGTAAGAACAGTAAAGCTTCTAAGGGCAGTTACATTTGTCCTTTATATTCTCTATTTGTCTTAAACAAACTAAGAGAAGCAATGCCAATTCTAGCAAGAAAGAAGAGAGATACATTTGGGAAATAATCTTTTGTTGACTTGCCTTAACTCCTCTGTGGAACAAGGAGTCATATAAATAAATTCAAAGGATTAATTATCTACAATGTTCCTGATTAGGTGCTAGTTGTAATTGTAGAATTGTATGGCTATTACATTTTATACAAATATTCACTTATATTCTTTCACTTGATTTTCATAATTGCCCTGTAGAATAGGTCAGATAATTCTTTACAGTTGCCTTTGTTAGAAGGTAAGAAATGAGGAAGACTCAGTTTTACCCTGGACTAAGTAAAGGAGAAAAAATAGAAGAAAGAAATGGAGAGGAGTGGTAAAAAAGAAAGAAAACTATAGAAATTGCCTAAACATTAGCATAGCTAAGGAAGCAAGACAGAGACAATAATTTAGTTATGAGTAACTATTTTTATAACTCAGTGTGAGAAATTTTTATTAATTTTCAGTGAGAAGTGTAACTGCCAGATAAACTGCAATACTGATGTCACCTGGTTTTTACATTCTCTCCCTTGTTAACAAAAGCTTCCAGGGAAATTAAAATTGGTTAGTAGAAATGCAATCAGAGCACAGTTATGGGATGACCTTAATGGCCATTGTCATTAAATTATGGTGCATGATGTCCCCGAGCAAGCTCTGAGGCTGTATTTGCCAACCAACCAGAATACCCATGTCAGCTGGTTAAGGCACCTTTATCCCTGTGTGGTGCTGAAACTGCACTGACAGAAGTGTGCCCTTTGACTTCATGCAGACCATCTGCTGACACTTATTCTCCAACTATATTTCAACACAGTTGGTGAGGTTAAAGCCTTCTCTTATATCAAATCACATTCCAAGCATGCCTTCTTGATAAACATTACACATTTTAAATGAAATTCTGAAAACTCAGTTTCTGCAAGGATTAAAAATGAGTAATGTGTCCATATGGTTTTCTAATATTTTCATAAGTACATTAAAAAACACCCAATAATTGACTAAAATGAACTTGACTTCATTTTGATAAGAATGAAGCTAAAGACGATTGATCTATTGGATTAAACAAATATGGCATCAGGAGCATAGGTGCTAGTGTCAGAATATAGAATACACAGTCTGTGACATTCTTTATGATATTGTGTATACATTTAAGATACTACCAAACTCTTTTAATCACTACCCTTATGGTAGAAGCTTTGTTTGTCTTAGCTAGTGAAATGTCACTTCAACAAAACCCAAAGAATTAAAAAAAATTACCCACATGCTTAGAAAGCAGAAAATAGCAAAATGTGGGAAAAAAGTCATCTTTGCAAGGAAAGGTCGGCAGAAACATATGGATCCCAAGTGAAATTAAAATAAGGTTTCTGTACAGACTAGATACTGTGGCAGATAACGGTGCCACAGGCCAGACAGAAGGTTCCCAAGGCCCCAGGCTGCTTTCTTACTTCTGCTCTGAAGACTTTATCCAACATTATTTTGGTGATAACACTTGTTATACATCCTCTGGATCCTCAGATGCTAAATCATCCTGTAATAGACTTCATCCAGGAAACCTAAAGGCCAACCATATTTCATCATTTCTTAAGTTTCAGTGATTATAAAACAGCCATCTGTACATGTCTGGAAGCATATTTTTATTTGGGTTATTATTTGATAATGTACAGACAATTCAGTCTTCAATCCTCCAATGTGCCTAGTAAAAAAAAGTCCACAGGAAATTTTTATGAGATTATAGTTTTAAGATTCTATTAATGTACATATGACATCATTTATTTTACATAGGAAGATCATAATTACATAAAATGATAAATAATATGTTTATTGAAAAAATATTTGACTATATTATCTTATCACATTTTTTAATTTAGTAAATTTCCCATGTGCTTAGATTTGGAGATCACATATAAAAATTCTACACAGAAAGTTCTGTGCTCCTGAAGCTTTCCATCCAAAACTTGCCCTTTTAATTCTTGTTTAATATTGACATATTACTTCTCAGTTTGTGTCTAGTAGAAGTTTTTATATCACCAACTAGACTCAAAGTAGGGAGAGACTGAGTTAGGTGCTATAAAAGTAGCTTTGAAATTCAGCCATAGCCAACAATCCCTCACCTTAACTACAGACCTTTGAACCTACATGTCAAAACTATCTGACTCTAAGGCACCTACAACAGGTGTCTGGTATTCTGCCATTAGGTATCATTTGTGATGACAGCATACATTCAGATACTGTTGGTCATTTTAGAGATGGCATAGAAGGAAAGGTAATACCTTAAATATTTACATCATGCATATATTAGTGTGAATGTATTTTTCATCAGATTGTTTTCTCTTTATGAGCAAGAAACAAAGGAATGGGTACTTTCGTGGAAGCAGGGGAGAGAGGAGGTAAGAAGGAGCATGGTAGAAATGTGATGTAGGATTGGGAATTAGCAGAGTGTTGAATATTGTTGTTCAGGAGTGGGCTATTCCGATCATGTTCCCAACAGGAAACAGTTGGAAAATATTTAAATTGGATAATTTAGTGGAAAGGTGATTTAAAGAATTGGGTGGGAACAGGTCAGAAACGAGTAGATCGTAGAAGCAGAGAGCTGTGTAAAGAGGGCTTCCTGATAGAAGCTGTGCCTTTGACAGTGTGATGTGACAGCCCGCCTGGGAAGACCCTGTAAAGCAAGGGCCAAGGAAGACCTAAAAACAAACAAAACAAAAACAAACTACATGCTGCGTCCCATCAATAGATTTGCACTGAAATCCTGCTTTGCAGTGTTCTTGCTAACTCTTGTACAAGTCATTTGATTCTCTGGGACTCAGTTCTCTCAGCCAGAAGATATTATACCTTTTCAGAAAGTAATTTTGAGAATCAGATGACCTCATTTCTATAGAAGCTCCAAGCACAGAGCTTCAGGTTGAAGGATGTCTAAAGAAATGTTTAATCTGAAGAGGATGCAAAAAAATTTTTTTTTTCTGAAGCCACATCCTATGGCTAATGCATGGGACGTGATTTTTGTTTTCTTCTTTCATATTTTATTTTAGGTTCAGTGGGTACGTGTGCAGGTTTGTTTCATGGGTAGATCGTGTGAGACTGGGATTTGGTGTACAAATGATTTGATCGCCCAGGTAGGGAGCACAGTACCCAATAGGTAGTTTTTCAATCCCCACTCTCCCCATCAAGTAGACATCAGTGTCTATTGTTCCATGGAAGGTGATTAATCTTCATGTATGTGATCACAGACAGATGTTTTAGAGATACATGTGTATAAATCTGGTGTCAAGTCAGCAAAATTAGAAAGACAGGGTGACAGAAAGGGAGAGAAAAAATACCAAGAAATAACTCCAAAGCTTTTGCCCAAATCATTAGGATCAAGAATATTAAATATTAAATATTAGACACAATTACAGGGTCCATCCTCCTCATAAACTGTGAATGGAATAGCTCCCAGCTTTTAGCAAGGGGCTGTTTGCAAATATTTTATTTTATTTCTTCAGAAACTTATTTTAGACACATAATTTTTTTGTCTACACTGTTGAATTTCTTACTAAGCCACAAGACTTAAAAACATTTTTTGCCTTGTTTCCCAATGGAACAAGGTTTCAGTTTAAATCCCAGCATAAAGTTATGTACAAAGAATGTCAATGTACTTTATCTCCTACAAGTTACTCATGTAAAAAAATTATCAGTTAAAAGGGACAATGCATGTCTTAAGTCTGCATCAGGGAAAAGATAAATTATTTGTTTGATCTCATGAGTTTGGTATTGTGTTGTGATACCATCTAATATGAATGCAGTTTAAAATTCTATGTGAAGTCCTTCTGGTTTGACTGTCAATTCAGGGTGGAAAACCATTTTGATAGAAGTGTCATGGAAATGACGAATGGTGAAGATATCAAGTTGGTTAGCTAATTGTTTTGATTGCCACATGATTCTTCTTGTACTATATCATGTATGAGCAAAAAAGGCATTAATTCAAAGATCAGAAATTCAATGAGTTTTAAACTAATCACTTCAAGGTACATTGAATTTATCTGCAATAGACTCTACATATTGATGCTTGGATCTACTTGGCTCCTTGGGTTTATATTTAACATTTGTACCACAAAAGAGAAATCATTAATGAACACCTTTAAAATGCAAATTCGTCAAGGTCAGAATTTCACAAAGAGCAGCTGGTTGGTTGGACCATGCACTGCATTTTATTTCTCTTTATTATTTCATTAGATTATCTATCAAAAAGTTTACTATAATTTTAAAATAATTACAGTCATTTTCAGCCTTTTCTTAGTCTAATTGTGGTAAATGTGAGAGCAAAATCTTTTAGACAGAGAGGAGATAGGAATATGATCAGCATAAACAGTACAAATATTGTACTGTGTGGAACTGAGATGTCCCAAAAAACTAGCTTGTAAGTAGAATTTTTGGAAAGTAAATCTTGTTCTCCCAGTCATACTCTTCATAAACAAAGGGCCCCTCTTTTTGTGAAAGACACCTTTTGAGGAATTTTCCCAGCATATCATCTTTAGGAAATGTCCTCTCGGTGTCAGGTGTGGGGTCTTGCATTAGACTCCAGTCTCATCCACAAGTCCTTTATGACCCCTTCTGTGGCTTCCATGGGACCCTTTTAGCTTAGTAAGATGTTTCCTTTTGTATTTATCTAGTTTACACTGGTATCTGTTACTAAAATCAAATTTCTTTCTTGCGGGTGAAACCTATGAATTGAATTGAAAACTTTGGTTTAGAAGTGGCAGGCTTATTATTTACTGTCATGACCTTGTGGGACACTGTTCCAACAATGAGATTCCCCCAGTGCTCTTCTGTCTCAACCTTCCCATCCACAGTCTCATGTACAATCACCGCCCAGTCTCCACTGCTTTTCCAGGCACAGCCGACCTTCAGACTACGCACACTCCTCTGAGGCATGGAAATCCCCTTGCCTTCCCACCCTCAGTGTCATTCTTCTGATTCTGCTTTTAAATGTACAATTTTGGATCCTTCTAGGTTTTCATATTTCACTGAGCACAAAATAAAAAGCAATACAATAATAGTAAATTTTACATGTTTAAAATACAATTTTCAGTGCTCTCAGCTCCTCCTCGTCTTTCATCTTTAATTTGTCTTGCCACAGCAACCTGATGATTCTTCTTAAAGAACAGCTGTGCTCAAACCCCTCTGCCACTTAAATTTATTATTCTATCTATTTTGTCTACACAAAAATGTTTGCACACTAAAGGGTTTTTAGCTAAGGTAGACTTTGGTAAACTTTTAAATTAAAGGCTACCTAGTAAATATTTCAGGCTTGTGGGCCACATGGTCTCTGCCTCAACTATCCAGCTCTGCTACTGTAGCACAAAAGTGGCCACAGACCATATATGAACAAATGGGCACGGTTATGTCCAATAATAAATCTGGTTTTTTTTTCTTTCAAAAACAGGTGGTAGGCAGGATTGACCTACAGGCTCCTACAGATTGGGCCTTATCCAGGTCTGTCAGTTTTATTTTCTATTTCACCCTTCACATACTCAGGGCTCCACTGAAATTCAGGTTCTGTTTGTGCTCATTAGGTACTCTATACATTCACTGCTTTATGCTTCTGTTCCCTGGGATGGGGCTGGAGGAGGATGTAGGAAGACTGGTGTTTCTCGAAGTATAGTTTACATAAGAGGTGACTTTAGGTTAACTTTAAGGCAATATGTTGTCATGCTGCTTGTTAAGGGTATGATCGCAATATACAGGAAAAAGCATAATAAAATACATGATTAAAACAATAGTAAGACTATGAAACAGGTAATACTATTATTAACTGTAGAGAGGCGAGAAGGTAATCAAAGGGGTGCACCTTTTTAAAAAAATACTCGTGCTCTTTTACCTATCCCAAATAACGATGCCCTCCTTTCAACTCCCATCCTCAGATGGAAGTTGTTATGCTTTTTCTTTCTAGGGTGTTTTCTTTCCTTCACCTGTGATAATCTTAAAACCATGACCCATCCTTCAAGATGCAGATTAAATTCCCTGTCCTTTATAAACCCTTATTTCTCCAACTATAAGTGATTTCTCCCTCTTGAGAATTCCTACTGCATTCCATCACATCATTTCAATCTTGGTATTATGGTTATTTTAAAATGTTGCTTAGCTCAATAACTAGAAGATCCAACTATGATATCTCACTTGCTAGACTTTGTATATTCTCAAAAGCACAGATCAGTGCTTTGCAGAGAGCAGGCATTAAATGATTAATAAATTTTTAAAATTTGTAAAAAATGATTTTCTTCAAATTAAAGATACTTTTGTTTGATGAGGAAGTGTTAACTCTGTATAAAGATCAAGGTCAAAAGCAAACCCCTGATTAACTAATCTTTAAAAAATATCCTCAGGCACTTGTGGTCCAGTATTGTTGAACTTACGTTGGTATTTTTGCTAGCCAAATTTGCTACATATGAAACCCATTGGCCATTTGGGGATTGACAACTTTCCTACTGCTCCTTGCGAAGAACTTCCCAAGAAAACTGGGATAGATAATCTATGTGCCATATGTGCTGTTAAAATAAAGTTGGATATGCACTAATCAAGTGGTTTCCATGAGAAACACAAGGCCTCCAAAATATAAAAAATCTTTTTAATTGTAGTACTTATGGTAGTCACTCCAAAGAGCAAAATTACATTTCAAACTTTTTTATCTTAAAAAGGGAGTTAAATATCTAAAGCTTAAATATCTTGGAGCAGACAAACTGTGACTGTTAAAAATGTTATATAAACAAGTTAGAAATAAGCAAAAAAAAGTTTTATCTCTTTTATGCTGCCTACAAAGTCTTTAAATTAGTGCCTAGACTAAAGGAGATTTTTTTTTTTTTTTTCTTTTTGAAAGTGATGAAGACATAGTTACAGGGTTACAGGGTGTTGCTATGGTTTGGATATGGATTGTTTTTCCTCACCGAATCTCATGTGGAAATTTGATTTCCAGTGGTGTTGGGAGGTGGGGCTTAGTGGAAGGTGTTTGGGTCTTGGGGGTAGATTCCCTCATGAATGTCTTAGTGTTACAGGTACTGAGTTCTTACTCTTGCAAGACTGAATTGGTTCTCAAGGGAATAGATCTGTTTCTGCAAGAGTGGGTTTTTGCAAAGCCAGGACCGCCCCCTGGGTTTGGACACTCTTTGCCTGTGTTTATGTCTTCTTTGACCTTCTCTTCTTCTTTTCTGTGTTTTGACGCAGCACAAAAGCCCTCACCAGGAGCTAGGTAGATGCTGGTGCCATGTTTCTTGGGCAGCCTGCATACCCATGAACCAAATAAACCTATTTTCTTTATAAATTACCCAGCCTCAGGTATTCCTTTATAATAACTTCAAATAGACTAAGATAGCTGCCCTTCTCCCATGGTAGATTTCAGGCAAAGGAAAAAGGATAGCCAACCTTGAATTCCCTTACCTGAATGCATTGGCTAGGACCATCATCATTTAGGTACCATTCCCAGGATAACTCAGTCTTTTTATTTGTTTCTTTCTTTTGAGGAAGATGATGGATATGAGGAATTAGGATTGAAGACTGTTAATTTTTAAAATTGATATAAAATACTTGTATATATTTATGGGGTATGGGTAACATTTTGGTTCATGCATACACTATATAATCATCAAACCAAGGTAATTGAGCTATCCATCCCCTCAAAGATTTACCACTTCTTTTGAATACCATAAATTTTCAGTTCACTCAGCATCAAAATATAGCGGGTTATAAACCAAAAATGTGTTTATTAAAAAGACAATGTATATAGAAGCACCTTAAAAAAACTACAAATCGTCATTTGAATTTCTTTCTACTTTTATTTTCCAAGTTTTATATGATCACAACATATAAAATAAACATGTCTATTATAATTTAAATTCCTCTAATTTATTCTATATTGTAAATTCCTCTAATTTATTCTATATTGTAACCTATTAGAAGTAGATACAAATATGCAATTTATTTGTTTAATCTGGAGTGGGATACTGAAAGATTACTTATATCCTTTGCAATTTTAATCATTCTTAGCTGTAACTTGTTTTGTTTCCCTTCTGAATTGTCTCTTGCTATCTATAAACAATCTCATTCTTTTTTTTTTTTTTTTTTTAATTTAAAATCCCTACGTCTGTGTTCTGTGTTTAGGTAGCTGAAAAGATTTTTTCTCGTCTTGCAAAATTCTCAAAGAAGTTTATTGAATCTCTGCCTCCTCCTCCTCCTCCTCCTCCTTCTTTTTCCTTTTAAATCTAATTTTGCTTCCCTGCCTCCACCCCAGAGTATCCAAGTTTACAAAGGAGAGGAATAATATCAAGCGAATGCTATGGATAATTTAAAAATACAGTTACTTATCTCTTCCCTTCGATTTATAACTTTTTATTGTAATTATAACTGCTGGTAAAATGACTAATTTAAAGTTCCTAGAGATTATAGAACCTTAAGACGTGTCAACGTCTTTCAAAACAGAATCTCTTCTAGCTAACTTAAATGAAAGGAATGTATTAAGAAGGATAAATAACTCAGAGTCATTTGGATTGCTGAAGAAGAGTGAGGACTGAATTTCAGGAACAACTCCCCAAACCACACTCCAGTCCTTGGCAAGGGAGGTGCTCGCTCTGCCATGCACTGCCTCTGAAACAGCAAAAAAGACCCTCCGTACCCTGCCTCTACCCTCATGTAATTGGGTTCTGATTCAAAATCTGGCATGAGTATATTTGGGTGGATTCTAAACGATGATGAAATCTACCTCTAGGGCAGTCTAGGAAATGTCCATTTTAAAGCTTTCTCTGACATGCAGAAAGTCATCCTAGAGGAGAGTTGTATCAGTATTAATGAATTCATCCACAGTGACCACCATTTAAGTCCAGTTTTTTTCTACTTTCTTTGTTACCTGCCCCACCCCCTGCTGGGATACTGATAGGCGGCAAAATGACTAGAATTTAAAAACTGGGTTATGAACCAAGTGGTGTCAAGATATCTCAAGGACCTATGAGAAGAATAGCTACAAGATACATTGAGATATAAAGGAAAGACCAATGTGAGCTGAAACAATTAGGTAAGGTTTCATAAAGAATTTTCACCTTTCCAGAATCTTTAGACAGAATTTAAATACTCAAAAAAGTATTCCAGCCTTCTGCAATAACACAGCTCAGCAAATGTTTAGTAAAACCTCTATTATATGTTTCTAGTAAATCACAATTCTTCTCCTTAAGAAATTAGTAACAGATTGGTAATGACTATCTGAAAGTACTATAATGTAAATGAAACAAAAACTTTTATGGCTGAAATTGGGGGTATGGACTGGGGATAATACCAGCAGTAATGATGAATTGAAAAAGTTATATGGAAGAGAGGGTATATGAAATAGGCCTAGAAGGTGAATTGTATTCTGGCTACATGAAATGGAACTTGAAGCCTGAAAAGCATTAAATTTTTTAAAATAAATGTTTAATTTGGGATAATTTTAGATTTAAAGGGTTGTAAATATACTACAGAGTTCTTGCATGGGTTGTAAAAGGGTTGTAAATACACTAGAGAGTTCTTTTTGCCATTAACATCTGACATAACCATAGTACATTTGTTATAACTAAGAAATTAACGCTGGGCTTGGTGCGGTGGCTCACGCCTGTAATCCCAGCACTTTGGGAGGCCGAGGCAGGTGGATGATGAGGTCAGGAGATCGAGGCCATGGTCAAACCCCGTTTCTACTAAAAATACATAAAATCAGCCGGGAGCAGTGGAGGGTGCCTGTAGTCCCAGCTACTTGGGAGGCTGCGGCAGGAGAATGGCTTGAACCCCAGAGGCGGAACTTGCAGTGAGCCGAGATGTCGCCACTGCACTCCAGCCTGGGCAACAGAACGAGACTCTGTCCATCAGTAACAGACTGGATTAAGAAAATGTGGCACATATACACCATGGAACACTACGCAGCCATAAAAAAGGTTGAATTCGTGTCCTTTGTAGGGACACGGATGCAGCTGGAAACCATCATTCTCAGCAAACTATGCAAGAACAGAAAACCAAATACCACATGTTCTCACTCATAGGTGGGAATTGAAAAATGAGATCACTTGGACACAGGAAGGGGAACATCACACACCGGGGCCTATTGTGGGGAGGAGATAGCGGGGAGGGATAGCATTAGGAGATATACCTAATGTAAATGATGAGTTAATGGGTGCAGCACACCAACATGGCACATGTATACATATGTAACAAACCTGCACGTTGTGCACATGTACCCTAGAACTTAAAGTATAATTAAAAAATAAAATAAAATAAAGTAAAATAAAATAATAAAATAAATATAAAAAAATAAAATAAAAGAAATTAACACAGGTACAATGCTACTCTAATAGTATTGGCACTAGTTAATACTATTACCAAAATCACTTTATTATAATTTCACCAAACTTCCCCTAAAATAGTTTCTGTTCCACAATCAAATTCAGGAAACCACACATTTTGTTGTCATGACTCCTTATCTCCTCTTCCTATATAAATTTTGAAATGATCCTAAATTTACAGAAAAATTGCAAGAACAAAGAAATGTGTTTCCTGAATCATTTTTGAGACTGAGTTGTTGACATAATGGCCCATCATGTCCAAGTACTTCAGTGTTATTTCATCAAAAAAGGAATTCTTTCATGTAACCACCATATTTTTCCAGTTGTTGCAATAAAGTCCTTTAGAGCAAAATTATCCAGTCCAAAATCACATATTACATGTAATTGCCATATTGCCTTGGTCTTTAATATGAAACAGTTTTTCAGTTTTTCCTTGATACATTGAAGAATACAGGTCAGTTATTTTGTAGAATGGCTTTCGGTTTGGGTATACATGATGCTTTTTCATCCAACTATAGTGGGAATATTACCAAAGTGATCTTGTATTCTTCTCATTACAACCAATCAAACAGAACATAACTTAGTTTTGTACCAATATTGGTGATGTCAATTTTGATAACATGATTAAGATAATATCTGAGAGGCTTATCCTATGTGAAGTTACTTTTTTTCTCTTTGTCATGCAAAAGTATTTTGGGGAGATAAATTATGTAGTGTTCTGTTCTATATAAAACTTTGAATTTATTCATGTATTTATTTACATCAGTATGAAATCATGGTTTTCTATTTTACCCAATATATTATAATCTGTTTCTATTACCATTAATTTTTAAAAACTTTTAATTCAGAATTAATTAGAGATTCAAAGGCAATTACGAAAAAAAAAACCCACAGGAAGGCCCTGTGTGTCCTTCATCCAGTTCCCCGCTGTGGTAGATCAAAACTGGGAAAGTGACATTAGTACAATTCACAAAACTTATTCAGATTTCACCAGTTTTACATGTGTGTATAGTTATCTGCAATGCTATTACTTGTGTAACTTCATATAACCATGAAAGCAATCAAGGCACAGAACTGTTCCATTAAACTGGGTTCCCTAGAATTACCCCTTTATAACCACCCCTACATCCTCTCCCCTGAAATCCAAAACCCCTGACAACCATTAATCTAACTTCAATTTCTATAATATTATTTCCAGAACACTATATGAATGGAATAATAATGTATATAACTTTGTGAGATTAGCTTTTTATGCAGCATACTTCCCTTGAGATGGATCCCAAGTTGTTGCATATGTCAATAATTTGTTCATTTTCATTGTTGAGGAATAGTTTATGGCATGGATGTAGCACACTTTAATCACTTACCCACTGCTAGGGTTTGAATGCACGTGTCTCTCCAAAATTCGTATGTTGCAAATTAAACTTTAAGGTGATGGTATTAAGCGGTAGGGTCTTTGGGAGGTGATTAGGTCATGAGGGCTCTTTCCTCAGGGAAGGGATCAGTTTCCTTATAACAAGGTTTGAGGGGGCAGGTTCAGGCCTTTTTGCCCTGCTTTCTGTCATGTGAGGATGCAGCAACAGGGGTTGTCTTTGAAGCAGAGAGCCCTCGCCAGATGCCAAATCTGTTGGTACCTTGATCTTGGACTTCCCAGTCTTCGGAGCTGTGAGGAATATATATATTTAATCAATTATCCAGTCAGTATTTTGTTATAGCAGCACAAATTAAGACACTCGCTGAAGGACATTGGGTTATTTTTGGTTTGAGCATATTATAAATAAAGCTGTTATGACCATTTATATACAGGTTTTTGTGTGAACCTAAGTTTTGATTTCTCTATAATGTCCACTAATGCAATTGCTGGGCCATATGGTGAGTCCATTTTTAGTTTTTAAAGGAACTGCCAAATTATTTTCCAGAACAACTGTACTATTTTGCATCCCCACTGGCAATGTATGAGATATTCAGTTTCTCTACATTCTCATCAGCATTTACTGTTACCACTGTTTTTTATTTTGGCCATTCTCACAGGCATGTAGCAGTATCTCACTGTGGTTTTAATTTGCATTTTCTTAATGGCTAAAAATGTTGAATGACTTTTATGTATTTATTTGTCATCTGTATATCCTCTTTGGTGAAATATATGTTTAAATATATTGTTCATTTTCTAATTGAATTGTTTCATTTTGGTGCTCATATTATCCTAGATTTTTTGGATTGGAGCTTCTTCAACCTGACTTCTGCATCTTTTGGTCATGCCCCATCATTCTTCGAATACCTCTTACTTTCTGGGACAAGATATTCTAAGTTCATCGATTCCTGACTCACTTTGAATTTAAACATATCTTTAAGAATTCCTAGTTCACTTCAGTGGAGAGTGACATTTAAAACCAAGAAATAAGCATCAGGTATGCCCATTGCTGCTGTGGTTCTCAGGCTATCTAAGTAGACAGAGCTATATATTTGCATATACATGTACACACACACACACACACATATATATATACACACACACACATATATAGATATAAATATATATACTGTGTATACTGTTTTACATATATATACATAACAGTCTCTTTGGTTTTGCTTTTTGAGGTTTCAGTTACCCACAGTCAACTTCAGTCTGAAAATATTAAATAGAAAATTCCAGAAATAACAATTCATATGTTTTAAATTGCACACTGTTTTGAGTAACCTGATGAAGTTGCACACTGCCCTGCACTATCCCTCTCAGGAGGTGACTCATCCCTTTGTCTAGCATATCCACCCTGTATATACTACCCACCTGATGGTCACTCAGTAGCTGTCTCGATTACCAGATCAACTGTCCTGGTATAGGGATCACAGTGCTTGTGTTCAGGGAACCCTTGTTTTATTTTTATTACAGTAAATTGCTGTAATTATTCTATTTCATCATTAGCTGTTAATCTCTTACTATGCTTGATTTATGAATTAAACTTTATCATAGGTATGTATGTACAGGCAAAACAAGTATATACAGGGTTTGGTACTATCCATGGTTTCAGACAACCACTGGGGGACTTGAAACATATTTCCTGCAGATAAGGGGGAAGGACTACTGCACTTGCACATACACTCACATCTATATCTGTAATTATATATATGAATTCACACTTATATCTCCAATTGCAAGCTAGCACCACAGGATTTATTCTAGATTTTTCTATTTCATTATTTACAGCTTTCTTCTCTGATGGTAACTCCCATTATCTATACTATTTTGACTTAATCCCTTGCTATTGTCTGAAAGTTTACATCTCCCCCAAATTCACATGTTGAAACCTAATTTCCAATGTCATAGTATCTGGGCTGGAGCCTTTGGGAGGATATGCAGGTGAAGCCCTCATGAATGGGATTAGTGTCTTTTTAAAAGAGGTCCCAGAGAGTTACCTTGTCCTTTTTGCCATCTGAGGACAAGATGGCTGCCCATGAACCAGGAAGAAGATCCTCATCAGATGTCAAATCTGCTCGCATCTTGATCTTGGACTTCCCAGCTTCCAGAACTGTGATAAATAAATTTCTGTTGTTTGCGAGACATATAGTTTATGGTATTTTGTTAGAGCAACCTGAATGGACGAAGGCACTTCCTGAGTGAACCAATTTCTCATCACCGCTGTTGCCCTCTCCAACACAAATTCCCTCATTTTGTTTCAGTTCTAACATGAGCACCACCTTGCACTTTCACTCAGGCTCTGGCCCCAGTCATGAGCTGCCTCTTCCTACCCTGGGTGGACATTCTCCTCATCTTGCTTGAATCTCTACCTGTAACTTCAGGCTTTACGTACCTTTTCCCTCCATGTTGAAGCCTTTCCTCTTCTCTCTCAAGCTCTGACATGCTGCACTTGGTTGCCACCTAGGCAACCCACCTGGGCTATGACACACGACGCTGGGTGTCAGTCAGTCAGTCAGTCATTCCTTTGACAAGCTTCTCCCTGTTCTGAAGCTCTCCTTACTCTGCTTGTGTTTACATACTTCAGCTAGGCTCTCTCCCTGACCAGAATTCCTCTTCAAGTGCTTTGGTTCTTATACCCTGTGCTCTGCTGCAACAGCCTTACTCACTCCTCTCATGCTCTGGCATCCTAAGACAGCTTCTGCCTTCCAGTGTTGACTCTCTCTCTCTCTGTTTATTCTCTGACACCCTGCGTGGGAATGACCGCCTGCATGGAGGTCCATGTTTGGGCTCCAAATACTCCACAGTGAACTTTCCCCCATGCAGAAGTCCTCCTAATTTTTTTTTTTTTGAAGTACGGACTTTAATGTTTATTTACAGGACACTGCAAGATATGAAATTCCACATAGAAATAAGAAACCCATTCAGAGGACAAGCTTCATACAGTATGTACAGTTGGAACTGCTCAAATATAGTTTCAGTGTAAAAAGTGCTACAATAAGAAACCACATTTAAAAAGAGTTCTTAGCAGAGAGACAGTAAGACAAAATACCAAATATAGTGCACAACAAATACATACCTCAGCTACATGATCTAAAAGTTAAAGGTTACAGGAGTTCCACACTGAACTTGGAAGCTATAGCCTTCAGAGGTAGTCTCTGTCACACATTTTGATCTTCCTCTTCCTTTACTGAGAAATTCTCCTCAATTAAGCTTAACAAAGCCTTATACACAGACTCATTTTCATGGTTTTGTAGAGCTTCAATGTGTCTAAGCCTCCACATTCTTCAATCATACTAAGTTTCTGTTTCACATAGTTTCTCAGCAGCCTGAAAGATGTTTGAAATGGCATTCAGGATAACCAGAATAATCTTGGTATCTTTGGAAGTTAAGAGGTTCATCAGTGGTGCTATTATGCCACAATGAATGAGGTATATAACCTGTCCAACTGTTCCACCACTGGTATAGCTGGTCACGGCACATACAGCCTCCTTCTGTGTCTTAAAATCTGCCCTGGAGAGAATGTTGTGAGGAATGGGACTAATCCATGATTCACAAATTGCTGTATCTGGTCCTGATGGACAGCTGTGATGTTTGACATTGTCCATGTAACTTCCTTCAGAATGTTAGTTTTGGGGTTGATGAGCAGGCTGGGGAAGACGGCAAGTGCTCCTGCATTGATCACAACCCGAGTCTCTTCATCTGTACCAGTGACAATATTCCTTATGGGTCTTAGTACAGGAGTCACAGTTGGCAATTCAGAAGCTCCTAGAAGCTTCACAAGTTGGGGCACAACTCCTGTTTTCAAGAACATGTCAATTCATTTATTTGGACCATCAGTAAGGTAGGAAGTAGTCCAACACGTATCTGCTAATGCTTCTGGATCATCATGATGCAGGAGCCGAACTAAGGTAGGAAAAATTTGCTCAACAGCATCTAACAGGAACAGGTATCTGTTAATACTTCTGGATCATCATGATGCAGGAGTCGAGCTAAGGTAGGAAAAATTTGATCAAACAGCATCTAACAGGGGTGCAGGATTATTGTAGCAGCAGACGATTGAAAGTGTCCAGGTAAGATGACATAAGTAACCACACACTAAAGATGACATATCGGGAACTGCAAGAAGAACCAAGAGTGGGTCAACTGCACCATACTTAATAACCAAGTCTCGGAAAACTAAACCATCACCTGCAGTGTTTCCTAGAGTCCATACTGCTTGTTCACTGATGTGAGCCTGGGGAGATGCCAACATAGAAATGAATGCTGGGATGGCACCTCCATCTACCACAGCCTTAGTTTATTCTGATGTCCTAGAAGCAATGTTTGTGAGTGCCCAAGCAGATTCAAACTGAATAGGACTACAATCAGTTCTGCCCAAGAAGGACACAGATTTTGGAATCAAACCAGCCCAGATTATGTTGTCTGTGGGGGACTGTTTTTCTCTAGAAAGCAGTTTCACGGCAGCTTGAGTAGCTTGGAGCTGACTTTCCACATTATTGCTTTTTGTGCTGTTGACAATGTCATCAACAGACCAATTTACTGTGCCCTGGTTTTTGAGGTTTTCCTCCAGTAGAGAAGCAGCAGCATCAGGAAATGAGCTTGCATTTCTCCTCTTCAGCATTTGGTCATCCTTCTTAGCTTTCCTCAGCTTCACATTGATTTCTATTCTGTGACACCTCATTTCTGTGCTGTCTTTTCACTTGTTCTTGAATCTGTTAAGTCAGGCAGCTGGTATATTAGCATTCTCATTGGTAGATATGGTTATGAGACAAAAGAAGGAAAGCTGCAAAGCAGGCCCAGAGTTCCACAGGAAACGATGCAGGGATCGGCGGCTGTGGGGCAGCTGCGCTCAAAGCGTCCACTTCGACTCAGCTCAAAGACAGTGTTGTTTTCCTGATCTTAATTATGGTCAGAAACCTCACCTCCTTCCCACCTCCAGGTAATCGGCTCGCTGGCTTATTTCTCTACTCCTCATGCTGGGCCACCTTCCCAGGCAGACACTTTCTTCACCCTTCTCAGCCTCCAATGCTTCACGCCAGGCTGTCCTTCCCTGCACCATGGGGACACTCTCCTTTCCCTGCTTGGCTTTGGGCACATTGCTTGGACTACTTTACTGTAGCTCTGCTCCACCCTAGCATCCAGTGCTTGGCCCACCTAATGGCTTTTGACCTGAATTGTTCAGTAAGAGAATGGAAGGCAAGAGAAAGAGATAGCATTTGATACCTAGAACACAGTATCAGGGAAATGGGAGTACAATATGAGGTAAATCCAAAAGGTATACTTGTGCATAGAAGGGGAGCAGTGACTCTCATGGTTTCTCTGGAGCATCAAGTATATGAAGGGACTAGACTTGATCGAGGTAAGGATACAAAGCTAAGTTGTAATGCTATCGTGGAGGGCCTTCCATTGTTAGGAAACCATATTCCATTGCAGTAACTAGGTAGGTGATTAATACGATTGGTTTTATACTTCAGGTGATTAATTACATTGAAGTATGGAGAAGGTATAGGAAGAATAGAATACTATTAGAGTAATTCCTTTGAGAATTGAGAAATTGACCTGCACCAAGGCTAAGGTAGAGGTCATGAGAGAAGCGAGCAGTTACATGACTTTAGCATTCGAGGATGCCAATCCAAGCCTGAGCTGCGTTGTGAAGGCCTGACATTGCACATGAGATAGGACTTTCATCAAACTAGCTGCCAGGTGTCTTGGCTTTTTGTTTTTTTGGATATTCTGGATGCTGTAGTTGTAAGTGCTGTAGTTGCCTCACCTAGATTCCTCCTTCAGGGCTGAAACACTAATTTCCCCACAGCCAGGATTTTTCTGTTAACTGCTCACAACTCTCCTCATAACTGCCCCAAGCTAAAAGAAGCTGCCATTGTTTAAGGTTATGCCTTCCCCTTGTGGAGGGGAAGCCCACATTTAGTGAGTGATCCATGAGGGGAAATAAAACCCTGGCTTGCTTGTCTCACTCAATTCAGGGCAACTATGAAAGGCTATCACAGCTCCAGAGTTACCTTTGGTGGTTGGCTGAAGCCTCCTTTGGAATTCCATCATAGTTCAAGTTTCCTTCTGACAATTCCTGCTTCCCTCATCCCTTCGTTGAGGCTTTGCTACATGCCTCAATATACCTCCTGCATGCAAATCTCCGAATCTCAAGTCTGTTTCTGAGAAACTCAATTTGAGACACATTTGGTCCCAAATGCCGATGTTAGTAATCATTCTCTAACATTAGTTAGCACCCCTATTGTCATACATGCAGATATTAATTTAGACGCAATCGCACCTTCCAAAAGCATTTTATTCACTCTTAGGAGCTAGTTCAGACATTGAGGAAATCTAGTTCTTTAATGACTATACCTGATAAAAGTTGAAATAAGCTTTATCACTTACAGGTAGTGAAAATTTATTTTCTTCCTCTGAATCACTGTAGACATTATATAATGAATCACTTCCCATGTGACATGAATATGAATCATTTTCAGTGTGGTACTCAACTTCCAGGAGAGTCACGTCTACAGTCGTGCATGCCATAAAAGATGTCTACTTGTAAATAATATAGATTATATAATTTTTTACACATAAAGAATACTTTTATTGTTGTTGCTTATTTGCCTTTTTGTTTGTTTATTTGTTGGGGTATGGGGTGACAGAAATAAATTAGCGATAGGAGATTGAAAATACAAACTGCTTGAGAAAGAGTTTGTGTTTAAAACATTACCAGATACACAGTAGGTATCAGTAAACATTTGTTAAATGTAATAAAAGACCAGTAAATAAGTAATTAAATGTAATTTAACATGTAGTCCATCGGAGCTCTGCAGGTAGGAAAAAAAAGGACAATGATGGGGGTCTAGTGAAGACTTTAAATCATCAGGTGTCAATCTCAAGCTATTCTAACTGCATTAAACTGTATTTAAAATGTTTTGAGGTTCATTAGCATTTTTATTAATAAGGTGATACATTCTAACACTGAGTTAGCAGTTTGATTTAATACAAATAATAATTTTCAAAGAGTGGGGGCATTCATGGATTGTAAAGCCAAATAATTCAGTGGACATACAAATAATTCGACAAAAGAGAAACATTTTAGATTTATTTACCTACATAATGCAATATAGAGTCTCTCTTTCTTTCTCTCTCTTAAAAAATTTGCATTATCCCTCCCATTCTTGACGTCAAATTGAAAGTTAAACAGGGTCCCAGCATGCTGTCATGGTACAAAAGTCAGTTTGAAACCTTATCTGGCTATTCTCCAGCTGATATAATTCCTGGAGTACTCTCACTGATGGAGGAGAAGGGAAAGTACTGCTGTTGCTACCAGTTCTTTTTCACGGCTTGGAGAGATTTTCATGTCTGCTTTTGCTTTCACCTTCCCTCATTATTGCTTAGGAAAAGAATGACCAACAGTTTTGCTTGCCAGGAACTATCCCAGGGACTGCCCTAGTTGTAGTGTGGAAAATCCTATGTCCATGGGACGGAAGACACCCCTCAGTCTGTGACAAATTAGGACAGTTGGTCGCCCCAGTAATTAATGATCTTCTGATTAATTTTTATTAAATGAAAGTGATTTGATTAGTTATTGGTCTGGGCCAGATGAGGCCATTTTTTGCTTTGCTGTAGATCTTACGCGAGCAAGCCAGTGAGATGAAAAATGCTTCAGGACTGGGATGAATTCTTTACCCAAGCAAACAGATAAACAAAAGAGTGGTACTATTTTTTGGTATGTCAATAATCTCTGCTAGCCTTGTACTCAAGAAAGAAGAACTGAGTGGGGGTACTCAGAAGGCCTGAGAATCTTGAGGAAGAATGAGTTTTAAATTCGAGGTGTTTTGCTTTAGTTTGAGCCTAGGACAAGGTGGATTCTTAGAACAGCTTGGGAATTCCCAGAAGATGAGCAGGAAATTAGTCAAGAAGCTAGGGATAAAGGAAACCAACAAATGTGAGTTTCAAAATACTTCCTCAGGAGGTTAGAGTAAATAGTTAGGATCATGTCTCATATTTCTTTGCCTTCTGTCTCCTTCTAACATGAAACTAATTGTCACTTTTTTTTAGCATACTTTTTTTTCCCCAGATTTTATTCAATAACATGCTGATGTGGCATATAATGTCTTTGATTCTGTCTTAAGATTAAAGTTGAAAATGGAAACCAATTTCAACCAGCAGTGAGTAAAAATCTTCCAAACTTGAATAAGCTGTTGATAGAAATTTCCTGAAAATGTCAGCCTGTTTCAGTTCTGTTATGGGAGGTCAAGGAGATTTATGCATTCGGGTTGGACCCAAATGTGAAATGAGAGGTGGCAACACATACTTGGAGACTGGAGGGCTACAGAAGTAATCAGAATGTCAGAACCTCAAGAAAAGATGAAACCAAGGAGGACAGAATTAAGGTGCTTTAAGGACTTTCTTAGGACTTTCTTAATTAGTCTTAGGACTAATTAAGGACTTTCTTCTAGGGCTTAATTGTTTGAAAATTATATTTCAAACATATGAACGGAAGTTTCCTTCTTACAAAAGTGAAAAGAAGGAATGTATGTTTCCTTCTTACAAAAGTGAAAGTTATCTTCCATCTAGTTAACCCCTTGCCCCTCAGTATCTTCCTCACTCCATCAGGTAAAAAGTGGCAGATTGATGCAGTTGATAGTGGTGGAATTTCCATCCCCAAGTGACCAGTCGGCAAAGAGTGAGAAGGGATGTTAGCCACCCTCCATTCAATCTTTGACATTTGTAGTGAGCATATTTTCAAAATGGAAGTCTGCCTGTATATATTGAAGTTTTCATCAATTCGTAACTCTCAGGTTAGCTGTTATAGTGATGATGGTCCAAGGTACCATTTCATTTTGCCTTTGTTAAAATAGAGATGATAAGACTGACAGAATGTACTCTGTGTCCATAAGACATCAAATTATAAAGAAGACCTAAGACCATGCCAGGCAAACTACCACTACACTTAAAAAAATAAACTCTATTCTAACTGCCACAAGGGTTTTCTTTTTCTCTAGCATCTAAACAAACACTGGCCTCAAGATAACCAATATTGAAACAATTGCATCTTACTGGCTGCAAGACACTAATTAAATAATCCTCCACACCTACCCCTGTTCTATGAGCCATAATTACAGCTTTGACTGGACAAGAGACTGATTTTAATAACTTTCTCCTGATAAGAGACCACTGACCACAGACTGGTTCTGGCCGGTTTACAGAGGCTGTGGCACTGAGCGCCTTCATGTCTTCTGTTTCACCTTTTGACATACAAGGCCTAAATATAATACATTTAATTGTTAAGTCTCCACCTCAAAGTGAACATGAGACATAGGCAACATGCATGTTTATATGTTTAAAAGCATGTTTGCTTACTAAACATGCATGTTGTATATGTCCCATGTTCACTTTGATGTGAAAACTTAACCCACCTGCTTCAGAAATATGCATAGCTCATGTACCCCTTGCTTCAGGAATATTCGTAGTTCCTCCTATAACTTGTTGAATATGTATATTTGGCCAACTCATTCAGCATAAATTCCTGTTCCACCCTTACCTCCCTCAGAGTGCCTGCTTTTTATCTCTGTCAGAGGCTACACTTCCCAGCCTGTCAAGAAGTCCAGCCTGCAGCTGTAACCCTTTATAAGAAATGAAGTTCTCCTTTCCAAATTTATGAACCTCAGGATTGTTTGTCTCCTATCACACTCAATATAAAATATCTGAATTCCTTATCTCAGTAAACAAAGCATCACATAATCTGGCCCTTGCCTATTTCTCTTACATCATCTTACCTGTAAAGCTCCAGCCACACAGTTTTTTCTTTCTTTTTTGAATATGCTAAGCTAATGTCTATGGACCTTTGCAGTAACTTCAAGTGTTTCCTCTTAGAGCTCTTGGAATGACTGGGTCTTTTTTGTTAGTCACCGAGTCAGTCATTCTTTATCATCACAATATTTTAAGTTTCTGCAAGCCACCTTTCTAATATGGACATGTTTTCCTTGCTTATGTATTTATTTCTTATTGTCTGCTTTCACTCTTCAGCCAGACTGTCAGCTTCATGAAGGCAAGGGCTTGTTATCTTGTTCTGTGCACTAACCTCCATTTCTGGAATAGTGCCTAGCAAATAATAGGCACTCAGTGAATCTTTGTTAAAGTTATTGATTTTTATCTTCAAAGAGCTGACATATCTGGTTGTATATCAAATATAATAAATGAAAAGTTAAATACATACGGCAACAAACAGAAGAGATGTATATGTAAGTACTACATAAAGCATTGATTTTGTTAAAAATGAAAAGGTAGTAGGTTCTAAAAGCCAGTTTTGACTAAAGGAGGGCGGAAGTCACGGAGGTGAGGGGAAGACAGAGGAGGGAGGGAGAGCAGAACTAGTAGACAGAGGATTTGTGCACCAACTTGAGTGCTTGCACAAGTTTTGCAAAGGAGACCTAGCTTGCCCAAAGCGGAAATTCTCCAAAACTGGAGCTTGCAGGGAATGATAGTGGGCTGAAATATTTTGAGGTACAGCTTTCCACTCCCAAAGAGGCTTGCTATACCCTCCCACTCCCCACTCTGGCCTTTCCTTGGCTTGGCTTTTTTTTTAGAAAAAAAAAAAAAAAAAAAAAACCCAAAAACTTAGCAGGTTTCTTTAGAAAAAAAAAGAGGAAGTTCACAAAGAGTGTTTGTGGTAGTAGGGGGTGGGGTGGAGTGAGGAGTGAGGAGGCCGTCACCTCCCATGGAATCCTTAGTCTTGGATTTGTAAACCACGCAAAGGGGCTGTTTTAGCACAGCTGCTAAAATAGGCCAGGCCTGCAGGATATACGGGTATGTCTAGTTTCTACAGAACTTTTGTTTTTCTAAACTCTTTCTTCCTTTTCCCAAATCTGGCAAGCGTTAGTCATCTTCAACTCGGCAGAAACCCACAAGTGTGCGTGTGTAGCTTGGAGGCTTCAGCTGGGGCCCCGCCCTCGTCCCCGGGCGCACACTGACACAAGCAGCCTAGACCTGGCCCGAGCGCTCTCCTGGCCTCGGCGTGGCTTCTCTCCAGCCGGGAGTCCCAGGGCCAGCTAGCCTCCTCCCCTAAAGGGGACGGCCCGTCAGCGCAGTGCCAGAGTCCAGCACCGGGAGGAAAGTTTCGGAGTGCGGAGGGAGTTGGGGTTGCCGGAGGAAGGGAGCGGGAGGAGAAGGATCTCCACTCCTAGTTTGTTCTGCCGTTGCCGCGTCCCAGGGACCCCTTGTCCCGAAGCGCACGGCAGCGGGGGAACTTCAGCCCTCCGGGCGGGGTGGGCTCCAGGTCCGGGTCCGAGGCGGGCGCTGGAGGCTCGGCCCGAGGCCGGAGAGGAACTCATCTCGCGAGCTGTCGCCGTGGGCCCGCATTGTCTGCAGGAACTCTCCGGAATCGGGAGGGGGAGGACTGGATCGCGCTTCCACTGGGATTCGTCAAGAGTTCCGGCGGCAGCTGCGGCGGTGGCGGAGACTGCCTTTGTCCTCTCAGGACCTCCCTCTCTCCCTCCCTCTGTCAGCTGGTGGGTCCCGTTGCCGCAGGCGCCGGCGCCTCAGCTGCTCGCCGCCCCCCACCCCAGAGTGCGTCCCGGGTGACTCCCGGCACCTTTGCGACCCTCCCGAGCTGAAGAGACTGCGAGCGGGAGGGATTCTCAGGCCCCCGGCCGCAGGATGGTGGCGGAGCGGTCCCGGGCCCGCAGCCTCGGGAGCTGGCTGTTCCCCGGGCTGTGGCTGTTGGCGCTCAGCGGTCCCGGGGGGCTGCTGCGCGCCCAGGAGCAGCCCTCCTGCAGAAGAGCCTTTGATCTCTACTTCGTCCTGGACAAGTGAGTGTGCGAGGGACGTCCAGGGTCTCCTGGTGACGGCTGCACTGGATCAGCTGGGGCTGAGGCTGAGATGCGTGTGCGCGCCCCGGGGAGTGGTGTTGGAAACCCGCGGAGGGGTGCCCTGTTGCTGTCTTCTTCCAAAGGGCAAGCGGTTCGGATCTGTGTAGGCGGAGATCAGTGGGGTGGGAGGTAGTGATTGGAGCCGTGGGCTACTTGGCTCTTTGGGGAGTTAGGGTATTCACTGTTTGCCCGTCTTTGGGCCTCTTGGGAAATGGGAATGTGGCCTGTTGCGGGCCAGCTCCATCGGCCACTTAGTCCTTACCCACCTCCTCGACCCCCGCTCGTATGCAGGCTAAAGTTTGCCTGGTTTTATCCTAATCATAGCGCTTTCATTGGAGCCAGGAAAAGCCTAGGGTTAACATGCCCAATGTGGTTTGCATTTCCTGCGAAGTAAGGTTTCTGTGTTTACTCTGAAGAGCTGGGTTCCACTATAAACAATTAGCAGGCAGGTATTGCCCCCAGAAAATGAGCGGACTACTTCTTCTTCTTCTTCTTCTTCTTCTTCTTCTTCTTCTTCTTCTTCTTCTTCTTCTTCTTCTTCTTCTCCTTCTCCCTCCTTCTCCTTCTCCTTCTCCTTCTCCTTCTCCTTCTCCTTCTCCTTCTCCTTCTCCTTCTCCTTCTCCTTCTCCTTCTTCTTTTTTTTAGATGGAGTCTTGCTCTGGGGCTGACTTCTTTAACTCTTGGTAGCACCAAAGTTTCAGCTACAGATACCCTTACTTAGCTTGACAAAGAGGCCAGGTGCCCCCATGTTCGTGACATTGAAGAAGGAACCATTTAACATGTTTACTTTTCAGTTCCGTGTTTTGTTTCTCTGATCAGTTCAATTTCATCTTTCAGGTCTGGGAGTGTGGCAAATAACTGGATTGAAATTTACAATTTCGTCCAGCAACTTGCGGAGAGATTTGTGAGGTATCTTTCTTATTTTACTTTTCTAGGCAGTGGAGAAGTAGAGCAAAGTGTAGAATTTCCCTTTTCTGAAACCTTTTATGGGAAAAACTTTTCCTGAAATGTTACTTTTAAGTGCCTCAAGGTCGTTATTGCACACATGGTGTTATTAGGACAGCCCTTCAATCCTTGAGGGATTATTTCATCTGGATCCCAGAAACTTGGCTCAGACTCCGAGGAAGCATCTTCAAATACTCTTCCAAATGTCTTTTTCTTTCCGAATTTTCATCTGTTTTGAATTTCAGTTATGCTTTCTCATAATTTATCACATTAAAAAATAAATTTTATGCGAATAGTATCCATAATATATTTTCCTTTCCACACATTTCTTAGCATTATAGAAGTCCTCATTAAAACAAACAAAAAGTGTTGGAAAACTTCAAATGAACATGTGTTAATAACCCACTACCAGAAAAGGCACTTGTGTGTGTGTTTAAAGCAACGACTTGTGTTTACACAATGTGTGGGTGTGTGGTTGGTTTAAAATTTAACTGTTCTATATATGCAATAAGCATCACCAGGAAAGACTGGTTTCCTCTCCTATAAAAAGCATTACTGGTATGAAATCCAGCTTACTCTCTTATTTAGAGGTAACTAGGAATTAGTGGCATCTCCGATTTAAAAATAACCTCAGGACCTCAGGACACTAGGCTTTTGAGGCGTTGTTTTCCTTCTTCTTTTTTTTTTTTTAAAGAAAAAATGCAATGAGCAAACACAAGTTTATCAAGATAATGGAAAGGACATGAATAGGAACTGTATCATTAAATATTGCTTCTTTCAGTCTTGTTAGCCCAAATGTTTTCTGTAAAACAGGCTTGGATGATCAAAACATTTTGAAAGTCATGTTGCAAGTAACTTCAAACAATCTGTAGAGGCCTAGGCAATCCTTGCTTTCAGTTATTGGCAGCAGTAAAGTTATCCCTATAAAAATGTATGCCTGTCCATGTTCAATCATCAGTCCCTTGCTTAAGAAGCCAAGTTTAACACTCATTTCTGGACAGGGTCTGAGGTAAAGCTGTCTAGGAAAGAAAAACAAACAAGATCCTATATCCTTAAATGTCAAAGGCAGAACAAACAGTTGTTTATAAATTTTCTAATTTAATCCTTCAATGTGCAAAGGGTGTCATGTAGATTCTGATCAAAAGCAATGAATCACATCACTACAACATTTTAAAGAAGCAAGCTCTTATCTTACTCATTGATCTGGTTTTTAAGTTGGAATTCTATAATACACAGTTGTCTGGCTCAAGCCTAGTTGCTCAGTTACTAACAATATATTGTAGGAATGAATAAGGGGTGACTAATGAAGAGACTGACTTTTATAACATGTAGAAGCCTTTGAGAGCATTCTGGTTTTCAGTTTATAGATTCTAGTTTCATATCTTCAGTTTTGGACCTTAGTAATAGTTGCAGAGAGTGTCTGAGAAGCAAGAGCCATTCTGTGAGAGAAATGCCTAAAACTTGAAAGAAATAGCTGACTGGGGCACTTGTTGCCAATGGAAAATAGGATGCTTGAGACTTAGAAAATAAAAAATGCCTAAGCAGAAAGTGATTTATCAGTTTCTTTCACATTCTCCATGACTCTTTAAGTAGTCTTACTTCAGGATGACTTTTGTATAGACTCATATCGCAGTTATGGTCATTAAGTCAAACTGGGTACTCTCCAGCCCTAAGTATTGATAACCATAATCATTTTGAAGGGCCTGGCCTCCTTTAAAGGAAATGTTGTAGAACACCAAGGGAAGAGGAATTTTCTATGAAAGAATTTTACATCAGCATAGAATTTATCTTTCCAGTTAGTCTCTTTCTAAATGCAAGTCCTTATGGGTCATGGAGGAGTATGTGAGTGCTGGGAAGCATTGACTAAATCCAACATGACTTATGCAACAATGTTAAGCAGAGTTCATCTATTTACTTAGGAAATGCCATTTAAAAGAAGACTGGACCATTCAGGGAGACCAATTTTAAATGAAACTCCGTAACTATACATCTGTATTGTATCAGTATTTCTTTTTAAAAATGTTTTAACTGCCTCTTTTCTTATTTTGCAGCCCTGAAATGAGATTATCTTTCATTGTGTTTTCTTCTCAAGCAACCATTATTTTGCCATTAACTGGAGACAGGTTAGTGCATTATCGTTTCACTGCAGGCTTTTAGTAGAGATGAATTTTAAAGGCGTGATTGATATTTCCAAGTGGTGATTCAGGCCTCTCAGTGGAATCGAGCAGATGCACAGACAATTCAGTTCTCTAATAGAAGGGAAAGGAGGTATGAGTACTATAAAAGAGCAGTTAATCTGAAAGTCAATATCATTTATAGTGGCTGTGGAATGTGCAGTGAAATCTAGATCCCTGTCTTAGTTGTATATTCACTACTTCCTACCTTCCCCGGCCTCTCTGTTACTGTAAGTAGTTCTGCATTTTTCTTGTTTAGACATAATATATTAATCAACCAGGAATTTGAAGAACATTGAGGGGGAGAAAGATATGGATCCTTTTGGATAATTTCCTAGATTCAGTAGACATCCTGGATTTCTGGTCTTTTTCTGAGGTCCACTGATGCTGAATATATTCACCTTTATAAAGGAACTCAGTATATATCAATATGTATATCAATATAACTCTATTATCTATCTATCTATCTGATCTCCTTAGTGCTTTTTAAAAGATGTCTTTTTCCAAACCAATGTCACAGTGTTTCATAAGACCATTTCTATGTCATTCAAACAGTGTCAATGACAAGTTAGAAATAGTCATTGACATATTTTATGTTCTTTTTATTGTTTGAGACAGAGTCTCATTCTGTTGCCCAGGCTGGAGTGCAGTGATGCTATCTTGGCTCGCTGCAGCCCCCACCTCCCAGGTTCAAGCAATTCTCATCCTTCAGCCTCCCGAGTAGCCGGGATTATAGACACATGCCACCACACCTGGCCAATTTTTATATTTTTTTAGTTGAGATAGGGGTTTTACCATATTGGCCAAGCTGATCTTGAACTCCCGACCTCAAGAGATCTGCCTGCCTTGATCTCCCAAAGTGCTGGGATTATAGGTGTAAGCCACCACACCCCACCTCACTGACATATTTTAAAGAATGGGATCCATAGTGGGAGGGAGCTTTCATTCTTCATTTTTATGTCTACTTTATTTAACACAGAGTATGTAAGCTAGTTTTTGGCCAATAAATTCTTGTTGAATGAATGAATGAGTGGTTTCCTGTTATTTTGAAATAAAATTTCTCCGAACTGTAGTTTTAGCAAGCGAAGCTGGTATACTTTGTTTTGCATGATATGTGAATTTCTGAAAAGCTAACTGTAAAAACAGTTTTTTTGTAAATTAAATTTTCCCTTGAAAAGGTCAAGAAAGATATTATGATATCTAAAGAAACTGGGGGAGAGAGCTTGTTTATAATTCACTTAATTGATTTAGAAAATTATCCATATAAGATTTTAATCTTTGCGCTTTTAGTTTTCCTTTTCCTAGAGAGGAAATCTCTCTGCAGATGCTGAGTGTAGCCTAGGATCTTGTCTTCCCATTGATACTTCTCCTTTCTTTCTTTTTTTTTTAATTTAATTTTATTTTAATTTTAAGTTCTGGGAAAAATGTGCAGGGCATGCAGGTTTGTTACATAGGTAAATGTGTGCCATGCTGGTTTGCTGCATCTATCAACCCATCCCATGCATTAGCTATTTATCCTGATGCTCTTTCTCCCCTGCAGCCCCCACAGGCCCCAGTGTGCATTGCTCCCCTCCCTGTGTGCGTGTGTTCTCATTGTTCAGCTCCCACTTACAAGAACATGCTGTGTTTGGTTTTCTGTTCATGTGTTGGTTTGCTGAGGATAATGGCCCTCCTTACTTTCTTGCGTGGATGTGAATCTCATCAGGAGCCTGAGCCATGGTAGTCCACAACCCATGTGTGGCAGCTTTCTACACCCAGTGATTTAACAGTTCTTGCCTTTAGGAAAATAAATTTTCTCCATTGCCTAGCTTAATTTCCAAAGAAACAGCTTTGGATCCAGCCTATCCAAAGAAAAAAAAAAAAAAAAAGAACCATTTTAACATTTATGGCATTCCTATATATAGAAAAACACTTAGCACCATGCCAGACTTGTAGAAACTCTCAGTCATTGATAGCTGCAAACATTGTGCCAGGTTCTTTGCTAGACACTTTGCATACAGTTCCTCAGCACTTTGAAAATGAAGTGTAGGTCACTGGGTGACCAGATTGGTGTTGCTTAGACATGCATGGAAGGGGTTTAAATCTTTAACCTGCGTTAGTGATTCTTCTTTCATCAATGGTTGAATCTAATAGGGGAGACACTGAAATAGGTTACAGAAGAGGCCTTTCTTTCAAGAGGCAGCATAATGTTGCAGCTAAGAGTCACTAGACCGAATCTACCTGTGTGTAAATCCTGGCTTTCCAATTTACTAGCCAAATGGTTAAGGACAAGTTGCTTAACCTCTGTATGCCTCTTGTTTTTCCATCTATGTAATGACGGCAATGATGAAGATGATGCTAGTAATACCTACCCCATAAAATTGTTACATGTATGAAGGTTGATGAATGTGAAGTATTTAGAACAGAGTCTCGTATATAAGTTTTCAAGAGATAAGGGCTTTATCACTATTATTATCATCTGGAGCTAGGCAGTATACAGTATTTTAATGATCCGACAAGAATCATGCTTACATAAAGAAAATATTGCCCTGCTTAAAAGGATTTATAATATTCCAAGAGGAATTTTAATAACACTATTTGCAAATTGTTTTATACATAGTTGGTTCCTCCGTCTCTTCCTAAATATAAAAACTTGAAGTTTTAATAAATTTCGCTATTTGTGGCATTTTTAACTAGTTTAGGGTGGCAGAAAATAACACTGAGAATGCCTAGGCTGGTGTTCCAGTTTGCCACTGACTGATTTGTAAACTTGGGGCAAATTGTATATCAGTGTATCAGTTTTTATGTCCATGAAGTGCAGGACATAAAATCTGCCATGTTTTCTTAGAGTTATTGTGAAGATCAAAATAAGATAATGCATATAAAGTTACTTTCTATAGCATAGAACAACCTCCAATAAAGGACATTATTTTCTTCTTCTATATTGCTGTTTTACTAATTTTATTTAATTAAATCAGTAACTTCTTAAGATTCTATGGTCCTCTATATTTGGATATAGGGTCACTTTTCTTCCATTACACACTTCTAAGTGTGAAGAAACAATTTGCATGTTATATGCAGATCAGTAAACAGATGTTTCCACAACTATTGTGAATCTTTGTTTCAAAGCCTAGAAATTGGAATTCTACATACAAACTATTAATATCTTGATGTCATGTATTACCCTCACGAATAGATCAGGGTGTGTGAGGAAAGCAAAGGTTAAGCAAAGAAAACCAAAGGTTAAGCACTGCAGGTTTCACAATTTTGTTTCTAGCACTCATAATTCTTCACAATCTTGGTAAATAGGTAGCTCTTTCATGTTTCTCAGAGTGTTGCTAAAGATTCTCAGTAGAGATGAAGCAAGATTAGAAGGTAGTAAATACATACCACACGGCTGTGTCTTCTGTTACGCTTTCAGCATGGTATCCGGTACTATGTAAATGTATGAATAAAGTAATAAACATGCCAAGATGATGTTATGCATTTTATATACTCATAACTTAAAAACCTTATTCTTTTCAATACTTTAATTTGAAACACTCCCTTCTTTTCTCTTGCTCTCATGATTTTTACCCTCCATATATCTGTTAGGCCATTCATCCACCTACCCACCCACCTACCTAAAGACTTGCTTATCTTATATTCAATGCATTGAGTACTGTGGAACCTGGGGTACCACAAAGATAAGTAATCTAGTGTGAGTGTGAGTAGAGGGATACACATACACATAAATAGCCCAGGGATGTATTATAGGGTTAGGTAAGAGAAAAATGCCAAGTGTTGATTCAGTATGAAAATACCCAGCCTTTCAATAGTAGAGAATTTGGAATCAAGACTAATAAAAAAGTATTTTTAGTTATTATTTTGCATAATTGGGGATAGTGAATTAAACTCAGTTCTATATTATGCTAATACTGTAACAGAGATTTAGTTGAAAACATTTATTGAACAATTATTATGCATCAGGCAGTGTGCTAAATACTTTCCATGCATTGCTTCACTTAATCCTTATATGAACTTCATGTAATAGATACTGTTATTACTTCAACTTCACAAATGAAGAAATCAAAACTGACAATGAAAAAGCTGCTTGTCCAAGCACACACAGTTAACAAGTTGCAAGCAGTATATTGGCTACAATAATCTTTTAAAGTTAAAGCAGATATTCCACTCTCATGCTTAAAACAATCTAATCACTTAGACTGGAAAGCCAGTGTTTCCCAAAGGCCTAAACGCCCCATCCTAGTGCCCCAGCCAGTCCTCTCCTGCAACATCGTGTGGCACAGTCTAGCTCAAGTGGTCTTCTTTCCATTCCCTGAACAGACCGAGCTAGTTTCCACATTAGGACCTTTCTCTGCTGTAGATCTGCCCCTAGCTGGCTCATTCTCGTCATTTAGGTTTCATCTCACATGTCACCTTTTCTGAGAAGCCTTGCCTGGCCACCAGGTCTAAAGGAACCCCACCTCTCCTCCCCAGTAATCTCTTACAATACTGTATTTGGTTATCACATTTTCAAGTTGTCCTGTTAGTTAATTTATTTTTATCTTAATGACTCTAATGTAAACATGAAAGCAGGAGTCGTCATTTGTCTTGTTCCCTCATGTATCCCAATACCTAGAACAGAGCCTGATGCTCAGGAGATGCTCAATAAATATTTGCTGAATGAGTGATTGAGCTGATATGACTTCAGAACCTTAGTTATTGGCTGCCATCATAGATTGTCTTTTTTGTGAGTATACCACATAATAAATAATTTTATATTTGCTATTTTTCTTATTCCTACTCTTACAAATCAGTTATAAATATTTACAACTCCCTTTCATTACACTTGCCCCCAAATTGAAAATGTCCTGTACTTGTTTGACCTGAGCACAATAATGAATTACTGGGGGAAAAAAATGTTCCATAGGCAAACTTGTAGGAAATTATAGAAAAGTCACTTAATTAATTTTGAACAATATACACATTTCTATTATTTGAATTTTTTTTCTAATTTTCTCTAATTTCTTAATTAGAATTTTTTTTTTCTAATTTCTTAAAAGCTGAATTAAAATTTTACTTGTGGAAAAATTGTTCTTTATATATAGTAAGTAACTTATTAATTGCTACATTCTTTTTAGAGGAAACTTGGTAGTTTCTATAAAAGTCTAGAAGGTTCCTATCAGTAAGTCTACTTTTTGGGACTAGGTCCTACTGAAATACTAGCATTAGCATGGAAAGGTAGGGCTATATACAAAATTGGATACTGCAGCATTGTACATAATAGTGAAAAACTGTATTCAATCTAAATGCTTATCAACTGATGATACTATAGTTAAATTAGAACATATACATAGGATGGAATACTATGCAGTTATTAAGAAATCAATACATATTTTCAAGAAAATCTATAGGAGATATATTAAGTGTAAAAGCAAGTTGCAGGTACTCAGTATGATTTTATTATTATAAAATAAAAAGAAAACAAAATCCTTAACTGTTCATATGTTGGGGGGTGTATGTGATTGAAGATGCATGAAAAGAAGTCTAGAGAACATACAGCAAATTGTTAACAATGACACTGTCTTAGGCATGATATTGAAGGTGGGAAAATCCTTCACAATTTTAATTTATATATATATGTGGTTTGATTTTATTTCAACAAGAATGTATTATTTATAAAAAAAGAATGCTGAAATTAATGTTACTATCTTGGAATCAAAATGGAATTCACAGGTTGGAAACAAGAAGAAGCATTCAGGAATAGCGCATATTCAACCATTACTATGGAGAGTCCTGAGGTTTTCTGTTAATGAAAAGACGGGGATTGGACCTTGGGCGGAACAGGCATAGGAGCTACATACTAGCTGTGTGACTTCTGACAAATTACTTAACCTCTTGCTGCCCAGTTCCTGGGCCAGTTAATAAGAGTGAATTATTGCTACCATACAGCAATCTTGAGATAAGGAAATGTGTATAATGCATGAGAAGGACTAACTGTGGTTCTGACACGTAAGAAGAACACAATGGGTATTTATAACTTTATCAATTCACTTTTATTTCTTTGCTTCTATCACCTATCTGCAACTACCTTTTAATTTTTTCTCATTTATAGTTTTTCATTTTCCTTTTCTTCTTGTTGTTTTGATGATTGGATAGGAAGGAGGCCAAGGCTAACATGGGGTTTGGTAGTTATCAGTGGACACCATCCTTATTTTCATCATGATGTGCCAGGATTCGAACAGATGTTTAAAGAAATCAAAGGACTATGCTCAAAGTGACACTGCTAAGCAGCTAGAGCCGAGGTTCACACCCAGGCCTGTTCTGAGCGTGAGCACTTCACCACCACACTGTACTCACACTCTCTAGGTTCCCCTTCTCCAGGTTTCACATTTGTCAGAATTTGTCACAACTCAAAAACATCGTCATTCCCTAAATTTATTCTATTCTTAAAAACTAGCGAGGGGGTGAAAAGATGAGACAATAGTTGGGTTAGCTTAAAAAAAAAAAAAAAAAAAATTCCATTAGGGAAGTATTTACTCCTGTTTTTAAAAGTCTGTTTTGGCCACGCCTTGTGCTAACCCTGACGGGTCCAGGCAGGGGAGCAACTCAGATTCCAGTGATGGACATGTTAGCGGTCACTTTCACTGAAGTCCCACATTGTTTTATGAGTATGTTCTAGAAAATTAAGTACACTGTTACTCATGCCTGGGAGACAGACCTGGCATATGGAAGTGGTAAAATGCAGGGGTCGATTTTTTCATGATTTAGTAAGGCAGTAAGTGGGAAATTGGAGTAAAAATATGCAAAATGCAGCAGGCCTGAACTTCAGGTGTGAACTGAGTACCACACTTTGGTAGGTGCAGGCCAAACTGGAGAACACTTCTGACAAAATTCGGATTCTACAGGGTATTTTGTGAGCAGATATTTCTGGATCTATGACTGCTACCTTGGATTCGCTGGTCTGGACTCTGGACCACAGAAACCTTGGCATATGTTGGCATTAGAATGACGTGTTAAATAAACAAAAGCATATTTTTACATAAACTATGATAAGATATGGCTAAAACCCATTATTTCCCAGGATTATAGAGTGTATTAGTAATGTGTATCTTTAGAAAAAATCTCACTCTGTGAAACCTTTAAACAATTTTTAAGTTGAGGAACTTGGTGAGAACAAATTACTTGTTAGAGGTTCATCCGTTAAGCAGTATGTAGTGCAGTAGTATATAGTAACACAGTTAAATAGAGCAGATATATGTGAATGAACATATTTCTCTTAATACAGTTTTTCTCTGTTTTTCTCACTCGGGTTAATTTTGTGGTTTATTAATGGAAGGAGACAATAGAAGTATCAAAGTTTATTGAGCAGGTACTATATATTATACTAAATTCTTCATATGCAGTATCTCAGGTAAAGTACAATTGTAAGTGAATTCTAAGTGAATTATAAATGATTAGTAATTTTGTATAGTCATAAATAACATCTTGAGAACATTTTTGTTTCATATTCTACTCAATCTATTAAATTTTACCCTAAAAGAAACATTTCAATTGGATGCTATTAACTGACTAATTATCATAAAATGCTTATGTATTACTACATTTTGTTTTGGAATTACTGTTTATTTCAAGCACATTAAGTCTCTGGCTAATAATCTATTGAGAGTAATGAAAATAATTTACTTAGGATATAAATACCTATAGCATTCCTGCAATTATATAAATTGGCATTTGACAACATGAGTGTGTGAGTCTTTTTGTTTTAGTGGTAGATTATGTCTTTGGTGGCTTCCAATAAAGCATAGAATACACACGCACGCGTGCGTGCACACACACTTTTTACTTTTTAAAATCTGGGGCTAGGCCTGTGATTTATTTACTTCAATCAGTAGAATGCAGCAGACATGAACATGAAACTGCCAGTTTCAGTTCCAGGCTTAAGATTTATTAAGGCATGGTAGTTTCCTCTATCATTTTCTTGGAAACCATCTGCCATATGAAAACTTTGACTACTCTGAAACCACCATGCTAGGGAGAAGCCCAACCTAGCCATGTGGAGAAACCATGTGGAGGAGAATCAAGACTGGTCAACAGTCCTAGCTGAGCTCCTAGGCAATAGCCAGTATCAGCACTGGCACCAACTTGCTAACCATGCGAAGGCATTCTGCTTCTAGCCATTCCAGTGGCTCAACTGGTGGCATGTGAAGCCTGAGAACTGCTCATTCAATGCACAGTGCCATAAGAAACAACCAATTTTGCTGATACCACTAATTTTGGGGTACACTAGACTCCCCTTATCTGAAGGAGGTCTGTTCCAAGAACCCCAGTTGATGCCTGAAACAACAGGTAGTGCCAAACCCTATATATGTGGTGTATTTTTCTATACATATTTATGATAAAACTTAAGTTATAAATTAGGCACAGTAAGAGATTAACAACCATAACTAATAACCAAATAGGACATTTATAACAATATACTGTAATGAATCCTTACAGTGGCCCCATGGGGGAGAGATTTATATTCCTATTTTATAAATGAAGAAACAAGGTTGAGCTTGGAACTAATCTCTATTCTATCTATAAGCTCATGTAAATCTTCATCCATACCATCCCAGAAACTATTCATGGTTTAAGAGATTATCCTATTTACCCAAAACTCTTACACAGAAGCAATGACTGGCAAAATAGGTAATGCAGAACGCATTCCCATAACACAAGAATGTTTTAAAATTAGGTTAGATCCGAGGTTCTTAATCCTGGCAGCACATTAGAATACTCTGGGGAGTTTTCAAAGGCCAGTGATAACCCTGACCCATCACAAACCTGTGAAGTAGAATCTCTTCAAATAGAGTCCAGAAGAGTTTTCAAAAATCCCCTCAAATGATTCCAGTGTCCAGCCAGGGTGGAGAACCACAGTGCATCTATAGAGCTTTATGTGAGTGACTCCTGGACTGAGTGCGAGGAATTCTCACATCACTGTGTAGGATCACAGTGTTCACATGTAACAGATGCTCAAAAGATAAGTATAGACTCATTGACTGAAACCCTGAAAGAGCTTTGAAATCTGGAAAGTTAAGATGATGTGCATTGGAAAGTTCAAGTACTGTACAGACACATCATAGAAAGAAAAACTAGGAGATACTGAAAATAAAATTATGGCTTCATTGTTAGTTGGTCAATTCAGGATTCTCTGCAAACTATTTTATGACACCATAATTTCAGCCTATCTTTATTTTAGTTATAATGCCATGCATACCTTCCACATACAAGTGTTTCAGAGAAAAGTCACTGATATAGTACAGTGCATGGCAGTTGTGGTGGCTATTTTCCCTTCCCTTCCTCACTCCTCTCCTCCCCTCTCCTTCTCTTCCCTGCTCTTCTCAGCAAAGAAATTAGGCAGATACAAACAGAGCTGAAAGTGAAAATTTCATACATTAAAAAATTAGCCAAGGCTGGACGTCGTGGCTGAAGTGTGTAATTCCAGCACTTTGGAAGGTCAAGATGAGAGGATTGCCTGAGACCAGGAGTTCAAGACCAGCCTGAACAATATAGTGAGACCGCATCTCTACAGAAAATTTAAAAGTAGCCTGGTGTAATGGTATATGCCTGTAGTCTCCACTACTTGGGAGACTGAGGTGGGAGGGTTGCTTGAGTCCAGGGGTTTGAAGTTGCAGTGAGCTATGACTGTGTCAGTGCACTCCAGCCTGGGTGACAGAGTGAAACCCTGTTTCCAATATATATAAAGCCTCTAAATGAAAACAAGGAAAACACCATATATATATATGGCGTTTGTGTGTCTCCTCTTTCTCTTCCTCTTTTCCCCTTCAGTTGATAATGGAATTTGGTGCCCCGATTCTCAATTAAAAAAAACCCAGGGCTTTAATATAACATTTTGTTTGTTCAATTCCTGTCTCTTTCAAAAAAATATTTGAGGCTGCATAGAAATTAATAGTGTTGCAGAAAATTAATAAAATATAAAAAGAAGAGTGCTAAGATTTTGGAAAAGGGGGTGAAACACTATGATAACCACAGGAACTTAACAGAATTGTGTGAATGAGTAGGAAATTTACTGTGGGCTTCCCCAGTAGTCAGTGCAAGAAATAAGTTTGCATGGTTGTCAAGTGCTGAAAAGAGGAAGTACATAGCAACTACTTAGGGGTGACAAAGAAATTTCTGCTTTGAGACGTTATAGGGAATGATGCGTGTCATGACAGCAACATCCTTGACAACTGCTTCACAACAAATACAAAGTAGTTTCAATATTGCTTTTCCGTGTAGTTGAAGACATAACTTTAAAGACGAACTCAGTGAAGCTGATCTTCTAAGATGTTGAATCCCAGGAGTTGAACTTATCTTTATAACATAACCTTTCTTTCTTCTTCTTCTTAAAATTTTAGTCATTTTCTCCCTTGCTTTCATTTAGAGGCTTTTTTTTTTTTAACATTACAGTGTGGATGACTGATTTCTGTTTTTAACCTACCACATTATTTTGCTTTTTGCCCGTTAACTGTTTACCAGTTGAAAAACTTAATATTTATTTTCAGTTGCTTGGGATTCTTTGAGGGTCTGAGATCTGTCTTGCCTGTCTTGTTTTGACCTTTGTTTCCCCTAAAGTGACACCTTGTTGATTGATAAGAGGCTGACAGACTTCAGGTAGTTACCCTGAAGGGAGTACAAGGCCAGGACTCACATGTGTTTTTCTTGGCTATGGAAAAGGGTCACTTTCCTCTTAGGGTCATGCAGCTGGCTGCAAAAGTAATGATGGGATTAAGTGGAGCTTGGAATCTTATGGTGCAGGTATAGGTATGGATAGAAAAACCACAAAGTGCTCTCTCTCTTCCAGTGTAATAAGCTAGCACATATCTGCCTGTACCAAAAAAAACCTTGAATCCATGTTTGGCAAGTTCCTTTAGCTTAAAGTCTTGTGCTGGTGTTGTCTGGGCCTCAGCAGCAATTGTGAGCTGATTTGAACTGAATGGAGAAGTCTGTCTTATGCAAAATCTGTTTGTGTAAACTTGCATTTCACTTGTTGGCAGCAAACATTAATGCTTGAGGACACACTGCCACTCATTTCTGAGAAGCACCAAATATTTGACTTTTATCTGCATTCAGACAGAATCAATTTCAAGTTGTTTCTGTAGCTACCAAACATAAATATTTTAGATAAAACAAGCTTATGAATTACATAACTTATGCTATCATATTATAATTTTTTTATGGTATATTGAAAAATTTATTGAACACTCACTTTGCAAATGACATTAAAATAAGTACAGAGCAGGGGAATACATCATAAATAAAAGACACGGTAATAGCCTAAGGTAAACTTTCAGCATAGTTGAAAAGGGAATATTTAAATTAAATTTAATTAGTTAAATTATTAGAAAGTTGAATGTTTTTAGGAGAGAACTTTTTTATCGTGGTAAAATATGAATATGAGTATGGCTAGAAAGCTTGGGGTGACTCAGAAAAAAAGAGTGTCATGAACTTAAAGAAAGGTTCAGAATAGGACTTTAAACCAAGTATTTAAAAAGACAATTAACAAGAGTTAATAGAGATGAGTGAACCAGGAAAGAGAAGGATTAGGGTCGTACCTTGAACATTGTCTTCTGTTTCCTGGAAACTTTATGATATGGAAAACTTGCCTGGTGATATTTTTTATTGCGATATAAAAATACAATCAAGAAGTTACTTTTAAAACATGTATAAGGCTCTGATAATGGATTATTTATTTCAATTATTTGAAACACAATATTGCCACATGACAAAATGTTTTGAAATTTTTTTCGACGTTTTATAACAGCATGTAATATAAATGTATACACACATATACCTATACATATAAAATGTTGTATATGGCCCTAGTAAGTTCCTTGATGTTAAGATGATACTTCTTATACTTAATCTCCTTCATCTGTCATCCTCAGTAAGAGTGAGTACTCTTCATGTGTTATTTAAAATTTTATAATTCAGTTTATCATTTCAAGAATTTTAAAATGCACTTCTTATCACTTCTCAGCCTTTTGGCTAAGATCAAGTGTAGTATCCATTCTCACCAGTTAAAAAGGCATTTTTTTTTTGCTTATATTGAAAAGGTCTTAAAATAATATCTTAAGATCTTTTCTGATCTTTTAAATTTATTATAAAACAAGTTTTGAATTTAGTTTGGATAATTTTGCCACATTATTTTACTTATCTCTTAAGATAAGTGGTTTTATTTATTTTCGAGGAGGTTTCAAATCTGTATTTTAAAAACTCTAAAAATAGGGTCTTCCCTTAACTCATACACATAAAATAGCTCTTAATAATATTGTAGTCATACCCCATTTGGACAAACTCAGTTGGGATAGTGAATTAGTCATGATGAAAGAAATTATTCTATAGTTTTTAGTTGTTTTCATTCATAGTGTCTATTCCAATAATTTCGTTCATGAAAGAAATTATTCTATAGTTTTGAATTTTTTTCATTCATAGTGTCTCTTCCAAGAATTCATTACCTTCTATTTCATCCATCTATCCATGCATTCATCCATCTATCTGTCCATCAACTTATTTCTTCATTCATTCATGAAATATGTATTAAGTACCTACTGTGTTCAAGGTAATGTGCAGGTGTCTGGATGGGTGAGAAGGTACCACAAAAGCAGAAAAATCATGAGACCTGTGACTCTGGGAGACAGTAAGAAAAAATGTTAATTTCTGTAAGTAAGGGCTAAATAATGTGCTTTAGCAATTCGCAGATAACAAGGAAAATTTCCCACTTTTAGGGAGATGGAGTGAATGTTTCAGAAATGCTTTGTCATTGAAGCTGATCTACTCGATTCTTGTATTTTTGTGGATGAGGGAAGGTATGTTTTACTCCTTTTAGGAAAACAAGAGTGATTGAAGATATCTGATCTCAGCTCAGAAGGCCTAGAATATGCTAAGCTTTTTCAAGACATTGTTAGCACATCAATGCCTATTTTTGGTAGATAATATACAAAAGTTATTAAATACTTACCAAAATGACAAAAAGTATAGGAAGTTATCTGCTTTCAAAGCCCATGTTCTTTCCTCTGCTTCCTACTGAAGAAAGCTTAGTTAACAATACTGCCATGTTTTCCAAGAAGTGTTTATTGTTATCTTTGCTCTTTGCTCATTTTTTCTTTTGTTTAATATTACTTTCAGAGGCAAAATCAGTAAAGGCTTGGAGGATTTAAAACGTGTTAGTCCAGTAGGAGAGACATATATCCATGAAGGACTAAAGCTAGTAAGTTCTTTTACATTTGTAAGCATGGGAGAGAATGCTTTCTGTGGTGAAATATAACCCTCTAGCAAAGCTCAATAACCTCATTACATATTTATCTTAAAGTTTTTTAAGTGCTTTTAGTTGTTCTAGAGATGAGACAAGTAGAAAAAATTATTTACTCTGGTGATGAGAAAAATTAAGATGGCATTTTGCCTTTTAAGGAAGTTTCCATTTCCCTTGGGCCCTTGTGGTTATATTAAGATTAAGCAGTCACAGTTAAAAATCTATATAATTTAAAACCAATAGGAACTACTCTGTAATGTGAATATATGCATATTTCAAATAAAATAGTTAACACAAATTACCCTGTTTTAAAAGCTAGCCAGTAATATTTTGATTTTGTCAGACTTACAAATTCAGCTTGATGGAACATGCTGGTTAAAAGTTAAAATTAAATTGTGAGTTGGATGATTATTCTTCATTTTCAGGCGAATGAACAAATTCAGAAAGCAGGAGGCTTGAAAACCTCCAGTATCATAATTGCTCTGACAGATGGCAAGTTGGACGGTCTGGTGCCATCATATGCAGAGAAAGAGGTGAGTATTGAACTGAGACTGTTCTCTACACCCCGCTGTACATTGCTGTGTGTCTCAGAATGTATAGCTTGATATTTGAATAATTCACTTTCTCCCTCTCCCCTCTCTCTCTTTTTTTCTCTCTCTTTCCTTCCTCGTTCTCCATAGGCAAAGATATCCAGGTCACTTGGGGCTAGTGTTTATTGTGTTGGTGTCCTTGATTTTGAACAAGCTCAGGTGAGTTACAAGAGATCTGCAAACTTTAATCTGAACCACATAATTGTCTTAAGGATAGTTTAACAAATTCTTTTCACTGATGACATTGTGACACTGGTCGATTGTTAAAGATTTTTTTTAGAAGTGGCTGTAGGTTTTGAGTTCTACCTTAATAATGTAAGAATTTTAATAGGTTTTGCTACTGAAAATGAAACTTTAAATCTCTCAATTGTTTGGTTTGGTAAACTAATATAAGATAAACATTTGGCTTGAAATGATACATATATTTCTTTTTAACTAAACTAATGAAATGTTATTATATATATAATATATAGTCATTCTAATGTTAGAATTTCTATTTTATTTAAAATTTGACTCTCAGGTATGCAGGAATTTCAGAAGTCCATCTAATGGAAGTCTGATCATTTTTCTTACAAAACCATTTTTTTCATGAGACTTGAGGGTTTATATATTTGAAAATATTTCACTCACGAAGTTATTTTACACTTAAATTTTTGCATGAGCATGGTTTAGACTCCTGAGTCTTATGCTGTTGACAGCTATTAGAGTTCTGCACTGTTGTGAAATTGCACTTGGGGTCACCTTAAAGGTACTCTGACTGATCTCAATTTATTTTGTGGTAATACATTTAGAGTAACACTAGTATCATCACCTTCAATTCCTGGCCTTGAACACAGATCACACTGGTAAATTAATCCTGTGGAGTAATTTTTCAGATGAACATAACTGAAATGTAATGAAGCTTATAAACTGTTGTATGTATCAGCCATTCCTTAATCAAGTCTTCCTCTTCTTTCTAAAGCTTGAGAGAATTGCGGATTCCAAGGAGCAAGTTTTCCCTGTCAAAGGTGGATTTCAGGCTCTTAAAGGAATAATTAATTCTGTGAGTATTTCTCTGGGAGCAGGAAGGGCTCAAAATTTTGTATATTTTTTTAACCTATAAGAAGTAATCTTAATATCCAGTGCAGGTGGTCATTATCTAGAGGAAAGAGGTTAAGAAAGAGATTTGTTTAGTATTGCAAACAGTGTAATTCTAAAGATCTGAATTTTGTTTGTAACTGACATTTGGTATTAATTCTTGCATCTTGGGCTCTGTGAGACTGGGTTTGTGGTTTCAAGTTTAAGATTTTAAGTTTCAGACACTTTCACACTTTGATTATGGAGTTAACTGCCTTAATATCCTGAAAGTTTTATAGGTTTTACAGGAGAAATTTAAAATAAAAATTTGGAATGAAATGTGTGATAACTCCCTTCTCCAAATATAGTATCTGTTAACTATATCAGTCAGGCAACTTGAACTAGTGGCTATTTGACTGCATTTGTTGTTCTTTCCATTTAAATGATTAATAGTTTCACTAGAGCCCATAATATTTCTGTTTGGAATTCAGTTGTGCTGTCTCTGGTGATCATTAGAATCTGGGCTATCCTAAACAGGGTTTGGGGAAGGAGAGTGATGAAATGCAAAGCAAAACTCCTGGGCTTTCAGAGCGGAGGTTTATGTTTCATTTTACTGCCTTTTGCTACAAGCACTAGGAACAGTTGCTATTAAGTATTTATGATATTTTGGTAAACACCATCCTAAAATGGAAGTGAATAATATATATTCTCCAAGCCAAAGCATTAAAAAAAAATCTTTAGGGGAAAAATATCAGTTTCTTCTAACATTTGGTTCTGGGAATTTAAATTTCTCTTTAGAGATCATGTTTTTGAGAAACACAAAGTAAGATTTATTGAATTTGTTTTTAGTAGCATGTAGGCTTTTAAAAAAATTAATGGAGCTTTTCAGAGAAAACATAATTTGGTTCCATCACATATCCGTACGTCTAGTGGACAAACCAAATGTAAGTGCAGAATGGAACAGAGATTCAATTGTTTTTGTAGTTTACATATATTGTTGTGTTTAGGTTTTAGGGAAAAATTGCAGTGTAAAAAATAGTAAATAATTTTATAGCTGAATTCAGGATAAGTAAAACTGATACAACTGTGATTTAAGTTTTAAAATACAGGATACAGTACTGACAAAGTAAAAAGGAGGATAATTTCACCCTCTAAATAAACAAATCAGTGGATTGTATTTTAAATAGAATTTTATTTTGCTCTGGGATTTGTAATGATTTTTATAATTATACTGGGAAGGAGAAAGGACCTCTCTGGGCTATTCCTTTGGAATTTTTTTTTTATATGTAAAAGGTTTAGCTCAGAATTTCCCAGATGATGGATTAGGTTTCCAAAACTCTATCTTTATGGATAATAGCTATAGATTTCCCCTTTAAGGAATTAGTAGCTGAGTTCCAGAAGACATCATTATCATTGTTTTATTATGTTTGTTTGATACACTTAATTCTTCTGTATTTATTAGGAAACCTTTAGAATGTCAGTTCTAAGTATGGCCATTTTGCCTAAAGTTCTTGATGGACTTTAGCTTCAGTTATGTTGAAAGATTTTGCACGAAATTAGGAAAATTTGCATTATTTTAGCCACAATTTGCCAAGAAAATCTCTTGAGTGTTGTTTGGAGGGAAAACATGGGTATAGTTTTCATGTCGATACAGTTAAATTTCAGCTATGTGCTCACAGAGGGAAGAGTAAATTATTCTTAGAAAAGTCACCTTTTGGGGAAACCCTGTAGTATCTGGCAGAGTTGGCAGGTAGAAAGAAGGAGCCATTACAGCCAAACCTGGTTTCATTAATGGTTGAGATTTTTATCAATGTGATGATAGTTTGAGATTTTTGCCCACTTTGTAGAAATTAAAGGCAATGTAAGCTTTCATGTATCTTCAAGGGCAAAGATTGCTCCATCCCTCATAGTATACAAAGACTATAATTTTGCCTTAAATTTGAATTGTGCTTTATAATTGCACAGTACCATCTGATTTTAAAATATACATATTTGATCTTTAAAACCAATACAGTGTTTGTATCACAGGGTTAGTAGAGATAGAAGAGACTATACTCTGTTCTTTATGATTTATCAAGCTAATGGGTGAAATTATACTGTGGAACGTTATTTATGTAAAGCTAAGTCAATAGAAGAAATAAAAAATAATTTTTTTCCAGCTAGTGGTTTTTAAAATACATCCAGTCTCATTGTCAGTGCATTAATTTGTTTGAAGTTAATCCCTGAAAAAAATCTACAACATGGTTTTTATTGTTTTGTTTGTTCTCTCTCCCCTCTAAAATCCAATGACCAAGATGGTCTGGTCCCCTTAATGTGTAAGATATCATATATTGTTAAGACATCATTTGTCTAGAATTAATTTCTTAATAGCAAAGTTTTATTTTGGAGCCTTTCTTCATTGTGGTTAAAAATAAAGAAGAAACACTGTAGTAGTTCTGTCTTTTACAACTCAAAAATCAAGGGGCTGAAAAAGGCCTTTATTACGAATATCCTGCGTGTTAAAATTTTAATGCCTCCTTTAACATGTATTTGATTCAGAAAATCATTTTAAACATTCTATTTTAATTTTGGGGAAAATGCATTGTTTTAGTATTGTTAGATTTCTATTCAGGCAAACATGGTATGTAACATTTTGGGGGAATATTGATGTAATTTCCAATCTTAGCTAGTTGCATATGAAGGTTTATAATTCAATATCTCAAGTATATGCTGGAAGAAAATATATCTTCTTTTTCTCCTTTTTTTCTTCAATGAGCTCATTCTTTCATTAGTTTATTTACTGAGCCCTTACTATTCTTAAGGCATTGTGGTAAGGTTAGAAGAAGGGATGTAAACTTAAATAAGACATATTCTCTCTAAAGGGGCTTGAAATTAATGATTATTTGAGGTTTGGAGTGTGGCAGTCCCCTGAAAGATTTACAAAGTGTTGTGGACATTTAGAGGAGGAAAATTTCAGTGAGTCACCCTAGGGGATAAAAAATAATCTTATAACGCAATTGGTGTTGAATGCCAATGTGACTGTAGTGTAAGGTGACGTAAAGACAGGATAGGTTTAGTTATATGAAGTTATGGGAGGCCTTTCATTGTGAAATTTGAACTTGACTCTGACAATTGGGATAGACTTAATCAGAAACAAAGAGCACAGAACTTCAAGAACTATCTGGGCTGAGTAGCTGAGGTGTAGGCTGGAGTGTGGTTTGACTAGGATCATAGAGGGTATGGGGGACAAACATTGACAGGTCTCCTGAATCCAGATTATGGAGACTTTCACATACTTGTTTCGAGAATTGGCTCTTATTTCATAAATAAGTAGGAAATTATGGAAGATTTATTTAGAGCATGGGATTTATATAATGGCCATGCAGGTTTAGGAAGAGTACTCTTATAATAATGTACAAGATGATTTGGAAGATGATGATGTGTTGTAAGTCTTTTGCCGTTATCCTTGTGAGACACAGTGAAAGGAAGCCCAACATAGTGGAGACAAAATGAAGTTGGGAATAGGAAAACCTGGGTGTGAATTCCAACTCTGTCTCGCCAAGTAACCTGGGGTATGTCCTGTAATGTAATTTCTCTGAGTTTTAAAACCCTCAGTCAAATGGGAATAGTGATTTCCATTTCATTGTTTTGTTTTTTAAATTAAATGAGGTAACAATTGAGAATGACCTAAGTCAGAAGGGCTTGGCTTTAAAACATTTGGTAGAAAGCTAGGCATGGCAGGAAACTAACCCGGGGCTAGTGATGGGACTCCTGATCCTTCTTTAGGGCAGTCCACTGAGAGAGCTGACCCCCAGTCTACTTGAACAAAGTCTTAGGTACAAAAGGACATGGCACTGACATGTAAGAGGATCAAATTTAGCATGTGAGTCATGACAGCAAGGATTTTTAGATAGTGTAGCACACAAAGTCAAGCATGTGGATGTGCTCTGGTACTAAATCCTCAAGCCGTAGGATCAGGACCTAGGCAACAACTTGGAAACAAAATTCAGTATTCCCACAACAAAAGCTATGTAGAATTTCTGGACCCCACATTCAGAGGAGAGACACAATTCCTATGGTGGGACTTATAGTACTAATTAGAAATTCAGAGAAGAAACTCAGTAGTCTTGAGAGAAACAATGGATCATCATAGTTCCTTAGAGATTATTCTTGGCACTGGGATCCTGTCTTTCGCAATGAAACTAGGTCAAGGATCATGAGGGAAGCACCTAATAACCTCTTTATTCTGGCAAGAATCATGTCAGGAACAGGGTGGGGCTAAACCTCCAGGTATAAAATCTTTGACTGTTGTTGAGCTGGGCTCCGAGGGACATGACAAATATTAGCTGTCAAATGTTAGTTGTTACTATTAGTACGGGCAGTGAAACTGGAAGTAAAACGTTAAATCTGGGAAGCATTAAAATATTAGTAGGACTTGAGAGCTCCCTTGCTATAGGGTTCGACAGCGAGAGAGGAGGCAAAAGTAACTTGGGCATTCTGTCCCTGACTAAGGTGAATGACTAAGAATAGTTAGAGGGAAAACTGTTTTTACAGAGGGGCAATCAGGTTATTGTACAAAATGGAAGAAGGCATAGGGCAGAGGGAGAAGTTGATTTGAGCTTGAAAACAAAAGCCCAGTGGGGGATATCCTTTAGGGAGTTAGAGGCCAGGTGGAATAGAAAGGTTAGAAAACCTTAGGACTGAGTCATTTTGCTTCCTCTTTTTCCTTCTCCCCTCCCATTGTCCACAGACACAAGCACATATATATTCTATTTTCCATTTTTCACTCCAGATTATCTTTAAAAACTTAGAATATTAAATTATTTTTGTGTTCTTGGAAAGGTGATTGTATGGCTTATATTTGAAAATGAAATTTTTTTTGAGCTAGTAAAGGTCAGACTGAGACGTGAGTACCCTGTGGGTTCTAGTTCAATGTTTCATAATGCAGAATGTGGAAGAAAACATTAAAAGTAAAAGAAAACCACAGATTGGTGAATAATATGGAAAGAATAAAAATCAAAATTTTCTGTGCCTTTCTTCCCCTTTTGTAAAAACAGGACCGTGGGATGTTTGACTATTTGGAATTATTCCCACATTTTTTTTTTTTTTTTCTGTAAGAATACCTCAGAAAGTATTAAGCAGAAAGAGATAAACCAGTTGTGAAGCATGTTTTATAAATAACCCTGGTCCAGAAGAATTGAGAACACTACATCTTGGGTGATGGTAGTTAATGCCAGAGTTTCTAAGTTTTTAATGGGAAAGTATACAAGCATAAATAGGAAGGGAACGATCATCCACACATTTAGAACATTTAAATAAAACTCAATTAGATAGTTTCTAAAGGGAAAAGTGAAATTTCAAAAAGTAGCTTCATTTATAGTGCTGGAGATATAAGCTTCATTTCACTTTTAGAGTGAAATTTTTTTCTCAGTAATTTCTGTTGTTGTTTGTTCTTAGAAAAATATCTAAAAAGAAAAGTGTCTAACATTATATTTTAATGGAATGAGAAGACATTGCAAACACATTTTCTCTTAAGGCAAATCATTTTCATAGAAGAGAGTACCTAATAAACATGCTGATAATACCTTAGCTTAAGTGATTTTAGCACACCCTGCTATGAATGTTGACCACTTAGTTGTGAAAACTTCTATTTGTAAAATCATGGTTTGATGAAAAACTCAAAGTCTGAGCAACTATAAAGATACATTCATAGGAAAAACAAAACTGGTAGGCCTTACTCAAAACTGGAAAACAATTTTCAGGACTCCTGTTAAAAAGGACTGTCCATAATGTAAGAATAACTGTATATCAGATTATTCTAGGCTTCTTCTTGTCTAAGGATCATTAGTGCTGAATGTAGATGAGATGTTTCATTATAATAACTTTCACATTAATTGTATGAAGGTTGAAACTATATTGCCCCAACTCCTGTTTTTTCTTTTTTTTGTTTTTTGTTTTTTTTTCACCTAATGCTTAATATAGTGTTGGGTAAGTAGTCATTGCTTAATTCTTAGCTTAATTCATATTTCTGAATTATAAGTAAATACAATCTATGCAAGTTTTAAAAAATATTCTTATATTTTTATAATATAGTTATGGTATATTGGAGCATTAAAAATTAACCTCTGATTCCATATGCATTAGATAAGTAAATAAAATGAATGAATAAAAATCTATGCAAGTTCTTAAAAATGTTTTTATATTTTTCTAATATAGCTATGGTACATTTGAACATTAGATAACTAACCTCTGATTTCATATAAATTTGATTTCATCCTCATATTTGTGTTTCACTGTATTGAGACCCTTTTGATTTCCCATGACAAGAACTCAGTTAATACTAGTTTAAGGAAAAGAAAAAAAGAATGTTACAGGCCTTTAACTAGGTGGTCCAGAGAGGGAAATTACCTCAGGTACAGCTGGATCCAGGGAATCAATCATGTTGTTAGGGTCTTCTCTCTTAGTAAGTTTTGCCTATGTTTCTGTTTGCCTCATTCCTTGTTTAGATGAATGTTGGTGAACTGTAATTGCAAAAGGAGGCTTACCTGGTCCTCAGCAAGTACATTGGAAAGTGAGGGGTGTTGTCTCTGCATCAGCATATAGGGTCCCAGATAAGAACTCTAATAGATTCAGTTGAGTCATGAGCTCATTCCTGTACCAGTTCTGTTGGAGGCAAAGGAGAGAGGAAGAAGAAGGTACTATGATTCACAGCCTCACTAGGACCACATGGAGTGGAAAACAGTTTCCCAAATAGAAAGGGGAACTATTCATAGAAGTGTAGGGGTGCAAAAGTGTCCAGGGTGGGAACAAAAAAATCAGTAGCAATGACAGCTCACTATATTCAAATACATTTAAAATATTTTGACATGTATTCTAAGAAGACACCTCATTCCTTCTAAATCCCACTTGAAAATAAACATAGAAAGTTTCTTTTAAATTATTCATTTTATTAACTGATCTTATTTTGGCCTCTACTGTCCAAAGCTGTATTTGTATTTGCATGAAAATGTTCCCTAATCATATCATTCTTTCCTTTTTTTAAAAAATGTGGTTGGGATTGTAGTTTAAGAAAATCAAATCCACTTTGAATAAATAAGTACAGCTTTGTGATAGTTTGTGAGAAAACTAAACTAAACTGATGACATTTGGCTACACAGATAAAATTAAATTCCAAATGTTAATTTCTTAACATTAACCTGTTGGACTATAAAAGGAGATGTCCTATAGAGGCTTACCTGCTCTTAGAAGCAGATTCAGTTGAGTGGAAGGAAATTGAAAAAGTGGAGAAAATGGTTAATATTTGTGACCAAATGTACCATTTGGTGTACATTATAATGAGGGAAAATGTATAATTTCTCAATTATACTTCATTTTCCCCAAATATAATAATTCTCAGTTTATTCAGAAGCGTTTGTTGGGTATTGGGCTGTGTTCAAGACACTTTTCTGTGTTTTGTGTTACCAAAATGGATATGGCCCCCAGACTCTTCAGAGCTTACAATTTTTAGGATGCGTGTTTGGAAAATTAATAGAAGAATTAATAAAACATTTTTTTTTCTATTATTGTTGCATAGGGGAACGTTTCATTTGCCATCCTGGATTTCTGAAAAATCAAATGGAATAAGTATAGACTTAGACTGCTTGGCAGATATACTTCTTGTCTTAGTAAAACAAGAAAGTGGACAAATAGGGCTAATATAAAATAATGTTTGCATCAGAGTGAAAATTATGCCACGAACCAATTTCTTTAAATTCTGAAATACTCCATTTATTGTTATTTTATCTCATAAACTCAAGACATTTTTTATAGGAAACTTATTTATGTTCCTAAGCTATAGCATTAATGGATTATTTTGAGTTTGTGGTGACCAAAGACAACAGCAACAACAACAAAACCAAAAAGTAGAGGCAGATAAACTTGTTTCCAATCACAACCTATCCATTTTTGGCACTCTTTTCTATATTGTAATGAAAGAACAAGACTGCTAATATGAGTTATTTTAATATTAGAATTGTGAGATGTGGAAGAAAGTAAATTTTTAAAAAAGATTTATCATGTGGGAGTATGTTCATTGACAGTGTAATCAGAACTATCCATCTGTTTTGTTTGGAGCTCAGAAGAGTAAAAGACGATGATTATGATTTACCTTCTTCCACAGATCTCTTAGGGTAAAAGTTTGCTTAGAAATTTGTCATGTGTGCTTTTATTACTTGCTTACTTGCAAGGCAGAAGAGAATCCATATTTAGAAACTGGTCAGAGTGGTGTGTGCTGTATTGAACAACTGATATTTTGAAGCTCTAAGCATTTTTAAGGAATGAACTCAACCAAAACATGTGATTATAAAATAGCAATTGTTCTTAGTTGAAGCATTACGTCTTAGAGAAAAATATATTTGCCTGGGATGTTTGAAAGCCATAGAAAAAAATAAAAATCACACATCTGAATATTAAAAGATAAAAAGGAAACAAGACAAAAGGATGAGAAACACCTTTCCAGTTGTTTTTGCTACTTATTTTATGCAGTTGGATGTCTAATAACAAAAGTTTCATTTTGTTGGTACTTTAAAACTAATACTTTTCATGTATTTTTCCCTGATTTAAACTTGAAATCTTTTTTTTTTTTTTTAAATCTTTTGTATTGGGGATGAATCCTGTAGTGTTTAAAGCTGCTCAATGAGTCAGAAAAATAAAATCTTGCTTTTTTAGACTTTATTACCCTTAGCAATATTTTCTGACATGCTGTGGGTCATGGAAATTGGCAGTTTCTATCTGTTAAGGCCACACCTAGAACACTTGTAAATTATCTGTGAAGATCGGTTGCCAATGATGTTACAGATCCAAAATCAGTGTCAAAAAAATCATTGCTGAGATGAATATTTAGAAGTTTTAATAGATTTGTAAAAATTTTGGAGAAGTTTAGGTAGCATATGTGAATGTATATGTAAAGAAATAATCTATTTTGGGGAGGAAAAAGCCTTACTATTTAGAGTTGATCTTAAAAAAAGTTATTACAGAGGAAATTAGTTAATGGGATTTAATACCCTTTTTCTCATTTTATATATTCTACCTAAAATAAGACTTAAAAAAAAGATAACACATATCTTAAGTTTGTTTCTTATCATGTTGTTTGTGTTTTCATTATTTTTGCATCTGGTCCGATATGCCTTATAAGTACTATTAATTGCCAAAATTTGAATTTATCCAAATAATATTTTTTCATTTTGCATGACTGAAAATGTGATTTGATTAATTCAAATAGCTTCTCAGTAAGCTCTGTATCTTTTTACATGCATAATTCTTAGTGTTATATGCTCTGTTTTTTATCTTATAGTATAATGGCCATGCTTCTTATTAAAAAGTTTTGCATTTGCTTTTTAATTAAATAGAATAAACATTCATTGAGCAGCTGCTATTCATAAGATATTGTGCTATGTACTTTTTATATTAGATTGAATTTTCAACATGTAGTATTACTCATTTTAAAAGTTTTTATTTCATTCTTCTGGAATGGGCTGCATTCTATTTTCCAGATATAGGATCCTTCCTGTTGCCGCTTAGGAATTAGAAAAAAACATATGGATTTTAAAATATGTCTAGGCTTATGTTAATTGTTGGAAGTGTTTTTGTTTTGGTCAAGCTGGATGGTTGATCTTCAAGTCCTAAGGTCTAGCTCCTAGATTTTTCTCTCAAATTCAACATAAACTTCAAAGACAACATAGGTCCTAAATAATATTTTGATTTTATCTCCCCATCTTAATTTATTGCATGATACATTATTATCTTGGATCGACACCAATAACAACTCTCCACAAATCCCGTATTATTTTAAATACCAGAAGAAAAGGCCATAGCTATATCCATTGTATATGTTTTTCAGGCCATGATATTGCTTTTATTATTTCTTATATGTCCTACGTTTGTTATTATAGCATGTGTCTATTATGTAAACATATTCAGGAACTTACAAGATCTCAATCAAAGTATGATTCCACATGAATCCTCTAGGAAAGAAGTAATTAAGTCAAGGTTCTCGCAAAACTCATGCCTTCTGATGATTTCTGGTTAATTTTGCTATGGATGTTTCCTTGATAATACCAGCAGTTTGTCTTTACCATCAGTTATTATTCAGTAGTTATAAAAACTTGATGGTAACCATATAGACAAGCAAGATAAGAAACTTCTTTGTAACCAGTTGGATTCTTGGCGTATTTGTCCCTCTGACTCAGCATTGGTTCTCATCCCCCAGCAAACCTTGCCAATTCTAATTCTAGAGTGAATTTCTGCTTCTTGTCACGTAGAAAGGAGATTTGGCCTACGGTGAAACCATGCAACCTGACCGTATTACACTAGATATAGACTTGATGCAAATTAATTTGGGACATTCCTAGAGTGTCTAGGCTTAAACACTGTTCTGATGCTTCATTCAAGTTGGACTTCAGAGAAGAGACAACAGTGGAATCTACTTTCATCTGCTGCCAAACATCTATAATCTCGAGGCCAGCAGGCAGGGCAGTCATAGCTGACTCTTAAGGCTGGATCTGGACTTGCTGCTAACTGAAAACAAACCCAGAGGGATACATAAGCAACTTTATCTTATCCTACACCTCTCCCTTGCCAAGTAGAAAAATGCCATGAAATTAATTAGCAGTGTTCACTGAACTATTGAGAGTATTTTGCTTATCTGAATTGTAAAAATAATGCATCAAAATTTTATATGATCAGTTTGAAGCAACAGAAAATGTCATTATAATTTATAAGGGGTTAGTGTTATTCTTCCATCAGCAGTTTTATCCCAAAAACTCTGCAAAGGGAAAATACTTGGGTTTTGAGTTTCTCATGTTAATACATGACAGACTTTTTACCATACATTTTAAAGGAGGCATTCAAGACACATACATCTTAAATAGGAGAGAAGGTTTCAATGAGAAAGGATAGTGACTATTATTGCAGAGATCAAATATTTAAAACTATCTTTAGGCATTTAATTCATGGGCACAATAGGTTGGAATGCAGACTTTTTATACCAAATATCAGAATTTAGAACTCAATATGTTTTTTAAAATTTTGTATTTGTATAGATTTTTGGGGTACAAGTACAATTTTGTTACATGGATATTTTGCTTCAGGATGAAGTCAGAGCTTTTAGTATGGAATAAGATACATTGTATCCACTAAGTAATTTTTCACCCTTCACTCCCCTCTCTCCCCCATGCTTGTTAACTCTTTTCTATTGTATATTTTCAGCAGACTAAAAGCACAAGTCTTACAAATAGTATTGTGTATACCAATAGCTATTTTGCCTAGACGGATTCCTCCTGGAAGTTCATACCTTTATCTTCTGCCTAACCTGTGCCCTATGAGAACAACCATAGGTTAAAAAGGTTTCAGATACCCCCTGATTCACAAATATAAGAGGGAAAGAAACTAAGAAAGGAACAACAGAGAAATTGGTCTTATAGGTCGACCTGTTTTTCCAATATTGGGATCCCGTTTTAGAAGATTTTCCTTCATGCTGCTCATATTTCTCGCTTTAAAATTGTTAGACTGCCTGAATTTCCATGCACAGTTATTTTTCATAGCTTAAAAAACATCATTTTGAGTTTACAATATTAATTCACATATTCACATTCAATATAAAGTATGAATGAGTTCATGAGATAAGAATAGGTACGTTGAAATGGAGTATTTTGGGAGATAAAGGAAACCTATATAGAGAGCATATTTAGAAAAGAAGTTACTGTGTGTGTCTAACAACCTAGGTGAGACAGTGAGGGGGAAAGGACCAAAGGCTAACATTCCATACGAAAAATTTACCCAATGTCTGCTCCATGTCCAGAAAAAGTATAGAGAAAGAAAGAAAAACACCCCCAAACTTTGGCCTCACATTTCTGAATGTCTTTTCTGTTCCCAATTCAGGTGAATTCTAAAATTTTAGAACTATGAAACCTAGATGTCATTCACATAGTTAGTGAAGGAAATGTGTTCTAATATCAAATAACAAATTTAATTTTTATAAGCAGAGTTTTGCAGTTTTCTAAGTGCTTGTTGTCTTCCCAAACCAGAGTTAGGGCTTGTGGTAGCTTGTTATTCTAGTATGACTTCTATTGTCTTTTAGGTTCTGAATGAAGCTAAGAAGTAAAAACTACGTGTTTTTATCTGTGCAAAACAAATTTGAGGTAGAAAACATTAATAGAGTAAGACAAGAAAGAAACATAATAATAAGAGAGGGAGCCTTAAGTATTTGGCTATCCTATAAGTTACAAATTCATAGAATGATTAAACATTTTAATTTATCCAAAGTCAATGGCATTAGGAATTTAAAAACAAACATACTTTCTATTACAAAGATACATGCATGCTTATGTTTATTGCGGCACTATTCACAATAGCAAAGGCATGGAATCAACCCAATTGCCCATCAATGATAGACTGGATTAAGAGAATGTGGTACATTTATACTGTGGAATACGCTGCAGCCATAAAAAGGAAAGAGATCATGTCCTTTACAAGGACATGGATGGAGCTGGAAGCCATTATCCTCAGCAAACTAATACAGGTACATAAAACCAAACACTGCACCTTCTCACTTATAAGTGGGAGCAGAACAATGAGAACACATGGACACAGGATGGGGAACAAGACACACTGGGGCCTGTTGGGAGTGGGGTGGGGAGAGGGAGAGTATTAGGAAAAGTAGCTAATGCATGCTGGGCTTAATACCTAGGTGACAGATTGATGGGTGCAGCAAACCACCATGGCACATGTTGACCTATGTAACGTGTTGACCTGCACATGTACCCCAGAACTTAAAAACGAATTTAAAAAAATTTGAGAAAAAAGGAAAAAAAATCCCAACAAATAAAAGTGAAAGCTTAGTGATATACTTTTGAGGATAAGCAATAAGCCAGATTTTAGATTATTTTTGGTAGCATTACAGGAGTCCAGACAAACAGGCAGATACATTTCACTAGTTTGTTAAGAGTTAGATTTTGTAATGGTTAGATTATCCATCACAAACCTGGAGGGTGGTGGAAAGCGCTGGCTAGAAGAATGGGGTTTGGACTCAATCAAACCTGGGAACAACATAGTTAAGAGCTAATTGTTCTAGGGCAGTTAAAAAAATCTTTCTAAGCCCCAGTTTCCTCATCTATAAAACATAGATAAAATATTTATTTATTAGACTTATGAGGATTAACTGAAAAAATTCATAAAAAGCACTTAGCATCGATGCTGGAACATAAGTGTCCAACGAATGGTTACCTATTATCATGTTCAAAATTCTTTTGAATTTTAGACTACTGATATTTGTATTTAATTAAGAAAATTTGACTTTTTGTCATCTATGTTAGTGTTTGAGGACTTAAAACTAGGGATTAGGTAATAAGGTATTTTTTTTATTTGTAAATACTCCTTAATACTAATATTACTTTTTGGGTGAACAGATGCTTTGATAGTATACTTTTTCATGGTGATACCAAGTTCTTTGCCAATATGTGTGTGTATGTGTCTATGCATGGGCATATATCCCACAAAATATCAAATGATGAAATTTAGCATTTAGTGTGTGCATGACATAAACTACCCTAGTTTTATTAAGCACTTGGTTTATCTTTAAATTTGACCTATTGGTCTATCGTGCTGTTAGCTCTCTCTAATGTCAACTAAGGCTATATTTAGTAGAAACTATTTTCTTTTACCATTGAAACATAATAAAGACAGATGACAGCATATATTAGAGGAAAAGTCCTTACAATTTTCTCTGTTGTACAAGTGATGGAGTTGCAAAGTATTAAAGATAATTTGTCATTTATTGTGGATGGGACACCTGATCCAATGTTCAGTTAGTCAGTAATATTATTTAATTTGGCAAAAATTAACTAGAGTGTTTAGAACATTTCCCCTCTTTGTCAGTTGTATAGAGATGGCAGTTTTAATATAATATACTTATTTTTGTTTATGCTATTTTTTGTTTCCTTTTAATTTTTATTTTAGATTCAGGAGGTACATGTGCAGGTTGTGCAGGTTTGTTACCTAGGTGTATTGCATGATACTGAGGTTTTGGTTACAGTTGATCCCATCACCCAGGTACTGAATATAGTACCCAATAGCTAGTTTTTCAACCCTCATCTCCCTTCCTTCCTCCTCCATCTAGTTTTCCCCAGTGTCTACTGTTCCCATCTTTATGTCCATGAGTACCCAATGTTTAGCTCCTACTTATAAGTGAGAACATGCAGTCTTTGGTTTTATTTTATTGCATTAATTCACTTAGGATAATGGTCTCCAACTGCGTTCATGTTGCCTCAAAGGACATGATTTCATCCTTTTTTATGGCTGTGTTTTATTCCATGGTATCTCTGTGCCACATTTTCTTCATCCAGTCCACTGTTGAAGGGCACCTAGGTTGATTCCATGGCTTTGGTACCGTGAACAGTGCTGTGATGAACATGCGAGTGCTTTTTGGTGGAAGAATTTCTTTTCTTTTGGATGTGTATCCTGTAATGGGATTGCTGGGTCAAATGACAGTTCTAAGTTCTTTGAGAACTCTCCAAACTGCTTTCCACAGTGGCTAAACTAATATCCCCACTAGTAGTGTGTAAACATTCCCTTTTTTCCACAACCTCACCAGCATTTGTTGTTTTTTTGACTTTTTAATAGTAGCCAGTCTGATTGGTGTGAGATGGTATCTCATTGTGGTTTTAATTTGCACTTCTCTAATGATTAGCAACGTTGTGCATTTTTTTGTATGTTTGTTGGCCACTTGTATGTCTTCTTTTGAGAAGTGTCTGTTCACCCATTTTCGTATCTTGAACACTTCAACTTGTATAATTACTTGGTGGGAATAGACTATTAACTTTTGTTTTTGTAAAACTGTTCAAAAAATTCATGGTGTAAACTGTTTGCATTCAGACATCAAATTATTTTGATTTCTAGTTATTGCTGTCTTAATATTGGAACATGGTAAACTCTAGATGGAAAAAGACAAATTTAGAACAAATTTTACTTTCTAAAAAGGCATAAATTCTCTTCTTACTCTTCTCCCTCCTCTCTATTTTTCATTTGGAAATGGTTTTGGTGAAGTTTGTTTCAAATTATAGATTTCTGGATTTCAGGCGTTCATAATTTATGCAAGAACTAGATGCTTTATCACATAAATTAACTTTATCCTGGCTCATCTGTGTCCTAATATGATTGTTGGTTTTTTAATAAGACATTTTTAATATCCTCATTAATTTTTGTATTCAATGTTTATTCCGTAAGCACTTATTGGTTGTACTGAAGGCACAAAACATCGTGTAAGGCCCTGAATGTGCTGTATAGTATGTTGCAATCTCATTACTTTCCTCAAAAAGTTTGTTTTCTAGTAGAAGAGGTGAGTTATGCGCTCAAATAATATAATTTAAGGTCCAAAGAGATTTTTAAAAAATAAAACAAACTTTAGAGAGGAGCACATACCATGGAAATTCAATTAGATAACATTACACTGTGACACCAATGTTATACTTGTGATCAGACTACTTGCTTTTCAATGAATGTGTTACCTGGGTCACTTTTCCATTCAATTATATTATTTTTAGAAAAACATATTTGATTAAAAGAATTAATTATGAATATTAAATTAATGTAAATGTATTGTTATTAACAAATATATGCTATACAGTTTACTGCAGGATATATCTAACATTAGCTATCCTTAATCTCTGCTTAATTTAACTTGATTTCTTTAAACTCATACTTTAATGGAACATAAATTGCTGAATCATCCTGAACCTCTTCTTTAAAATTAAAATACCTTATAGGGGATATACAGGGCCTAGCTCCAAAGATTCAGATCATCAATAGTCCTTGAAGGTGTTTGTTCTTCAGTCTTAAGGAGATCTCCTTAGGTGAATTGCTCATTTGACCTTGCTTTCGGAACTCTCATTTATTTAGAAATGTTTTGATGGATTGGATCAAATTAAAAGACCAAGTCAACATATGCACAATTATCTTAAATATTGTGAAATCTGATTGACTTATGGTCAGTACTGGTAGAAGAGAGAAAACAAATATAATGTTACAAATTCACTGAGGTCATTCTGGATGCGTATTTTTTGACATGATCTTTAGGAAATCCTTTTGTAATTTTTTAATTTACTTTATTCTAAGGAATTGTAGAAAAATGGTTTCTGTTGCCAATAGATGTAATCTTTAAATGTCTCATAATTTTCCTGGGTACTTGAAATATTTTTTCAGTAATGCTGATAAAGCTATGGCTAAATAACTAATAAAGAGATTGTAAACTGAAAGATGCAATTAGTCTCCTTAATAGATCTGTTTTACGACAAATTCCTTCAGGACTGATAACAGACAAAATAGATTTGGGGGTTTTGTGTTTTCCTTTGACCTTTCATTTTGATGGTTCACTGTTGTCACTGTTATTTCAGATTGGCCAAAGCTATAACGATAATGCCCATTTTTGTTATTTGGAACATTTTCAGCTTCATATTCCTTTGCAGATCTTTTCTATTCTATTTTGTTCAGAGTCTTATTATCTGAATTATGTCCAAATTTTTAAAGATGTTAGTGATTTGAGATACTACCCTTCCAAGAGGGCACATTAACCTTTAACAAGGATTCTTAATTCTTGAATCCATAAAAGTGAATGTTGGTTATTGTAGATAAAGTAGCAGACCAAGAGGAGGTATTTGGGTGCAGAAAGGTCTTTGAGTGCCTATGGAATCTCTTTGGTCATTTCTGGATTTAAAATAGGCCTCATCTGCAGTTTCTCAGATATAAAATTTTACAAGGTTTATTTTCTAATCACAAAATCCTTAATCACTATGTGAAAAGTTGAGTTTATTGGAAAGTCATCTTAAAAAGTACAAATGATTCCCTGTTTTCAGAGATGTATATTCAGCAACAATGTTCCATGATTTGACACAGTTGATTTTAGGGGCTGAGAACTTAGAGTTTTGCTGTTATTAAAGAAAGCATGGAAAGCATGTCTATTTCCTGCTACAGTCCTTACTTCCTATTCTAGTTATGAACAGGAGATGCTAGAAACTGCTGTACATCATCTGTCTTCAACCTCTGCCAAGAAAGGAATGTCAAGAAAGGCATTCTGGAGATCATCTGGAATTTGTCTGACTGACAATATCGTGCAAAGCAGGTCTAAAAATAAAGACAGGATTGTTGTCCATGAGGAGCAGCTTATTTCATCATTGTTTTTCAGCTGTAGCCTTGTCCCTTGTGTGGTGGTTTCTGTTTCTCAGAACAAGCTAAGAAGAGCAGTTCTGTTCCTGTGTTCTGGGAGTGCTTGAGTACAGAGTCTGTGTTTTTGAAAAGAATATTGGCTCATACAAGGAGTCTGTGCTCTGCAATTGTAATTTTTTATGCATGTAAGAGGGAATAGCACCCATAAGAATTAAGCCTGAGAAATGGAATAGAAATGCCACTGTCCAATGAAGAGAAGTGCTTTTTACATTTTATCTTTATTTTTATTTATTTATTTATTTGTTTGAAACGGAGGCTTGCTCTGTTGCCCACACTGGAGTGAAGTGGCATGACCTTGGCTCACTGCAACCTCCGCTTCCTGTGTAAAAGCAATTCTCCTGCCTCACCCCCGCACCAGAATAGCTGGGATTATAGGCGTGAGACAACATGCCTGGCTCATTTTTTGTGTTTTTAGTAGAGATGGGTTTCACTATGTTGGCCAGGCTGGTCTCGAACCCCTGACCTCAAGTGATCCCTCTGCCTCGGCCTCGCAAAGGGCTGAGATTATAGGCATGAGCCACTATGCCCAGTCAGAAGTGCTTTTTTATTGATATTATATTGAGCCACCACACCCAGTCAGCAGTGCTTTTTTATTGATACCGTATTGGTCTTCTTAACAGAAAACGTAACAGCATTACTAAACAGGGGGTCTGATTTGTTACCTTGTTTTTGCTTGATTGGGAAGGTCAACATAGATTTTGTGGCAGCAGGAAATTTTAGTTATCTATTCATACTCAAAGGTCATCAGACTTTGAGACAATGCTTACTTTTCCTGTGCTTATCTGAATTTACTTTAATCAAATAAGGATCCTACAGTACATAATCTTAAGATATACCCTGAAATACACTGCAGAAGTTTCCTAAGAACTTGGTAGCTATATATGCTATAGTTAATAGATTTTCTCTGCGATCTGTTGAAGTATGGAGAAGACCTCAAGGTTATTACTAATCTTATAATTTACTTAACATTGTAATTTAGATCTATAGCTTGGTAATCTTTTTTTTTTTTTTTTCTTTTTTAGATACTAGCTCAGTCATGTACTGAAATCCTAGAATTGCAGCCCTCAAGTGTCTGTGTGGGGGGTAAGTGTTTAGAATTTAAAAATACCATGTAAGAAATTGTATTTTTTTTCCTAGCTAAAATATATGATATGAAACTCATGTTGGAAAAAGAATAGCAAAATTAACTTTTTTGGCATCTTTTTTGTGTAAGAATTTTTAAATAATTCCTTGAAATATTTCTATTTTAAATTCAAATTTTTAAGATTGGAATGTTATTTTAAATAATGAGCATATTGTGTGACAGGCTTTTAGAATCTTCTGTATATTTAGTTCACGTTTGAGACCTTTCTTATTGCAAATAAAATAAAATATGAAATCGTTTCTTTTGTCTGATTATACAAACAGTCAGATATATGTAGACTTTGAGCTCCATGCTTTGATGACCTGGCCAAAGTACAGAATCTGCCAGCTCAGGGCACATAAGGAAGTGACTTATGGACGGATGGCAGGAAGGAAGCAGGTGGCTTCATCAGCTGGTGCTAAGCACATACTCAGGTTTTCACACCTCCCAGCCATCCTTGCCCAGACAGAGTGTGATTCTTTCTGGCCTATTTTATTTCTTTTTCAAGCCTGACCTACAGTTCATTTTAACCTGACTTTACTTTAAAAAGGAAAAATATTGGGTCTGGTGGGGGAGAAAATATGTTGTGTAATTTACCACAGAGCCTCCCAGCCTGTTGTGCATGATCTCACACTGTGCATCTTCTAGATTCCCTAATGAATGAATATGGAGATGTTTAAGGGAAGTAGTGCATCTGAACATCCCAGGGAAGGGTTATCTTTCCTAAAAGTGAAGGTTAATACATTTCTAGACATAACAAAGAAAAATAAATGGAAAAATAACATTAAAGTAGTAACTATTGTGTATTAAACTCCTATTTTGTGCTGAGTGTATACTGGGTTGTTTGCATTTATAATTTTACCTAATCCTTATAACAACACCATTTGAAAGTTTTATACATCCCTGGTTTACAGATGGGGAAGCTGAGGCAGACAGGTTCAGTACTTGCTCCTGGTAATTACCCTGTTTGACCCTTGCCTGTCTGACGTTGATGGCCATACTCTTACCGAATCACATTTTAAGTTTTATCTGAACTTTATTTTAACTTGCAAGTAAAATTCCTTTCATAACACAGTAAATGAAAAGTGGGTTGGCAGTAGTTTCTTGCATAGTTAATGACTATATTATACTTGTATTATGTTAGATATGAGAAGTTTTAGAGGATTGGTAATGTTAAATTAAAATGGAGAACAGGCCTGAAGAAGCCCCAAGCTGGCAAAAACACTTAGGCCTCATAAGTAGCCTTAACCTTACTTGATTTGCAAATATAATTGGAACTTAATTTGAACTATTTATTGCAAATGCCTATATTAAGAAAAATAGAATTTAAGTGCAACCAATCAAAAACAACTAACAAACTTATATAACTAGGGACTTTCCACTGGGATAGACCAAATAAGGCAACTGTGTAACTGTAACCCATCAAATATTTTCTTTGGTTTACTTCCACGCTGGTTCTATAAAAGCCTCCCCCTTGTATTCCCTTGGTAGAGCGGTCAAACCACTTCTGATTTGGATCTGTCTAATTCAAGAATTGTCTGCTCAAATAAACTATTTAAAATTTTATTTGTGCTTCAACTAACCTTCTAAACAAGTGTTAATTGCTATTAAAATAGTTGATATACTATCTTGCAGCTTAGCAGTAAGCATTCATTGTCAAGATATTTGATCAGTTAACTTTCATTCCAGCCTATTCTCTCACTCTCCACTCTCTAACATTTTTTGGTGCTTGCTTCTATTATAAATAATGGTACAGTAAGTTACATCAACTTTTGCGACTGGCCATCAATTATTAGCAATCCAAAATACATGATCTTTTGATTATTTATAAGTTTGAAATAGAAAATGAATCAGGATTAGTAAGGTGAAGAAGTGGTTAAAGAAGAATTCTGTATGGAACAGGCATAGATTAAAGAAAGTATTACATATGACTTTTCTAAGAACAAAGAACATACATAATTAATTAATTTTATTTACATTCCCAAATCTTAATACCTGAGAGTAGGGACAAATAACGTTTTTTTTTTTTTTCCCTGGTATTTTCCTAAGGATGGAAATTGAAGAGGTTTGTATAGTATCTGTCTGGGAATGACTGTTAATGCTTTCATTCACAGTCACTACTGGGAATCACTTTGTTTAGAAAATAAAATAATGCATCCCCATGTGGCAGTGAATGGTATCTTCACTACATTTACCTAGCGGGTCTAAGAAAGCCAGCATAGTTGGAAATATAGAACTATGTCTTCTTTGCTATTAACATTCATGAAAAAAATTATTCTATGTGCCTTAATGCTTTCATTTCAGCTTGTCTTTTTTTTTTTGATAAAGCAGTGATTAAAATGTTTATTTTTCCTTTTACTTCTAGAGGAATTTCAGATTGTCTTAAGTGGAAGAGGATTCATGCTGGGCAGTCGGAATGGCAGTGTTCTCTGCACCTACACTGTAAATGAAACATATACAAAAAGTAGGTCCCCAGTAACCTCAGTGTTGTCTTAATCTCTGCAAAGCACATCAGCATGAAATATTTTCTTTTTTCTCCAACTAAAGCTGTGACATATTTTTTAATCAAAGAAGAAAGAAATGAAGTCTGAATGATAATGCAAATAGTAGTGATAATTACTTAATAGTTATTTAATAAAGGCAACGTTTGTTTATAACTTAATAAATGCTGGACCCTGTCCTAACTACCCTCATTGAAGAGATGATGGTTTGTGGCTAAAAGAATGAAATTACTTGTATGTGGTGACACAGCTAATAATGGACAGAGCTGATATTTGAACCCACTTTTCCTGACCGTACTCAGTACCTACTGCGTCAACCACATGATTTAATTGCTTCTTTCCTCAGGCTTCTTTCTTGTCACACTTGCCTTAAAATCTAATTATCTTTGGCTTCTCTCCTACTTCTTCCTTTTTTTCTTTTTTTTTTGGTCACTTGTATTCTTTATCTGATTTCCCAATAATTTGTTAGTTTATTGAAGATAGTCTTTTTGCCTTATAGATTTTTGCATCTCAGATTCTCACCCAGCATAGTGTTGGTTGATAATTTTCATATTTATTGAATTGAGTTTTAATTTTCCCTGTCCTTGACTTTTAAAAAAGTCAAGAGTAAGTTTTTATTTTCATTCTGAAAAAACCCTCCCTCTTAAATAGATCTTAATTTTATGAGCATCTTGGGTATCTATATAAATGTTTTTTCTTATTAATTATTATATTGCCCTTCAAAATTTATATTGTAAGGCAGACTTTATAACTCTGTAAATTCTGGTAGAGTTATTTTTTTACATTCATCTGCCATTTTGCTGTTTATCTGAGTGTAAACACTCCAATTAACACAGCTTTGGCCATACACACAGTACCTATTCAATATGTGTTTATTGAATTAAAATGGTGAGGATCTCAGCATAGTAAATATTATAATTAATTCCTTTCTTTTCTATTAAGATCACAATTTTAGTAAGGCAAAAATTTACAAACTCTCTTCATAGTAGGTTCCACAATTGAGTAGGACAAATAATTTTATTTTTATTCAGTAGTCATTTGTATCTAAGCATTAGCTTAGCCTAGCTTCTTTTGATTACATATTTGAGATCATTATAAAATAAACATATTTCGTGTTTAGCTACATAAGATTAAGTTTGTTAAAGTAAATCCTCAAATAAATGAAATTGGTATTTTCCTCTTTTAGATTCTAGAAGGATCAATTTGACTAAGTAACTTTTCTGCATATTTCTAGTCTAAATCATTTTTCTTGTATTTTATTAAAGTTACAAGGGCAATTTAAGTATACGACTTCATAAAATGTATTTATTTACTGTAGACACAAATATTTTATTAAACTTGTGAAATAAGTTCATTTTCCTTTGGACATCTAACTTTCATCTTCCTTCATCTTTTACAAAGTGTGCCTTTAAAATAATACAGAGCATTTATTTAAAAAAATCTGAGATATTTAAAAAATTTAAGATAAAATATATTTTATAGTATCTAGAATGGTATGTGAACTTAGTCTAAGTCAAAATAATCCTAACTTATGATTTACCAGAACTATATGTCAACAGAGCATATAATCTTTCTTTCCATTTTTCATTCCCTTTTACTTCTCTTTCTTTAGTTGTTTTATGTTAATATATCTAGTATTCCACATTTGAACTCTGATTGAAGCATGCTGTTCATATTATTAATGAAACTGTGTGAGATGCATAAAACCCTTTTTTAATTCAGTGGCATTTTATTTTCTAGGTGTAAAACCAGTAAGTGTACAGTTGAATTCTATGCTTTGTCCTGCACCTATCCTGAATAAAGCTGGAGAGTAAGTACTTAATTTAAAACCATTTTATAACATTTTTAGTAAAAAATTATTTAAAAATGGTGACATATACACTGGTCACTTTATTCTATCTTTTTTTCGATATACAGAGCATTAAAAAGTAAGCCTTGGGCAAGCCACTTAGTACTAGGCAAGCAAGTTAGTACTTCAGCTATACTCTTAGTAGGTTGAAAATGCTAAAATGTGTTTTATCTAGTTTCTTCAATACTGATTAAAAAGGCTCTATGAATATTTATCTGGATGGGTTTGAGAACTCTTATTAGAACCTATAAATAATCAGAGCCATAAACGCTATTTTAAACACACACACATGCACACACACACAGTTCAAAAGTGAGATTTTCAATAATTACTATAGTATTTAATAAATATTGCTATTAAAGAGCATCAAGAACATGGCTAAAAAGAGGCACACCTTGCACTAGGAAATGCTTGTACATTTGTATTAACTTGTGCTTTGTGTTCCATTTCTGTTAAGGTCTATTTTCTCATCTTCTTTTGTGTGGCCAAAAAACCACGATATCTGCTAAAAAGAAAAATATATTTAGTTTGGATGAAGGAGTCTTATTTGAACTGTTTATACACAAATAATTCTACTGGTAATTTAGTGTTCCCATTTGTGATTTTTTTCAGTTCTATGATGAAGCAAACGATTACAAATAGTTCAAATATTCTCTGGCCCAACAGTAGAGCATGTTTAAGATAGTTAATAGCATACAGTCTTCTAGGATCTCTTTATATAGATCTGATACTGAAAGCAGGGAAAAATTACATATACAAGGCCACAATCCAAAATCTGGATTAGTATTTAGAGACTGAAGATTATATTTTCCTCTATGGAAACTAAGAAAATCATTCTAGCATTTTTAAGCTGACTTGAACATTTATCTTTTGTGGATACTTAAGTATTCAAGATATCTATCGTACATCACTTTTGGTCATGCAAGTAAATTGGAACAGAGTCAGCTTTCTATTTTAAATAGATTCAAAGAAGCTGCATAAGATAGCTTACAAAACTAAGAGTATTATTCATTTTCTGTATCATGTACTAATTTAACCATAGGTAAATTAAATTGACATTGGAATTTGAGGCAAGTCAGTTTCTTGTGGAGTCATCTTAACCCCAAGCACACCACAGGACTCGATGGCTTTCTGAGTAATCGTGTCTATATTAGCCATGATGCATCTATTGACTCTTAGTCTTGTTTTATTGAATCTGTAATTCCAGGTTTGGTCCTCCTGATTACTCCCCCAATCTATCTCCCAAACTGTATTTTCCATTTTAGCCATTGGCAGCTTCATCATTTTTGTTGTTCAGGTAAAAATCTTTGGAGTCACTATTGATTTCTTTCTCTATCTTAGACCCAGTCTGTCAACAAATCTTCTCAACTCTAATTTCAAAATTTATCCAAAATCCAATCTCTGCTTTCTACCTCTACTGCTACCATTCTAAATAAAATTACTGTCATCTCTTGCTTGGAGTGTTAGTCTCTCAGTTGGTCTTTCTGTTTCCATCCTTCACAAGAGTGATCTTGTTAAAACAGATCAGTTTATGTCATCTCTTCACTTAAGATTCTCGGTGATGAGTTCTTTACCCCACTCGGAGTAAAAGTCTAATTAGCGTAATACTATACCAGGTTCTACAGGGTCTCGTCTCTCACTCCCTCTCAGACTTCATCTTCTATTTGCTGTTTCTACTCAGTTATGGTCACACTGGCCTCTTTGCTGTTCTTGACCACATCTGCGCACTCCTGCTCCTGCACTTTTATACTTCTTGTTGCCTCTGCTTGGATTGCTCTTTCCCTGATCTAGAACTGTATATGTGAACCTAGTCTAAGTAAAACAAAAAAATCCTAACTTATGATTTACCAACACTGTATGTCAATGGAGCACATAAACTCTTTCTTTAAGTCTAGTTTAAATGTCACCTTCTCAGTAAACCCTTTTCTGATCACTCTATTTAATCATGCAATCTTTCTCTTTTGAGTCTATAACCTGTATACCTTTTTCATGTTTTATTTTTTCTCCAAAGCCAGTTGTTTGTCTGTTATTATGTTTCTACTTCCTGCTAGAACATGTTTTATCTTGTTTCTTGTTGTATTGCTAGCACTTAACACAATGTCTGATTCATAGTAGATTTACTAAATGTTTGGTGGATAAAAGGATGAATGAATTTTTCTCAAATATTCTTGTTTACCAGTTAACATAAAAATCTGAGAGGTCATTTGATTGCTGGGATCAGGTACCTGTACCAGGATGGAGGAAAATGGTCAGAATTTTATTTTGGGGGCCATACTATTTAAAGCAGCAAAAAAACCAAAACCAAAACAAAACAAAAAAACCAAAAAAACAAAAACAAAAAAACCCCACTATTTTAAATAATAGTGACTAGTTAAGGAAAGTAACTTACTTTCTTCTCTGAAGTAGTTATAAAATGCATTATGCCTTTTTTATCCCAGGCACTGATTTTGTTTTCTCTAGAATTTGCCTTTGGGCACAGTCTTCTTTTGAAGAGAATACCATCGAGGCTAGTGATATACTTTAATTATTTGTAGATAGGTTAAATACCCAGGAGATACATTTTAAAATCACACATAGCATAATAAATATCAGACATGAAAAATCATCATTCATTTAGATTTTGACATTAATATTTCACCTACAAGCAAACTGAGAATGTTCTGGGACAGAGATGTGTCTAAAAGAATTACTTTTGCCTTTCTTTCCTGGACCAGGTACATGATACTACTGAAGCAAAGCTTTAGATTTTATTTGTTAATGTACTGGGTATTTGGGGACATCATTATTTATTTTACTTAGTATGTTGCAAGTAATTTGGGCCTTTCCTGTGCCTTGAATTTTCTTCAGACACTTTTGTAGGTGATGAGTTCTCTTATGAGATTGGATCGAAATCAACGCAATTGAAACAGTTTAGCCTTGTAAGGTGACTGATGCTTAATATGTTTGCCTAATTAGCTTTTGGCTAAGGATTCAGACCCATTAAGTAGCTAGTTAGTCTATGTTTCAAATAAACACATCTGGCCCAACAATGAATGAAGGTTTTTCCTATGTGAGGGTGACAGATGTGGTGATACTTCCCCTCATTCTCTCACTTAAATAATTAACAACATGCTGGTGAAGTAACCCTAGACAGAGAGCCTCAAAGCCAGATGCACAGTCTCAGAGCTGCATCCATGGGCATGTGCCTCATCTCATTAGCCTGCTCTATCTGTTCTTTTCCTATCTTTATGTTATTTCATGAATTGCACTTTACTTGAGGATTATTCTTGTAAAAACTTAAGGCTTGTGGATTTTGGTTTAAAAGAGCGTGTGGGAGATCGAGGACTAAGACTGTAGCCGAGTAGCTAGGACACAGGTCGTCATTTGGAATTTAATGTTATGGAGTAAAGGAAAGTTAAAGTTATCTGAGCAAATCCTATCCAGGTATATCATTTTAAGCATTGTTCAGATGGATCTTTCAATAACTTTTTTTTTGATAGACCTGTCTGATAAATACAGAGATCTGTATTTATTAAATTTCTTTATTTGATATAGATATTTAGGCTAAGATGAACAAACTCTTAGTATTTAAACAGAAAGAATGGTCATAGTAGTGAGGTTATTGTTTTCTATTTCTTTTGTTGAACATAGTTTACTTTTAAAATGGTTTATGATTAAACATACTGTTTTACCAAGAAAAATCTGCAGATTATTTAGGAACTTATTTCTAAAAGTGGTTCCTTTGTGCCAAATTGTCTTCCTTAAATTTGAATAGGATGCATTCTCTGACATTCTTTGGATGTTCCCTAATCCAGGGCACTAGCCTCACAGTTTAATGTGCAAGTATTACAAGTATTTGCAACATGGATTTATTCTCTGACCCTTGTTCTGTGAGACATCAACAATAGCACAGCTGTTCTGCAATACTTGAGATCTCAAACCTGTAATTTGGCAAGAAGAACAGAACAAATTGGGTAAATATACATAAACACATTGTGAAGAAAGAAAAACAGAACAGAATGAACCGGAGTCTTATCCTACAGTTTGTTTGATGGAGATGATTTAAGGAGGCATATGGTATAGTTAAATGTGCTTTCAAAAACATTGGCCAGAATCTTCTGGCAAATATGAAATAAATATCTAAATCAAATGAAACTGATAGTATTAGTTCTCTTAAAAGGCAGTGTGGGAAGACACTTGACAGAGTGTTTTGAGTAAGAAGTGGTGGGACATCACTGTATGTGGAAAATTTTAAGGAAAACTGATGGATCATTGAGATGAACAGTGTAGCAGAGTTGAGGTTAGAGCCTGGCTTCGTAATAGAATCTTTTTATTTTCTTCAACTTTCTTTTTCTGTGTTAAGCCCAATCTATTTTTCCTGGAATAAAATTGATTAATTCTATTTCTCTTTCTTGGTTAGATAAATTCTACCTTTACTGTAGTTTCTGTTCTTTCCAAAAGCATACTTACATCTGTAAGTGTGTGTGTGTCTATACAATCCCTAATTCTCTTATGTTAGTAGCAGGTGATACAACCACACATTATTCCTTTTGCTTCTTGTAAGGAATGAGATTTTATTTTTTTGAAAAATCATGGATAGTAAGACATTAGTTATGTCTTTATTTGAATATAAACACTAGAATCATGATGATATGGGTTAAAGCAAAAGGCTTTCTCTGTTTCTCTACCCCACACTTCCTTGGTGGAACATTTCTCTTTTCCTTCACATGGTGCAGTTTTCAGATTATATCTATCAATGTGATAAGTTCACCTAATTGCATTGCCTCTTCATCCTAAGTATTATATACAGTTCTGGAAATGTCTTTTAACACATGAACACATGGAGGGGTGGCTAATAAGATGTCACCACATATGGAAATGTTAAATGGATACAATTTAAAATATTGAAAAAAATACTATTCAGATGTGATGCATTAACTCTCAAGACATTGGAAGATCTGTCACATAACAGACAGATTTGACTTACTCTTTATCGGTACAGGAGGAAAAAGGGTGGGAGTTAAGGGGAAGCAAATTTCAGATCAAAATAAGGAAGAACTTTCTAAAATTTAGAATTATTTGGTAGATGTTTGGATCATGAAAAGTATTTAAAGATGGACACCTATATGAGGATGTAGAGGATATTCCTGAAATAGGTACTTAAATCTTCTTACATATCTGCTTCTAAATTTTATATTATCAAAGCTTTTCATTATTACTAAATGTATTAGTCCATTCTTCCACTGCTATAAAGAACTGCTGAGACTCAGTAATGTATAATGGAAAGAAGTTTAATTGACTCACAGTTTTACATGACTAGGGAAGCCTCAGGAAACTTAGTTATGGCAGAAGGCTAAGGGGAAGCAAGGACCTTTTTCAAATGGTGGCAGGAGAGAGAAGTGCAAGCACAGGAAAAACTGCCACTTTAAAACCATCAGATGTGGTGAGACTTGCTCACCATCATGAGAACGGGATAGGGGGAACCACCCTCATAACCCAATCACCTCCTATCAGGTTCCTCCACATGGGAATTACAGTTCAAGGATGAGATTTGGGTCAGAACACACAGCCAAACCATATCACTAAGGCACTTGAAATTTTTGGATAAAATGCGCTAAATTTGATTGATTTAGGCACTAAATTGACTGGATGGTTTTTTAAGTGTCTTTTAAGAATATTATTAAAAAAACACACAACAAATAGTAAGTGCTTATATTTAGTGCAATACTCCACACAATTATAATACAGCTTTCCTGTGATGTCCAGTAAATCTCTGAATATAGCTCTTTTTCCTTCTGAAATCTAGAAATCTTGCTAACTGCAATTTTTGTTTTACCTATATACACATATTGAGATATACTAAAATAAGTTGTTTAATTCAAAAATCTTTTAGCCACTTTAAAAAAAGTATCCTTAGTCAAAACATTAATTTACATATAAACTCATTACTAGAAGGGGTGCCTTTAAACTATTGATGAATATGGAATCTTATCTTCCAACTTAAAATCTTTATCATACATAAAACTATCGTTTAAAAAGCACTGCAGAGCATTAAATAGTAGCACTTGATTTCAAAATATCTTAAGTCACCATAATTGTAATAACTTTTTGAGTAGTTGCCAGTTTAATTTTCAGTATGTGCAAATTGGAGGTAAATCATTTATTACTTCCAGCAAATGTCTTTCACAATTTTATTTAATTTTTTCATCCTTTTTAATGGATCATAAAATGACAATCTTTTATTGGATATGCATAAAGTCAGAAGCAAATGAATACTTTGCAAATAGGTTACTGTGGATTGAAATGTCAATCATAATTCATGGAGTATAACATTTCTCAGATCAGAGTAGCTTTGACATATGGCACTGAGCCATTCTCCTGTTTTGGAACAGTCATGCGTCTTTAGACATTAAATACAAGTATGTGACTATTAGGACTCAATGAGTTTTATTTACTTAATTATATATCATAGTACTATTTAATAATTTCTCATGTGAAATGACTTTAGTACATTTGAATTTAATTTTATTACAATTAATTGTCAGTTGACATGAAAGTGTACTTCAGTCAATCTTTTTGTTACGTTAAGTTGTTAAGCTTTCTTCTATCCTACTTTGAAAAAACATATTTTACTGATGGAGCAAAGCATGAATTAAGATATTTGTAAGAAATATTAAACAATGTAGAAACAATTTATAGAAAATTAAGTTGAAAGAGTTGCCATTTCCCAGCATTATCTTCCCTTACCTCCCTGTATTATCTGCACCAGGTACCACTCTTGTCTCAGAAGGTTTTCCCTTGTCTTTTGTGACTTCATATTCTCACCCTAGCTGTTTCTCCTCTTTCTCCTCAGATATCTCTTTAGACTACTTTTCTTTTTACAGTCTCTTAACTGTCAGTGTTTTTTTTTTTTTTTTTTTTTTTTTTTTTCTTTTTTGAGATGGAGCCTCACTGTCACCCAGGCTGGAGTGCAGTGGCATGATCTGACTCACTGCACTTTGGGCCTCTCTGGCTCAGGTGATCCTCCTACCTCAGCCTCCCGAGTAGATGGGGCCACAGGCATGTACCACCATGCCCTGCTAATTTTCTGTACTTTTTGTATGGACAGGGTTTCACCATGTTTCCCAGGCTAGTCTCAAACTCCTGGGCTCAAGCCAGCCACCCACCTTGGCCTCCCAAAGTGTTGGGATTACAGGTGTGAGTCACAGTGCCCAGTGTCCCCTCAGTTTTTATTGTGGTTGAGGATACTTGACTTATAAACTCACCCTTTCTATGTCTCCCTTTTTCTTCCTGATGAGCTCCAAATTTCCTGGCAAGGTCTTTTTATTAGCTTTAAGTCTGCTGTCCAAATGTCTACTATCCAAATGTCTACAAAGTCACTTGGATTTTCTGTAGGCACCTTAAACTTGGAGGTCCCAAATTAAACTCACATCCTTCTGTTCAAACTTGCTCCTTCTGTGTTCCCTATGCAAGACTGCCCACCTACTTGTGTAAGACAGAAACTTTGAGGTCATCCTTTTTTCTTCTTCCTCACCTCCTACATCCAATAAATGTCCATGTCCTTTTTATTCTGACTCCTAATATGTCTCAGTTTTTGTTTTCACACTAGCCTCATTGCCACTATTTTAGTTCAATTCTACTTTGGTACTTATTTCAAGTACACTGAGACTTTCTTAACTGGTCTTTCTACTTTTGAAATTTATTCTTCAGACACCTGCCTTACACTGTAACAAGAATGACATTTGTAAAACACAATTCTAACTATATTTCTACCAAACTTAAAACTCTTAAGACGAATTCCAGATGTCTAAAGATGGCATCCAGGGACTCAATGATCTTTCCTCTGCTCCCCTTTTCAACCTGGAGCTATTTCATTCTTACTCTCACCCTCTTTTTTACTGGAGTACTGAATCACTTTTACTTCTTTGACTGTTCTGTCCCTGTCCCTTTCTTGCCTTCCACCCTGTCGGAGTGCTCCATCTGCATGGACTCCTTTCTAATCTCTTTTCCTAACTTCTGATCATTCTTTAAGCTTCATCCTGTCATTGACTTCCTGCAGGAAAACTTTGCTAATGCTCTCATGCCAAGGCCAAGTCTGTTGTATCTCCCACATGACCCTCTAGAACCCCTGTACTTAGACCTATTTTATTAATATCACATTCTTTTGTAATTGTTTATGGGGCTTCCTTTTATTTACATTGTAATTTGTATTATTTGTTACAGCAGCCCTTTTACCAATACAGCCCAATTATCATCGCTACTACAATCAATTAATAAGTACTTGTTCAATTAGCTAGTAATAAAATAAGTGACTGATTGAGTGATTTTACTGGCAAATATTCCTAAACCAATTTGGAGTGTGATTTTAGGCCTGAGGTTTAAGCACAGAGCTCAACATAGCTATAATGTTGGATTTAATCAAGGTCATGTTTTATAACAGGAAGAATATAGCGTTGAAAAAAAATTTTACATGAAATTTCCCGACATTATATGGTAGACATTTTAAAAATAATTTAGCTTACAATATTTTTATATGGCAGTAAGCAGAATAGAAATTTATTAAATTAAACAAAAGGTATCACATAATGATTTTATTCCTTCTGTATACATTGCTTCTTAGCTCGAATCTAAAAGGTTTATTAAAAAGTACCTTGATATTCTAAATAATCCATTAGACAAATATCCAGGTGTTAACAGTAATTTATGGAGTGCTTGTTGTGTCCCAGGTGTTGTGTTGTATATTTTATGTATATTATTTTACCAAGCTCTTTTCCTCAAAACAACTTTGAAATAGGTACAGTTCTCCCCATTTTACACATTGAGAAATGGAAGATTAAAAATGGAGTGATGAGGGTTCAAACTCAGGACTCCAGATTTGCCGAAATCCCTTTTTTCAATATTATTAGATCCTTGGGGCACATAAAAATGAACTGCTCTCTTGCCTCCCATATATGTTTGCAACTAAGTAAACACAATGTTGTTTTAATACTTGGCCCATAAGAAAGCCTCTGTAACTGACAGTATGGTTTCCACTGTCAGAAACATACTAACCAGAAGTAGAAGTTATGTAATAGTAGGAATAACAATCCATAGATGGTAACATAAATGACATAAAATATGACAGAAAACATTAAATATGTATCATTGAGTCTTGAGGCAAAGAAAGCTCACAGAATTTGGTTTGGATTACAGGGGGTGGTTTTCTCAACCTGTGCCAGAAAAGGAGTAGCATAGCTTTGGGCAAAGGCACTAGCTTAATGATGGTACCAATACCATCCCAATAATTTCAAAAATGTTTTTCTAAAAGAAGCAGCAAAGTTTAAAGGCTGATGTAACTGTGTTTTTCATATTTGCAACGCTTCTGAAAAATTTTCACAGAAAACATACATATATCTATACACACATATTCATAAATATATATAGTCACAAATAAATATATTGCTTTAGCATATAGTAAATGCCATTCTAGTTAACCATGAGAAATATGTGAATGTAGTAAAAGGCTGGAAGATTCAACTGAAATTCATTTTAATGAGAGAAATGTAAATATAAGACCCTAAAATACATGTGGAGGATTAAAGTAGTATGTTGTAGAAGTGAAAGCATTTTGAGTACAGAGTCAGTGAAGTCCAATATTTGGGCAAGTTACCTTTTTAAGCTTGTTTCTTCATTTACAAAATGGAGATGATGCTAGTGCTGACCTCAGTAGGTTGCTGTGAGAATTAAATGAGAAGATGAATTAATGTGCCTGGTTCTTAGTAAGAAATCAACAATTGCCTGTAATTGTGAGTGGTGTTTATGGTTACATTTTGATCACGCTGCTACTACTACTCTCAAAAAGAGGAAGATATTCTTGTTTCAGTTCCATACATCATATATCATCAAGTGGATTTCTATATCTGTGGAGACTTAACTCAGTTTCATTTATTTATTTATTTATTTTTTACACCAGCCACATTATACTAGACTGAGATTTTCAGAGAATGCAGTTATTTTGGTCAGTTACAAGATCATATCAGCATGCATTTCTACTATAGGAAAGAGTAAACTTTGTTTTAAAATTATATCTTCTGTTCTCATTTCATTTGTTAAGCATTAAAAGTTTGAATGTTTCCTTCATTAGAGAACTTGTTTGTTTCTGGTGAATTTTAACTGTCCCATTATAAACAACTTCAGTCAATGTCTACTGATCCCTTAAAGTTGAGTCAGTAAGATTACCTGCAAGAATCACATATTATCATGAATCAAAATTATCTTTCCAAAAAAATAAAACCATGCCAACATGTCAGATGATTCCGGCCACATGCTTTAAAGTAGAGGAATTAAGAACTAGGGAAGACAATTTGATTTGATTATGCTTAGTCATTAAAAAAACAAAACAAGGCAGTCATTTCTTCAGAATGAGCAATTAGGTTTAAGTTTTCTTTCTTAATACGCCACTTGGCCTTCTGTGTTGGAATAGTTCAAAAGTACAGTTAATTAGATGTAAACATCCAGAATTCTCATTATTTTCTGGATTTAGCTAAACCATTTTTTTTTTGAGATAGGGTCATCCCAGCACTTTGAGAGGCCGAGGCGGGTGGATCACGAGGTCAGGAGATCGAGACCATCCTGGCTAACACGGTGAAAACCCGTCTCTACTAAAAATACAAAAATCAGCCAGGAGTGGTGGCACGTGCCTGTAATCCCAGCTACTCGGGAGGCTGAGGCAGGAGAATCACTTGAACCCGGGAGGCAGAGGTTGCAGTGAGCCGAAATCACGCCACTGCACTCCAGCCTGGGCGACAGAGCGAGACTCTATCTCAAAAAAAAAAAAAAAAAAAAAAAAAAAAAGGTTTAGCTAAATCCAGAAAAGAATGAGAATTCTGGATGTTTACATCTAATTAACTGTACTTTTGAACTATTCCAACACAGAAGGCCAAGTGGCGTATTAAGAAAGAAAACTTAAACCTAATTGCTCATTCTGAAGAAATGACTGCCTTGTTTTGTTTTTTTTACAACAAACTCCTGGGTTCATGCAATCCTCCCACCTCAGCCTTCCAAAGTGCTGGGACTATGGGCGTGAGCCACCATGCTTGGCCTATGGATGGATGGCTTTGATTTGTTTGCAAACCAATCATATGATAATATCCTTTGTAAACTATTTTGGAAAAGAGCTCTTTCCGTACAAAGCCTCTTGTCATGTTTTTCTCCTTTGATATCTTGTTTTAGTTATTGTTTTAATAAAAAGTTACTAACTCTAGGCTAACTAATCCCAAATAATCAATCTAAATTAATGAAATTTTAATGATTATTACTTGTTTTAGAATTTGAAATCATATTTTCAAAATAAGAACTATATTTTAACTATAATATTTATTAGCTAGGAACAAAAATTATTATCTCTTCTTTGTACCTTCATTGGGATAGTTTAATATCTTGGGACCATCTACAACAAATACCTGCAAATAAATCCTTCTCTCTTCTTTCTTTTCTTTGTCGCTGTCTTTCATATTCACTTTCTTTATATTTTATTTTTGACTGGTTTATTGCTTCCAGTTTCATATTCTTAGTAGTAATACCTAGAGACAGGAAAATAGGCTAAATGGGATCTAAAGCTTTTCTTTCTTTGTAGGTTTTTGTGAATCTGAAACAACCTCGGCATTTTTCTGGATTGAGAAATTTCTTAATGTCTGTATTTCTGTTACTACTTTGTAAAGAAACAATTAAACCACTTAATAAGTTTGCCTTACTAATAAGTACAGACTAGAACTAAGGAAGAAAAAAGCTGGCATAATTTACCAAAAGCTGTGACTCTTACTCTTTTTTTTTTTTTCTGGAAACCGAGTCTCACTGTTGTTGGCCCAGGCTGGAATGCAATGGCATGATCTCGGTTTACTGCAACCTCTGCCTCCCAAGTTCCAGCAATTCTTCTGCCTCAGGCTCCTGAGTAGCTGAGATTACAGGCGCCTGCCACCACAACCGGCTAATTTTTGTATTTTCACTAGAGACAGGGTTTCACCATGTTGGCCATGCCAGGCGTGATGGCTCATGCCTGTAATCCCAGGACTTTGGAAGGACGAGGTGGGTGGATCACCTGAGGTCAGGAGTTCAAGACCCTTATTCTTTAAGTATGTTTTCTGGCTGGTTTTGAATTATGTAAGGAAATAAAAATCTCCTACTCCTCTGGTTTTAATTGTATATAAAATTATTGTTTCTTCATTTCTTTTTCAGAACTCTTGATGTTTCAGTGAGCTTTAATGGAGGAAAATCTGTCATCTCAGGCTCATTAATTGTCACAGCCACAGAATGTGTAAGTAAAAGTTTGCATAAAGATTATCTTTTAAAATTAATTCCATCCAGAAATAATCTATGGATCTTTGGTGCTGTTGCAGACTACAGTAAAGGAGATGCAAACAATAACATTGGAGACCACTATAAGGAAAAATTTTGTATAGAATTTGTTTTGGGTGACATTGCTTTTTTTTATGTTGAGCTCCCTTTCATAGGAACTTTAAGGTAGTATGCATTTGATTTTGATATTTATAGAATTCAAAAGCCATATTTAAAATCAAGATAAGGTAAGAGAATAATCTGAGAATGAAGCACTTTCTTTCTTAAAACATTAAATATAGAAATTATGTTTTCTGTAGATTCCAGGTTAGATTCCAGTATCTAAGACATTTATCATGGTTTGAAATCAAATTATTGTATCTTAATATGTGACTTTATTATTTTGTTCATTTAAAATATTGGTGCTTTCTGAATAAGAAGGTTGATTTTGACAGCTTGATACTATCTTAGTTTGTAACCACATGAAATGTATATTTTGAGATTACTGATTTGCATTGCCTAAATGCAGTATTTTGAAATATAAACTCCATTCAGTACACATTTTCTTCCTTTTATTTAATTTTGTGGATTTATAGAAAGTTTTAATATTATATTATTGAACATAGAAACAGGAAGCCTTAAACAGGACTAACCATGTGGTTATTATTTCTGAGTATATTTTGTAAAATATATATAAATCAAAGCAAAAAAAGAAAAATTCCTGCCCTCCAAAAGACCAAAATCCTAAATCTAAACATTTTCTCACATCTCACGGTTTCATGGTTTTGTATTTTGATCTACTAATTCAGGAGACACCCTTCCAACAGAAAACAAAACAAAACAAAACAAAAACAATTCAATGTTATCTGTATTGAGGTAGTTGTATTTCTCATTGTAAGACAATGCTTCAGGTAAAAGGAATATCTTATGGACCCTTGGGTCACTTTTTAACTCCTTGGATAAGTCTTTGCCAACACCTACTTCTATTTTGAAAATAGCTAGGTTTTTTGTTTTTGTGTTTGTGCTTTTTGAGGAGGGTTTTTTTTTCTCCCATTTCTAGCGCCTGTTGCATTTTGTAGGTTTTGTGGATGTTGCAGTTTGCTGGTTTTCTGGTCCCTCAGGATGTGGTTGAAATTACAAATATTTGTGGTTTGTAGTTTCTCAGTGTTTAGCTCACTGAAATGGCATTCCTTCCTCATCCGTCTTCCTATTCTACACCTCCAAACCGTCTTTTTCTTCCTTTCTTCCATGCAAGCAGGAAAACAGGTCTTTGTTCCTATCCTATAACAATGCATGATTTTCACATGCAAGGATGCTGAAGCTAAATGACTCGTCTGGGATGTATAGGTTGTGTGCTTTAAGGAACACTTTCTAGGTCTTGTTCCTGAGTGAGGGTAATATGACTCAAGATGGTTTAAGAGTGGGGAGATTTCAGAAAAAGGATCATTGGTGTGTCAGTGTTGAAGTGAGGGGAAAGGAGCAAGCTGTAAAAGTCAAGAAGGGGTCAAAGTGATTCTCACTAAGAAGGAAGGCTTTGAGCAAAGACTTGAAGGTAAAGGAGTGAGCTCTGCAGACCATCTAAGGGAAGAGTCCTGCACACAGAGGGAGCAGCTAGAGCAAAGCCTGAGGTGACAAGTCTCTGGCAAGTTTCAAGAAGAGCAACCAGCCAGTGTGCTGGAGTGAAAGTAGTCAGGGAGAGTGGGAGCCTCCGGATAAGGAGGAGAGAGTGGCAGGAGCAGGGCAGATCTTGTAGGGTATGTAGTCATTGTCAGGACCTGAGCTTTTCTTCTGAGTGAAACAGGAAGACCTTGGAAGGTGACATGATTTGATTCACTGTTTTGAAAGGATCACTCTGGCTGCTTTATGAAAACAGACTTTGCGAATGGCAGCAAACGTGGAAACATCAAGCCCAATTCTGTGGCTATTTCAGCAATGCAAGAATCCTTCCCCACCCAGGGGAGGATGGCCCTACTGGGGTGATCAAAGTGGAGATGGTGAGAAAGGGTTGAATTAGAATATATTTTACAGGGGAAGTCCATGGGATCCCTAGACAGATTAGATGTAGGATGTGACAGAAAGAAAGAAATTAAGAATAGTTCCAAGTGTTTTTGCTTGAGCAGCTATTAGGTTTATGTAAAAGCAACCGTGGTTTTGCCAAACAGAAGGATGAATTGTCATCAGGCACAGCAGTTTCTGAACAACGAGGAGTTCAGTTGTGGTGGGGCTGAACGAGAGATGTCTATTGGACATCGCAGTGGAAATGTCAGGCCCCTGGATATGCAAGTCTGGAGTTCTGAGAGAGGTCTGGATTGTATGTACAAACTTTGGAGCTGTTAGTTGTTGATAAATGGATGGAATAAATTAGGCAACAAAATTCCACATAATATTTACTGGGAAATAATGGCTTCCAGGAGCTTAGAGCAAGAAGGGAAAGAGTACCAGAGAAAGGTTTTATGGTTGTGGGGGAACTAATTCAGACAGGGCCTTGAAGGGAGACTAGGATGTCAGCAAAGAAAGAGGACAGGGAGCATATTATAGAGAAAGAGCAAATGGGGTGGGAATGTGTTGATGAAATTGACAGGAGATGCATTTGACTGGAGTAGAAATAAGCGGAAGAAATGATTGGAAATAGAAAATTTAGACCAGATTATCAACAACCTAAAAAACTGAATTGAATTTAGAGTTTCATCCGACAGGCTGTGATTCCCAAATTCTACGGTGCTGAAACGAAAAAAAGGAAAGAAAATGGATTATATTTTTCATATTATTAGATTTATTTAACTTGAAATAATTCTTTTATTTTGAAATTGTTCTTTGTCCCATTTTAATTTTAAAATATCCTTTGATTGAGGAAATATACTTAATTTGTCAGGACCGACCTCTCCCTCCTTTCCTTCCTTCCTTTATCCTTTCCTTCCTTCCCTCCCCCCATCCCTCCCTCCCTCCCTTCTTCCCTCCCTCCCTTCTTCCCTCCCTCATTCCATACTTCCTTCTTTCTTTTCTCCCACCTTCCTTCTCCCTATTCCTTCAGTCCTTTCTTCTTCCTTCCTCACATTCCTCTCCCTCCTCCTGCTTCTTCTCTTCTTTTCTCTTTTTCCTTGTATGCTGTTATTTGGCAGAATTATTAGCTGGCAAGCCTATGTGAGAAGCTTTTTTTTCAGGTTTTATTGGCTTGAGAAATCACAAGGTCTGACTCCAATAAATAATAATATGGTTTTAAAGGGCTTTGGACACACATGTGATGGTGAAACATACTATTTTAGGAAGATTAAATCAGTAGTGACATGTAAGAGAAAGGACAGGAAAAGAAAAACAAGGCACAGAAAAAGCTTCTAGGAAGCAAATGCTAGAATATAGGCATAAAACTTTAGTTTCTAAATTGACTGATGGTGGTAGAAATAGTCCTAGAAATAGCCATGTAAATTGTATTAATGAAGAAAGACATATTATAAAGTGACTTACTAGTGGTTATGGGGGAATGTTTGATTCCAAAATATTGAATCTCATGGGCTGGAAGAATGATGCTGCCATTGGAAACATCCAAAGCGAGAGGTGAATCTGGAGATGGGAAGAATTTTCACTGTAGACATGTTCTGTAAGTGAGGCTAGCAGTGTCAAGCGGGTACTTGTAGCTATAGTTTCACATCTCAGTGAGTGATCAGTGCTGGAAGTAAAAATTTAAGTTTTACTTTTGCTGAGGTTGTAGGAAGGGAAGGGAAAATGGGAGAATTTAGAGTTAATGTCATTTTGAAGTGGGGAGGCATACATAGAGTCAAAGAAAAAAAATGCACTGGACAAAATTAAACAGGCAAGGAAGACCTTATTCAAGACTGTTGCAAGAGGGAAGAGTGATTGAATTTAACTGTGATCAAACAAAAATCTGGAGAATTTTCAAAGCTGGGATGGTGGGAATTATAGGCCACCAGTATCTGCTAATTGACCTTACCTAAAGGAAAAGTAAACTTTCTCCTACCTTCCTAATAGGAGGTAGTGGCAAAACTTGGAGCAAGGTGCCACTGATATTAGGTTTCTCCCCTTCTACAGAGACCGTGTGATAGGGGCAGTATCTCCCTTGATGATCTCAAAGGAATAGCTCCCAGGGCCTTGAGAAAGATAGTCTTCCAGGGTCTGTAAAACTGCTCAGAGTTAAAGGAGATTTAAATACCTTTCACTTTGGGAGGCCGAGACGGGCGGATCACGAGGTCAGGAGATCGAGACCATCCTGGCTAATACGGTGAAACCCCGTCTCTACTAAAAAATACAAAAAACTAGCCGGGCGAGGTGGCGGGCGCCTGTAGTCCCAGCTACTCGGGAGACTGAGGCAGGAGAATGGCGTAAACTCAGGAGGCGGAGTTTGCAGCGAGCTGAGATCCGGCCACTGCACTCCAGCCTGGGCGACAGAGCGAGACTCCGTCTCAAAAAAAAAAAAAAAAAAAAAAAAAATTAAAAAAAAAAATAAATGCCTTTCAAAAGGTAGAGAAATATTTTGTGATTAGAAGTTTTTATTTATTTACTTATTTATTTATTTATTTATTGAAACTGAGTCTTGCTCTGTTGCTAGGCTGGAGTGCAGTGGCGTGAGCTCGGCTCCCTGCAATCTCCACCTCCTGAGTTCAAGCAATTCTCCTGCCTCAGCCTCCCGAATAGCTGGAATTACAGGTGTGTGCCACCACGCCCAGTTAATTTTTGTATTTTTAGTAGAGACGGGGTTTAACCATGTTGGCCAGGATGGTCTCAGTCTCCTGAGCTCGTGATTTGCCTGCCTCGGCCTCCCAAAGTGCTGGGATCACAGGCGTGAGCCACTGCACCCGGTCACAAATTTTTAAAAGTAGATTCTTAAAGAAAAGGGAGATCCAAGACCCACAGTCAGAAGAAACCTGATTTGATTGAAGGTTAAAGTTTAATCAAACTGAATAAATAGGTAAGGCTGTCTTGGTGAATAGAGTAAGTGAAGAAATAAGAGAAAGAACTGCTCAAGACTTGGGAAGACCAGACACCGAATGAAGAAGACAAAGGAAGTTAGAATTCCAAGGTGAAGAGAGGGCACCAGTAGGTGCCTGGGAGAGGCCAAGGTGAGCCAGGGCTGAGAAAAAGTCCGAGGGGTCACCGGTGATCTCCCTGTGTCCGCCAAGGCTGATGACTTGAAGCCTTCTCTTCCCTGTGACTTTTATTATTCCTCTAGTTATTACAGGATAATAAATACTGTAGTTCACTTTTTCATGTTGACAGTAATTATAGGATAATTATTTTTTCTCCTTAGATTTAACCATTGCTTTGTATTTAACCTCAAATACCTGTTGCCTGTGGGAGTAATATTACCATTTCATAGATATGAAAAATGAGACTTGCACTGATGAGATGCACCTGCTGATTTGTGCATGGAATATCTATTGAAAATAGAAGAGTATAGTGGGTAATATTATGATAAATACCTGGACCTTGGATTTAAATGATATTTAGTCTTTCGGTCGTATTTGCATATCACGAACAGGTGGAATGCCGTTAGTGATATTGCTCATTGTGAGGATAATGCTTTTTACTTGCTCAGGCATTTGAAAGCCAAACAAAGTAAAACACTATTATTCTAGTCATTGATTAGTCCTTGTTAAAATCCCACAAATAAAGAAGCTCTTCTGTCTGCTTCAGGAACATCCAGGGCTCAGTCCTGTTAAGGCCCTTAGGAACTGAGCTATGAGTTCCTGTTTGCTTCTGGGCCTTTCTTACCAGCCTTGAGATGTTGATGGCAGGGCTTGTGCTGTGCTCATTGCCCGTCTCCCACCACTGGTCCTTAGACAGAGCAAGTGCTCCAAAATTATTCTGTAAATGAATGATTGAAAGTAACCATATATGTAGTTTAAAATGGGGAAACTAAGTTTTAGATGTAAGAGATTTAAGATTAGAGTCTGAGGGGGGTTTGTATTTAGACAATCCTTTATCTTCATCTCTCCTCAAAAGTATCCCGGCCCGCGGGATAGTCAGAGCAGGCCCTGGAGGAGGGGGTGGGAATTTGGGGAACAAGAGACACGAGAAATGGAGACAAGACAGTGCTCTGATCAAGTCTCGTTTAATGGCGGTAATGCACTGCCTTATATACACTTGGAAGGGAAGGGGTTGGGCTAAGGCGGAAATGATCTCATTGCCGAGGGCGTGGCCAGGTTAGTTTCGGTTTCTCCGGTCGGACGTCATGTTGCGCTTGCGCTATTAAGTAACAATTTTCCGGGGCGCGGGAAAAGTGAGTGAAGAAGAAGCAGGAAGAGCGCCATCTTTAATGAGGTATTAGTACAGGGGAAAAAAGGCAAAGATAGGGAGAAGGTGTGGGGTGGAAATGAATATAGCTCAGGCGTTTAATCCTCAATTATTATTCACTATGGCCGGGGCGTGCAGCTCCGGACAAAAAGATCTTTAAAATGGATCTCTGCTTTTAAAAACACAATGGAGGCCGGGCGCGGTGGCTCAAGCCTGTAATCCCAGCACTTTGGGAGGCCGAGACGGGAGGATCACGAGGTCAGGAGATCAAGACCGTCCTGGCTAACGTGGTGAAACCCCGTCTCTACTAAAAAAAAAAACCAAAAAAGAAAAAACTAGCCGGGTGGGGTGGCGGGCGCCTGTAGTCCCGGCTACTCCGGAAGCTGAGGCAGGAGAATGGCGTGAACCCAGGAGGCGGAGCTTGCAGTCAGCCTAGATCACGCCACTGCACTCCAGCCTGGGCGACAGAGCGAGACTCCGTCTCAAAAAAAAAAAAAAAAAAAGATGATAATAATAATGGAAAGATGTCCTTTTTTTTCTCTTGAAATCACTGATCTTCTGACTCTTTTGCAATAACGATACCAAGAACCTGTTTGCTGAGCAGGTATTAAGTGCCAGACGCTGTGCTCAGCACTGCTGTATATGTGCTAAATCCTTTATGGCTTCATTTAACACTCACAATCCAAGAGGAGGCTGTTCAGATTATGTTAATTTTACAGATGAGAAAACAGGAGGATACCTCCAATATTCAGTGCACGTTTATCCAAATACATTAGAAGGTACTTCTTCTTATGTGGACCCAACCCTCAAAGAGGTATATGGCTTGATAAGTGTAACATCAGGTGATTTCAGTCCTTACTGTCCTTGCAAAAGGGATACTTGAAGCCTGGAGGCTCTGAAAGGTTGTTACTTGCCCAGTTTTGCAGTCTGATAAATGCTAGAATTGAGAATTGAACCCACATCTGTCTCCCCTACCCCCTCACTGAACACTTCCACAGTCTGCCTTTTTAAACCAGATTCTACATTGATTTATATAGGACAAAGGTTGGCAAATTTTTCCTGTAGAAGGCCAGATAGTAAACACATACTTAAGGCTTTGGGGTCCATATGGTCTCTGTCACAACTACTTAACTCTACCATTGTAGTGCAAAAGCAGCTATAGACATTATGTAAACAGCTGTGTTCAATGAAACTATGTACACTGATATTGGAATTTCTTGTAACATATTCTTCTTTTGATTTTTTTCAGCTTTATGTAATATTGTAAAAAAAAAAAAAAGTTATTAGCTTGCTGGGGTCTTACCAAATAGATTGGCTGGATTTGACCCTTGTGCCATAGTTTCCTAATTCCTGATACCAAATATTCCAAAAAGAATCCAGTAAATGAAGTAATCATCTGTTTCATGACTCTATTTTCTTTCCCTAACTCTAAATTCATGAAACAAAATTGTGAAGGCCCATTTTCCCTGTTCTGTGTCTGTTTCATTGTAATGTGGCTGCTGGGAATTCACTGTTTTCTAGATAGATTGCAGCAATAACAACTAATGCTCTTTTGAAACTTTCCAGTGATTCCTCTTTCCCATAGTTATGTTGCAAGGGCAGGAGTCACTCTGATTTGTTTTTAATACCTCTATGATTCTCTTCGCTAGAATTTTAGTTATATTTGGCAGAATAAAGTTTTTTATTCTATAACTGGCTTTTAGTGAAGAAAAGGAAATTAGATGCAGATGACACGGGCCCTAAATACACCCGTCCCAGACATCAGCTCAGTTAACTGGGTACAAATTCCGGCTTTCCCATTGTGTTTGTTTTGATAGCCAGAGCCACTATCAGAGCAAGAAAGATGTTAGTCATGAAAGAAAAACAGTTTCATTTTGCACAAAACTTTATAAACATATTGGGGAAAGGTGGAACACACAGAATTCAGTCTTGTCATCAGATACCGTGTTGCAAACTATGGACTTAAGAGTCAGATGAAGAAAAGTATGAAACTAGATTTGACTACACATAGATCTGTATCATGAGCGAACCTGGAAGCTTCTCAGTTTTACATAGGCATGCCTCTCTTTAGAACTCAAAAAGTTCTAATAAATATTTACTACTCAAATGTCACTTTTCTTGAACAAGGTAGAAATGTTCTTAGCTTGCTAGCTGGAACTACAGGCACCTACCAGCATGCCTGGCTAATTTTTTGTATTTTTAGTAGATACGGGGTTTCATCGTGTTAGCCAAGATGGTCTCGATCTCCTGACCTTGTGATCCGCCCACCTCAGCCTTCCAAAGCTCTGGGATTACAGGAGTGAGCCACCGCACCCGGCCATTTTAAATTTTTTAAAGACAAATCTTTGGAATCAGTTGATATGATAATATTGTAATAATAAATGTATATTTGTATCTGGAGGTGCATAATATTTTGTCAATGCTACTAATGAAGGCATTTTTTTAAGGGAAAAATCAAAAATTTTAAGGATCTATCAGGGCTAGCCCATCTACTTTATGTTCTGTCAGTGCTATTTTCTGATTTTCCTGTTCTTGGCACATGCATAGAAGAAACAAACTAACCACTAAATTTTTAGCAGTTTCATGGCCTCTAGTTGCATGTCCTTATTTCTGAACACGGGTGTGAATTCTAAGAAAAGGGGAAACCAAATGTTCATAGAGCCCTTTTGAAAGTTGCATAGCACAGCCAAATGGTGTGCCATTTCTATGAGTGCTGTGACTGGATCCTCATGTGGGAAAGGCCTGGTGAGAAATGTATTCCTTCTGTACATGGACAGTCAAGTTAGAGGCTGTCTTACATAAGACCATATTTTTGAAGGTGAGATCAAGATTTATGCATTTGACAATATTTCTCCCATAGGGTACCACAGTTTTCCATGCGTTTCTGTGACATCCTTTTTCTGTTATATTCTTGTTTGCCTAGATTTTAGAGCTTAATGTGTTTATGCCTGTGGATGGTAGCATGACTTATTCATGAATATTTAGAATTTTGTAAAGAAAGATGCACTTTGGAATGTTCTTTCTAAGAACAGGCTACTTAGGTATTTGCCTGAAAATTTCTATAAAGTATTAGTATTAATCTTTCTCTTTTGCTCTTTTTCTTTTCTTCCCTGAATTTTTTCTCTTAAAACACACACACACACACACACACAAAACATTATTATTGAGGATCCTAGAGATTAGGCATTTGGGAGATATCTCTTATTCCCTTGGAAACTATCTCTATAGTAAAAGTTCAGTAAACATTCTTCTTCGTATCCATGTCTTTTGCTGTCTTTTTTCTTTAGAGTTCATTCTCTCAGTGAGTTGTTTTGTTTTGTTTTGTTTTGTTTTGTTTTCTTTTCTTTTCTTTTCTTTTCTTTTCTTTTCTTTTCTTTTCTTTTCTTTTCTTTCTTTCACTCTGTCTCTCAGGCTGGAGTGCAGTGGTGCAGTCTCGGCTCATGGCAACCTCCACCTCTCAGGTTCAAGCGATTCTCCTGCCTCAGTCTCCTTAGTAGCTGGGATTACAGGTGCCCGCCACCACGCCCAGCTAATTTTTATATTTTTAGTAGAGATGGGGTTTCACCATGTTGGCCAGGCTGTTCTCGAAGTCCTGACCTCATGATTTGCCTTCCTTAGCCTCCCAAAGTGCTGGGATTACAGGCGTGAGCCATCCTGCCTGGCCTCAGTAAGTAGTTTTTAAATGCCAGACATGGAGTATACAGTGCTAAGTGGGCTAGATGTAGCCCCTGACTTCCTAGAGCTTACAATAAATCATGGTAGAAAATATAAATTAAACAAATAATCACAAAATTCATAATTAATTCATTGCATTGCATTGTAATAAGCACTAAAGATTAAAGTATAGAGAAATGTGAGTTGTTTAATCAAAGGGGCATTTATAGTCAAAGGGTCCAAGGAAGACTTCCATGAAGTGACTTAATATGAATCCTGTAAAATGAGTACGTTGGTTTTATATGAAAGGGTTTAAGAACAGATCCCAGAGTAGGTGCCCTAAGGCTGGAGGAGCTCAGTAGTTAGGAAGGGAAAGAACACCACTGTGGTTTCTGTGTAGGTCATATTTCAGCTGCAGTGAGAGAACATCTGATATATGAATGCAGGAGATTACATTCTTGCATTGATGTGTATATACCATTTCCTAACAAGAACCATTGTTGGTTTGTCATCTACTTGATAATTTTTTAAATATTCATCTTATTATTTAACTACATGCAATTGATTGTGTTTCACCATCAAAAAGTCTGGAGGATTCTGCCTAAATTCTGCCTATGGATAATTATGCTTTGAACCAAAATAATTCTTACATGAAAGATAGGGACCAGTCTAATCTTGATTAGTGATTTTTTCCTACGTTCCGTTCAGATATATTTGTAAAGAGTCTGCAGCATTTTGAGAAAGTTTGTGTTTATTATTGCCTGTCACAACAACATAACATAAAACATAATATATATTAAATAGAAGATAAATTTGTAGAATTTCAAGAAATTAAAATAACAGTTAAAATATAGTTTGACATTATACTTTCTGCATTATTTTCTGGTGTTTCCTTAAAATATATATACATTTGGAATTTGACCATAAGCTGTGCTGACTGCTTTGTTTTTGCTTTTTGCCTACTTTAGTCTAATGGGATCACAGCCATCATTGTTATTTTGGTGTTACTGCTACTCCTGGGGATCGGTTTGATGTGGTGGTTTTGGCCCCTTTGCTGCAAAGTGGTGAGTAAGAAGGATTTGCAACTCCACTTAAAAAAAATTAGAAAAATGTAAAGTAAGGTCTGAAATGTGAATAAATGCCATGTTACTCAATAACAGCAAAGTTTCAGTTTGCAAAATGAATTTTGTCTTCACTACTATAATAAATTATAGAAAACATGCAGGTCAGTAAATATTTATTTAAAAAATTCATCTAAAAAGCACTTTAAAATCAGGTTTGTGGGAAGAGGGGGAGAAAAAAATAGGGGAGGTAGTTGGGATAAAGGGTATTTTCCTTCAAGTGCAAGAGAAATTCAAGTAAATTGATGTTTTATTTTGGGTTCATTGAGAGGAGCTGATAATTTGTCAGTTTTTTTAAGTGCTCATTAAATTATTCATTTCCTCTTTGAACAGTCTGCCATTTCAGGACCTTCTCTGTTTACTACTGAAAAATACTTGTTCAGAAATTAGTCATGCACAATTGTCAGCTAAACTGCTACTTTTGGAGTAATGACGAGGAGTTTCAGTTTGTGTCATTTTTGTGTGTTTGTATAAAGCCTGTGAAAGAATATGGGTGTATATCAGTTATCTATTGCTGCTGTAACAAATTGCCACACATATGTTGATTAAAAGCAACACAAATTTATTATCTAACAGCTGTCTAATCACAGCTTTCACATGAGTCTCACTGCGTTTACCTGGACTAAAAGGTGTTGGCAGGGATATGTTTCTTTCTGAATGCTCTAGGGAAGAAGCCATTCCTTTGCCTTTTCCAGCTTCTATAGGCTACTCACATTCTTTGCCTCATACCCCCCTTTCCCCATGTGCAAAGCCAGAGGTGTTGCATCTTTTCGACCATTTTTCTGTGGTCACATCTCCCTGTAACTCCGAACCCAGCTGGGGAAGGTCCTCCAGTTTTAAGGAACCATGGGATTAGTTTGGACACACCTAGATAATCCAGGATCATCTCTCATCTCAAGATCCTGAACCTTAATCACTTCTGCAAAATCCCTTTTGCCATCAAGATAACATATTCACAGTACCAGGTAATTAAGTTATGGACATGTTAGTGGGGGGGCATCATTCTACACATTTCAAGCAATCCAATTTAGATTGTTCAGGTTTCATAGAAAAAAAATTATCTTAAGGAAGCCCTCTTCCAAATCATGCCTACTACTTATTTTGAGAATATTCCTTTTATTACAAGCACATTATGTAGAACTTAATATTCTGTAGCTCATGGTAATGTTTTACATAATACTGCAAGACTGCCTTTTCCTCCCTGCTCTCGTGTTTGCTGACTGATTTCATCATCCTTGCAATTTCAGATGGGCTTTGTTTTAGCCCTTCATTTATTATTAGTTGTACTTCAGTTTGCTTTCATGAGGCAACTTTACAATTCTTTATCTCAGAGCAGTTGGCCCATGGAGGAGGCATACAGTTAACTCAGATAACAGTAGAGACAAGAAGCATCCTGTCTCTTTGCTGAACTAATCAGTTTCCTGCCATAGCAATTTATGCTCAGTTTCCTGTTGTGATCTTGATTATCTAGTTATGGCTAATTTAGGGTGACTAGCATTCTTGAGTATCACATTAAAAAGCAAAAAGATGCCCTAATGTAATTTGTCTTCCTTGGTTTTTTAATTTAAAGTTTGCAGTGGTGCATTCCCCCACCTTTTTTTTTTTTTTTTTATCACTTTGCAATTTCATTTAGCATTGACCAGAGGGCTCAGAAGTATCAAAGTGTATGATTATTTTTTAATTTTTTAATTTTTTTAATTATGCTTTATGTTCTAGGGTACATGTGCACAACGTGCAGGTTTGTTACATATGTATACATGTGCCATGTTGGTGTGCTGCACCCATTAACTTGTCATTTACATTAGGTATAACTCCTAATGCTATCCCTCCCCCCTACCTCCTCCCCACAATAGGCCCCAGTGTGTGATGTTTCCCTTCCTGTGTCCAAGTGATGTCATTTTTCAGTTCCCAGCTATGAGTGAGAACATGCGGTATTTGGTTTTCAGTTCTTGCAATGGTTTGCTGAGAATGATGGTTACCAGCTGCATCCATGTCCCTACAAAGGACACGAACTCATCCATTTTTATGGCTGCATAGTATTTCATGGTGTATATGTGCCACATTTTCTTAATCCACTCTGTCATTGATAGACATTTGGGTTGATTCCAAGTCTTTGCTATTGTGAATAGTGCTGCAATAAAGATATGTGTGCATGTGTCTTTATAGCAGCATGATTTATAATCCTTTGGGTATATACCCAGTAATGGGATGGCTGGGTCAAATGGTATTTCTAGTTCTAGATCCTTGAGGAATCGCCACACTGTTTTCCACAATGGTTTAACTAGTTTACAGTCCCACCAACAGTGTAAAAGTGTTTCTATTTCTCCACATCCTCGCCAGCACCTGTTGTTTCCTGCCTTTTTAATGATTGCCATTCTAACGGGTGTGAGATGATATCTCATTGTGGTTTTGATTTGCATTCCTCTGACGGTGAGTGATGATGAGCATTTTTTCATGTGTCTGTTGCATAAATATCTTCTTTTGAGAAGTGTCTGTTCATATCCTTTGCCCACTTTTTGATGGGGTTGTTTGTATTTTTCTTGTAAATTTGTTTGAGTTCTTTGTAGGTTCTGGAAATTAGCCCTTTGTCAGATGAGTAGATTGCAAAAATTTTCTCCCATTCTGTAGGTTGCCTGTTCACTCTGATGGTAGTTTCTTTTACTGTGCAGAAGCTCTTTAATTTAATTAGATCCCGTTTGTCAATTTTTAAAAAAAGACATATGCAAAATGAAATGTGCTCAAATATGGGTTTTGACCATCATTTTGGATATTAAGGAGAGGAACCAATCATCAGGTGACTAGATCAGAGACTAGGCACATGGGACTCTAAAGCCTTGGACTCTGCAGGTCTCAAATCATGGAGTTACTTTCTACAAGGCATAAAGGGGGCCCTTTAATGGTGGAGTATCAGGATGTCAGAAAGGCTTCCTATCCTCAGAAACATCCTGGATGTTTATTAATTTCCTGACCTTATTTAATAGAGGAGACCACCTTTATTTTACCCTTAGAAATATAGATTAAAAAGCAATTAGCTCTTATAAGTTCGTATAAGTATGAACTTACATTTATACCTAGGTATAAGTGAATGGTAGCAAATGTTTCCTAAAGTAGATTTTAAAGCAGGAAGAAAGGAGAGGTGAACTTGTGAATTCAGCCCTTGGTTAATGTTGATTATGTAGTAGATGTCAGTACTGTGCTAGGAACTGGGGATACAAAAATGCTTATACTATGATATGGAAATTCACATTTTAATATGGAAACATAAAAATGTGTGCAAATAAGTGTAAATGGAAGGTAATTGAAGTCCCAATAGCGATGTGTGTAAAGAACCGTAGAAACATAAAGGAGGAAGGGTTTGCCAAGACTACAGGGAGCATTTCAGAGAAACCTGGTTGACCTGATGACCCCCAATTCAGTTCTGAGTCATGAATAAGATGTTGGCAGTTCTTGAACGACATTTCAGATGAAGTGCATGTGGAATCGTGAGTTATTCTGATTGCTTTTAGAAGTGCTAGGCTGAGACCTACTGTGCTAGGTGAATGATGGTTTGGGTTTTGGCATGAACCCATTGGGGAGGACCTCCTATGTCTTGTAATAGAAAGTCTGATCTCTTCCCAGGGATGATGAGAAGCCACTGGAGAGATTCGACCAATCTAATTACCTGAAAGAAACTTTGCTGGCTTCAGAGTAGTGCTAAAGTCTAGTCCTGACAAAAACTATTTAAGACTGTATCCAACTGAGTTCCATTAACAATGGAAATGGAAAGGCAGTGACAGATATTGCACCTTAAGTATGGCCAGAACAAAGGACTTCTAACAAAGTATAGATAGCTGGAATCTTAAGCTGAAATTAAGTGAACTAGAGAAAAATGAAGACATGATGTAAAAAGGAGATAGTGTGATGATAACCTTGTGGAAAAAGATCTTGAGTTTTCAGAGGGTATTATAGTACAATTGCAGGATGTTTATCTTATTTTGTTCCTTTTAGATTATATATTTGTGCAACGCTGAAATTAGGATGTGACCATTTAAGTAATTCTTAGTAGTGTTAAATTATTGGGGATCAATTTGACTTTGACTATCATTCCTAGCAATGAACTTTTTAGTAGAAAATGAAATTCATCTGTTTCAACATGGTGTTGGGCAAATGTCTTTTTGCTTGAATGGGTTTTAAGAACTAGTGGCAAATATTTAAATCTAATCTTTCAACTGAAACATGACTAAAGAACTTAAAATGTCTCTTCTTAGGCACATTTATGGTGTGTCAGCTGTCCACCTCTGTGAGCGTCATATGCTCAGGAGCTCTTATCGATACAGAGAACATGTAAAGAAAACTCCCTGAACAGAAGTCTCAATATCTGTCACATATTCTTCATCTAGTCATTTCATATTTTATAAAATGACAAAATATGAAATACTAAGTCATATTTTATAACATGACTGAATCATTCAACATCCACAGTTTAAAATCTCATAGACCTCTAATCAATGAGTCAGTGATGACAATGTTACTTGTATTTTAGACAGTGATTCTCAGGTCTTTTTTTCTTTTTTTCTGCCTCAAATAACAGCAAGTCTTTCCGAACAGTGGCTGCCAGGTTTCCAATGGTGGCAATTCTCCCAGAGAGGAAGGGGGTTTGGTTAGACTGAGGCACCTCCAGAGGTCATGCAGTTTGGAAGAGCCTCCTTCAACAAAGTGGATAAAGATCCCTAAAGACATCCAGGTCTTAATTCCTGGAACCTTGTAATGTTACCTGATACAGCAAAAGGGACTTTGAAGATGGGATTAAATTAAAAATTTTGACATTATTCAGGGTGATCTAGATGGGTCATAAATGAAATCCAAGACTTATAAAAGGGAGACAGAGGGAGATTAGACTATTGATGGAAAGAAGGCAATGTAACCATAGAGGCAGAGATTGGAGCAATGCAGCCACGAGCCAAGGAATGCTGGCAGTCACTTGAAGCTGGAAGAGGCAAGAAACAAATCCATCCCTAGAGACTGCAGGAGGAACCAGCTTTGCCAACACCTGATTTTTAACCCTGTAAGACTCACTTCAGACTCCAGACTTTCAGAAGTATTAAAAAAAGTTTCTGTGGTTTTAAGACACTAAGTGTATGATAATTTGTTATAGCAGCAAGAAGAAACCTATATATTTCTTGACCATTTCTGATATTCCCCAGAGTTGGGGAATTTTTGTTTTCAGACAAACTCATTACAAAAAAGAAAAGAAAACAAAAACCCTGAACTTTTTATAGGGTACAAGCAATTGCAAAATGAGAGGCAATGAAATATTCTTCAAAATATTTGCAATGGTACCAAGGCTATTAAAACCAATATGCATCCTTTAAAATTAGAATAACCCCTCTGTTTTGTAACTTTGAAGATAGTATGTATAATGCTTCCTATACTGAATAGAATTTACGTACTATCTTAGAGCAACAAGGGATTTTTGGAAGCAACAGGTTTACAATTTTCAGAAGTGTCTCACGCATATATGTTATTAGAATCATTTGACGACAGAGATCCATGGACAGCTTTCTCAGGGGTGAAATGATTTGCTAGAGGAGCCAGTGCAATTTTATTCATATTCAGATATTGAACTATTGAACCCCTTAAAAGCTAGAAATTGACCATCACTCTATGAAGGAAAGCCAAAAATTTGAACATTTGACTAATTACTGTGTCTGTGAAACTATAATATATACCTGGTTAGCTGTACAAGTTTTATATCAGGAAAAAGAAACATATCAAAGTCAGAAACATCCCTTCTGTGATGTTTTATATTAAATTTTTAGCCCAAATTTTTATAACATCACCCTGTCAGGTGAGCAAATGTTACCTTTTTGGTGATACTTAAGTAAAAATTATAATTAGATAATGATTTATGTATTATTTGTTTAAAATCTCTCTCCCGTTATAGACTAATAATTTCATGAAGGCAGGTACTGTGTGTATTCTACCCATCATTGTAAACCAGGCATGTTGCATGGTGAATACTTATTATTGAATGCATCTTCTTGACCTATCCCAATTCTTAAAATTGAGAAAATTGATACTGCTTTACTTGGAAATCAAATTCAAAATAGAGTACCTTTTTGCTGGTTATAGTAAACAATTCTGTCAATTATGGAGAAGTATTGTGCTTGAGAAAATTTATGATACAATCACTCTCGACATATTTTTCATTGACTTCATATAAACTTTGTTCTGTATAATATATGTACAATGGGAAATGTGGCCTTTGTAATCATTTTTAGTAGGAACTAAGATACAACTACATAAGAATTTCTTAATTGTAATGAAACTCTGAAGTAGAAGCGGTTTAACTTTTGTCTAGTTGCTGCTACATATACTCCACAGGGATGTCTCACCTGAGAATTGTGAACTTATATGGAAAAAAAATACATCTTTCTTTTTCCTTCTAACTGAAATTCATCATTTTTTCATTGATTAATTTTTTACCCTGCCCACAAAAATATTAACAGTTATGAAAACTGTCACCAGCAGCAATCACATGTATCCCATATCACATTTATAGTTGCTCAGATGTTTTTTTTAAGAGTCAGGTTCTCTGTCACTCAGGCTGGAGTGCAGTGGCATGATCATAGCTCACTGCAGCCTAGAACTCCTGGGCTTAAGAGATCCTCCTATCTCAGCCTCAGCCTCCCAAGCATCAGGGAATATAGGCATGCACCATAACTTGTGGCTACTGTTCAGATATCTTTGAAATGTGTTTTACAGGCATTGCTACTTTAAAATTATGATAGTTTCTAGACCTATTACAAGAGCTTATTATTTAATGAGTTAATAAAGAAACATACATATTTCCATATCTCATATTTTAAAAAATAAATTTGAAAATTACATTTCAATATGATTGGGGTCCTTTAACTTAGGACCCTTTTAAATTCTAAGTTAAAATGCCTTTTAACTTAGAATAATTATTATGGGAACTGGTCCATAGATTCACCAGACTGCTAAGGACAATGTAGTAGTCCATTTTTACACTCCTATAAAGAACTGCCTGAAACTGGGTAATTTATAAAGAAAGCTTTAATTGACTTACAGTTCTGCGTAGCTGGAGAGGCCTCAGGAAACCTACAATCATGGCAGAAGGTGAAGAGGAATCAAAGACCTTCTTCAGGAAGAAGGAAAGAGAGGCCTAGTAAGAGCAGGGAAAACTGCCTCATTAAACAATCAGATCTCGTGAGAGCTCGCTCACTATCATGAGAACAGCATGGGGGAAACCACCCCCATGATTCAATCAGCTCTCACCCTGGTCCCTCCCTCAACATGTGGGGATTATAGGGATTACAATTCGAGATGAGATGTGGGTAGGGACACAGAGCCAAACCTTATCAAGGGGCATATAATAAAAAAGATTAAGGAAAAACTCCTGCCATAGAAGATCTGGTCAGACAAGATGCTTTTAAAATGAAAATATGAGAATATTTTTAAATTTTAAATCTTTCGGTTCATACTAAAGACTGTTTTCAAGAATGACAGAGATGTGTTGTCATTTAAATGTTGCAGATAGTGTCCTCTGTGTGTCTGGGCTTTCCATACAAAAGTATAAATCTAAACCAATGATATTTGGAGACCTTTATCTAGTAAGCCTTATAAAAAAGGAGCCTTATGTACATTTGAATATTTAGGCACTAGCATTAATGAATGATAGATTGTGTTCAGTTTTCAAACTGTTCCATGAAGGGAAAAGTTCTCATTTTTTTAAAAATTATGTCTTAACATCTGTTTAAGAGTCTGTATCCTGTTCATTGACTATCCTTCCTTATATCCATCCTCTATAACTGCCTTTCTTTAACAAAGCCGTCATCAGCATCCTGTCTTTTTCCCTAGGTTAAAAAGGCAGGAGGCATTAAAACAAAACTTATCCTGTTGTGAATTGTTAGTTACATCAGAAATTATGGGTGTTTTCATCATTGTTTAGATTAGAGGATATTTTGAGGTAAGAGCAAATTTGTTTTACTAATCAGGACAGGAGAAATGACAGTCCTATAGTTGCATAGTTTGGGGTAACCAGACAGTTCAGATGAATTACAGATGAGGTGGCAAACAAAGGCTTTCTGGAGTGTTGTCAATTAGATTGTGTTATACAGCTGCAAATAAATACCTGAATATGCTGAAAGTGACAAATATTCACTTGCTTTAGTGTCCTTGGCCAATGTTCTGAGCCTCAAGGGAAAATTGCAAATTCATTTTTCTTTAGTGCATTTAAGACATTACATAAAGATCTCATAAATTTTAATTTAAAAGACCATTTACAAATGGTCTTTTTTATATTTTTAAAGCCCAATTTGCCTATAAGTAAGTTGATCTCACGCTACGAGGATATGTCTAGCTGGAACTCTATAGAATCATTTTCTTAGCCAGCAACAGCTGTGCTGTTCTTTTCTAAATAGTAATAATGCTGTACATTGCACTTGTTTTTTATTGTTGAGGAGGGCTCCTGGTACCTTTGTTGAGGTACTTTGAGATTTCTTTTTTGGAATGCACAATAAAATAGAAGTAATTTAAATTTTAATATGCCTTCCTTATACCATTAATTAAAATGATTTATGTTTGGTTGCCTTCTTGAAATAGAGTGTGATGTTAGGTCTTACTGCTTTCATGGTGATGTTTTCCAACAGAGCATCTTTTACGAAATAGTATCAAACTCATCCTGGTCTCAGTTTATTTGCTTTGACAGAAGCACCTTTACTTAACTCCTGGCAGAATACACACTGTTCTTCTCAGTCCTCATTTAGCATTCTAAATTACATTTATTGTCCAGATTTCAGGCTACTTATTTACTTGTTCAAAGTAGAACTATTTGATCATTGATGAGTTTGTCAAGGAGGAAGAAAAAGCAGAGGAAGAGATAACTTGAATCATATTTTGGTCAGGATGTTGAAGGCTAGATGTTGAAGTTAGATACGTTGTGGGATTCAGAAAAGCAGGACCTCGCAAGCAATAACATAAGAACTATGTGTTTACGTGTGTCAAAAGAAAGGCATTTTACTTCCTCTCTCATCTTATCAAAAAGAAAAGGGAGAATGAAAGGAAGACCCCCATATATTTTAAACAAATTCTTGTAAATACTAAGAATGTTTCTCTATTGTCTAGGTCCCTAGGCACCTAGATGACATTGCTGATAAATTGGGCATCTTTTTTTGTCACTGGCAAAAATCAGTTCCGAAATACTACTTGGTCTACAGTCATTGTACAATATCTTTTTTTTAATCCAAGGCAATTCAATGTTGACAGTTCTTTTCACTCTTTTCTGAATATTGGAACATATGATTGCATCAAGCTGGCTGCAGGCTCCAGTGCTGACATTTTTTAGCGCAAAGAATGCCCATATCACTCGAACATTTGAAAAGTGTTAATGAGCAGATCAAAAGGACTGTTGCCTGAAGCAGCTAACTTTTTTTTTTTTTAAAGAAATCGGCTGTCTTCCAAACTGAAATCTTCATTCTAGCAGCTAAGTAGATGAGATGTAATCCTCCCTGATGATGATAATAACAAATGAAAAAAAAATTGGAGAAGAATCAAACTCTGCATATGGTTCATAAAGTGGTGAAAGTGTTTTCCAGAATCTTCAATACAGAGCTGAAGGATGCTAAGTGGAAAAAATTCTGGCAACTAGGCAATATTATGCCTTTTAAAATCTGCAAATTCTCATAAAATATGGTGCATATGAATACATTCTTTTCTGAAATGAATGTGTATTCTTGCACTATTTGATATAAGAATGGAATTCTCATGACTCTAGTTTTTAATGTATTTTTACTAACAGTAAATCTTTTCTCCTGAACTAGTTTTACTGAAATGTAGGAATGTCAGTTGAACACAGATTTTTGCCATTTTTGGCTTTTGAGCCAAATGGCTTCAGATTATTTTCACCCTTCTTTGTTACTCATGAGGTTGTGTGGCAGAGTGGAGAGAGGGAGCGTTTTGAAACATCACAAGAAAACCATTTTGTTTTTCGTCCCCAAATTTTTATGTGGGTGACATTGGGCATATTAGCTAAATGTTGTATCTATATAAAATGGTGATAAACTCTATCTTACATAGTTATTAAAAGTTTTAAATGTAACTACCTGTGTAATTATCTATCGTCTATCCATTCATTCATCCATCCATCCACCCATCCATTCATCCATCCGTATATCCATCCATCCATCCACCCATCCATCCATGCAAGTAAGTAAGAACTACTCAACAGATCATAGGCTTTTTCTTCTGCACCCTTTCCCTTTGCAAACTAAACCTTATTTTAAAAAGATGTCATATGGCAGAAGTTGAATTCAGAGTTTGGAGATAGGTGGACTTGGTCCTCGGTTTGAATCCTATTTCTGTGTTTTCTCTTTGTATGTATTTGGGCGAGTTATTGAAGTTAGACCTTTCCTCTCCTTATATTTAAAATGAGGATAAATATAGTGATTACACAGAGTTATTATGAAAATAAGAGAACTATAGAGACAGCGTATGTGGCATCTGGCAGCACCAATAAAGGGTGGTTCTTGTTAATAGTGTTAACAACACACAGATGAGCCTTAGCTCTGGTTCAGTTTCTGAAGGTGCTGTTATTTGTTGGGATGGTGGTTGTGTCTCTTAGTTTACCAGATCAAAATTTGATTTAGGTAGAGCTTTGAGGGCTTTGTTTTCATTATTAACAATGTAGAAAATATACTTGTCAGGAGTTTATTTCACTTTAAATTTATAATAAATCATGAATTATTCACACAAAAGAATAATGGCATGCTACTGAAAAGAACTCTAATGTTCTTTTCTGGAATAAGGTGAATACAATTGCATATAGACATATGGCCATATTTAACCATGGAAAGGCATAGAGACAAAAACCTGGTGGAAACATTGTAATATGTATTTTTTATCATTTTATAAGATTGTCATTTTGACAAGGACTTACAGTTAATCCAATTTATTTCCCAGATGAAGAAACTTAGTATATTTCTATCTCCCCTTCTACAGTTGAGTTATCTGACTTTATTGATTGAGGAAAAAATTTAGTGCTTCATTTTCTTAGGGACTAGTAATACTTCGTTTCATGTAAATCTGTTTATTATTTTTGTATATATTTCCTCAATATTTTACTTACACATTTGGAAACCAGCTATAATTTTTTGTGAACATTCTCAGTTCCATCAATTTCATTTTCAGTATATTTTTAGTACCTTCAGTATCTGCTGTGTGCAGAGCACTTTATTAGGCATGATGGCATGTGGTAAATGTGGAGAAATGATTATTGTCATTAAGAAATTTGTAATTTTCAGTGATAATTTAAAAATGGCAAAATCAACATATAAACCCAAATTAATGAGGCATAAATGGTTCAACTGTGCAGCAACATATACTTTAAAAAGTTTTGTCTTCTAGATGCAACAACAGGAAGTTAGTGGGCTACTCTGTGAAGGCTGGTTGGGATGTAACAGGAAAATGATCATTGTATTTGGGGGAAGCACCAGGATCATCAGGCTGGCTAGAGAGGAGGTGCATGCAGGGGGATGTTTGTAGGTACATGTTAGGCCTTAACTGTGGAGGGACTGACACCATGCTGAGGCATTTTAACAATGAGAACAGAAAAACTGGCTCATGTTTATGTGCTGCAAAAGGGGCTTTGATACGTTATCTTGCAGTTTGTATTAGATAAACGATCTCCAGTGAAGAGAAGGAATGTAAAGATGTCTCCCATGATACTATGTGAGTTTGACAACAGTGGTCATATGGGGATTTTAAATTGAAATTCAGTTTTCCCATATCGTTGTTAAACTGGATGCTGTATGGGATAATGAATATGACATTTTAAAAAAGGAAGAGTTATGGAGAGGGATGTTGAGTAATTCTCAGGAGAATGTAATACAGAACAGGGTTGGGGATACTATTTATGTCCTCAGAAATTTATATAACAGTGCAAGATGTACATGGAATAAGAAGAGTAAATTTGAAGTCCTCACGATGAAATGAAAATGAGTTCAGATATATTATTCTCAGACTTAGTGGAATGGAAGGATGTACCTTGATCTTTTTCTAGTGAGAGAACTCCAGAGGGTAGTTTATGGAAATTCACAAAACTAAGAGTGGAAGCATTACTTGTAAGGCCTTTCCACGAAAATTTAGTAATTTATTGATTCAAATTGTGAACACTGGGACTATTTATTCATTTTTTTTTACCAGGAAATGGTGGATTAAGCTTCTGTTAGAAGAATATTGACCTGGCTACATAGGTTAAAATGGGGAATCAGTTGGATATAGAGAAATAAGTTAGATGTCTAATTTAACTACAAGTAGAGCATTTAGTCATTGATGCAAAATGGCTATGGTAATTACAACCATCAATAAATTTTGTGAATATAATTAAAATTCTTAGAATGGGGTGGTGAGAAAAGATGGGGATGCATCTCCTTTGTCTGAGCACCATTCATTTATTTCTAATGGCTCAGCCATACTTAAAATGTTATCAGTTCTAGAAACCACACTTTGAAATATTGATCAAATCAATATGTGCTAAAAAAAAAAAAAAAAAAAAAAAAAAAAAAAAAAAAAACAAAAAACTGACCAAGATAACCAGATAACTCAGAACTATCTCATGAGAAATGTTTGATATATTTAGGTTCCAAATTGGTAGACTCAATAGATACATGGTAACTATCTCAGCATTCAAAAATAGGAACTGGTCTCCTCTGAAAGAAAGAGTGCGTGTGTGTGTGTGTGTGTGTGTGTGTGTGTGTATGTGTGTGTGTGTGGTGTATTGCCAGACTCTAGGATCAAGATTAAAGACTGGAAACTACAGAGTGGGAAGTGCTTTGGCTTCATTTGGAGGAAAAACTTTCAAATGATGTGGGTTCCTTGCCAATGGACTGAATTGCTTTGTAAGGTAGTGGATTTCTCTTTATTGCAGTAATTCAAACATAGTTAGGCTACAACTTGGTGGAAGTTTTCAAAGTATTGAAGTTTTGATTGTGTATGCATTGGAGGAGTTGAAACAATGTTGTACTAGATACATTTAAGGTACAAAGAATCTTGAGAATATGCTTTTAGGAGTGACCGGGGAAGATGAAAAGAATCCCTTCTGCCGGGCGCGGTGGCTCAAGCCTGTAATCCCAGCACTCTGGGAGGCCGAGACGGGCCGATCACGAGGTCAGGAGATCGAGAACATCCTGGCTAACACGGTGAAACCCCGTCTCTACTAAAAAATACAAAAAACTAGCCGGGCGAGGTGGCGGGCACCTGTAGTCCCAGCTACTCGGGAGGCTGAGGCAGGAGAATGGCGCAAATCCGGGAGGCGGAGCTTGCAGTGAGCTGAGATCCGGCCACTGCACTCCAGCCTGGGCGACAGAGCGAGACCGTCTCACAAAAAAAAAAAAAAAAAAAAAAAAAAAAAAGAATCCCTTCTTCCCTTGTCCTTCCCTCTGCAGTCCATCTCCTTCCTTCTCTTTCTCCTTTTTCACTCTCTCAATTTGTTTCTTCCTCTCTTCTCTCCCTTTCTTCCTGCCCTTTTCCCTCTCTTCCTAATTTCCCTTTCTTCATTCTTCCCTCTCTTTCTTTGTCCCTTCCTCCCTCCTCTTCTCTCCCCTTCTCACTTCTTTCCTTTTCCTCTCTTCTTAACTTTCCTTACTTCCTTGAAGGTCTAATTTGTGCTAGACATTCTATTAAATACTAGAAAGGTAGTGAGGAGCAAAGCAGATGTAACACCTGTTCCCGTGAAACTGACTATTTCTTTGTAGATAAAATTAATAAACTTACCCCTTTTTTGGTAGATAAAATAATAAACTTGGATAAATTCTAGGAGAGAACAATGCATCTGTACATATCAAGAGAATCATATATGCTTTGGGAAAATAGGGAGAATTCATCAGGGAGAAAGGAAGGTGGGGGATATTTCAAAGAATGTATTGGGCATGGAAATGGTTTGGTAAAGTCATTAGAAGGGAGAAAAGAGATTATGGATTATGCCAACTTTTTGAAGCTGCAACTGAAAAAAGTTATTCACTTGAACGGAACAGGGAAGATTGGAAGGAGTGTTAGCTTTTAAATGAAGATGGTTAAGTTAGCTTTGATTTTGTTATAAAATGCTAGCAGATTTGGTTTTCATTAATTGTTTTGGACATGCAAGTTCATAGTCATATGACATGCTTTCTTTTTTTATAGAAGAAATATATCTGCAGTTGGATGAACTTATTTTGTTTTATTATTGTATTATTTTAAATCTTAATTCTCTACTGGCATTTATTTCTGGGCTAATTATAAAAAGTCATAAAGTTTTATCTTTCACGATTACCAAAATCTACTGGAATTTTGTGATTATTGAAAAAATAAAATTGAATTAAATAAAAGAATTAAATAGAAATAATGGCTTTTTTGTAACATTCAAAGGGAGATTCAGTCAAATTTAATTACTGTCTAGTTGTATCTGTATTTTCGTCATTATTGTCTGTGTATTTTTTCCCTGAGGTTTGAATCTAAACTAAAATTTAGATGAGAAGAATATTATACACACAGAAAATTATGGGTCAGTTCTCTAAACATTATCAATAACATCAGTAAAAACCCTTTCACTATGGAAAATGTCAAATATTTATGAAGACGGAGACTAATATACATACCCACAAAAATTAAAAATTAAACAAAATTTAAAAAAACTAAGATAATGAACTTCCCACTGAGTCCTCATCACTCAGCTTCAATGATTCTCAACTTATTGTCAGTTTTTGTTTCAATTTTTATTTTAGATTCAAGGGTACATGTACAGGTTTGTTACAGGGGTGAATTATGTGTTGCTGGTGTTTTGTGTACAAATGATTTCATCACCCTGGTAGTGAGCATAGTACCTGATGGGTAGTTTTTCGACCCTCACCTTTTTACTAAGTCTTCACTTCAAGTAGGCCATGATGTCTATTGCTCCCATCTTTCTGTCCATTTGTACTCAATGTGCAGCTTCCACTTATAAGAAATACATGTGGTATTTGGTTTTCTGTTTCTGTGCTAATTCTCTGAGGATAATGGCCTCCAGCTGCATCCATGTTGCTGCCAATGATATGATTTCATTTTTTAAAAAAATAGCTGTTTAGTATTCACTGGTGTATCTGTATCACTTTTTTTTTTTTTTTTTTTAGCCAGTCTATCGTTGATGGGCATCTAGGTTGATTCCATGTCTTTGCTATTGTGAATAGTGTTGTGATGAACATACAAGTGCCTGTGTCTTTGGTAGAATGATTTATATTCCTTTGGGAATATACCCAATAATGGGATTGCTGGATTAAATGTAGTTCTGCTTTAAGTTCTCTGAGAAATCTTCAAACTGCTTTCCACAATGGCTGAACTAATTTATATTCTCACTAGCAGTGTATAAACATTCCCCATTCTCTACAGCCTTGCTAACTCCTGTTTTTTTTTTTTTTTTTTTTTCCTTTTTAGTAACAGCTATTCTGACTGGTGTGAAGTGGTATCTTGTTGTGGTTTTGATTTGCATTTCTCTAATGATTAGCAATATTGAGCATTTTTAAAATAAGCTTGTTGGCCATGTATATGTCTTCTTTTCAGAAGTGCCTGTTCGTGTCCCTTGCCCATTTTTTTTAATGAGGTTGTTTGTTTTTTGCTTTTTGATTTAACTTCCTTACAGATTCTGGATATTAGACCTTTATTGGATGCATAGTTTCAAATATTTTCTCCCATTCGGTAGATTATCTGTTTACTCTGTTGACACTTTCTTTTGCTCTGCAGAAGCTTTTCAGTTTAATTAGGCCCTACTTGTTTATTTTGCTTTTGCTGCCATTGCTTTTGGAAACTTCATCATGAAATCTTTGCCAAAGCCTGTGTCCAGAATGGTATTTCCTAGGCTTTCTTTTAGAGTTTTAGGTTTTATATTTAAGTCTTTAATTCATTTTGAGCTGGTTTTTATGTATAGTGAAAAGAAGGGGTTTAGTTTCGATCTTCCACATATAGCTAGCCAGTTATGCCAGAATCAGTTACTGAAGAGGGAGTTCTTTCCCCATTGCTTGTTATTGTCAACTTTGTTGAAGATCAGATGGTTGTAGGTGTGTGGTTTTATTTCTGGGTTATCTAACCTTTTCTATTGGTCTGCAGGTCTGTTTTTGTACCAGTACCATGCTGTTTTGGTGTACTATAGCCTTGTAGCATAGTTTGAAGACAGGTAGTGTGATGCCTCCTGCTTTTTTCTTTTGGCTTAGAATAGCTTTGGCTATTCAGGTTCTTTTCTGGTTCCATATGAATTTTATAATAGTTTTCTCTAATTCTCTGAAAAATGATGTTGATATTTTGATAGAAATAGCATTGAATCTGTAAATTGCTTTGGGCAATATGGCTATTTTAACAATATTTATTCTTCCTATTCATGAGCATAGAATGCTTTTTCATTTGTTTTTGTTATCTCTGATTACTTTCAGCAGAGTTTTGTAATTCTCATTGATAGATCTTTTGCCTCCCTGGTTAGCTGTATTCCAAGGTTTTTTTAAAATTTCTTTTTCTTTTTTTGACTGTTGTAATTGAATTCTTGATTTGGCTCTCAGCATGGACATTATTGATGTACAGCTATACTACAGATTTTTGTACATTTGATTTGTATTCTGAAAGGTTAGTGAAGTTGTTTATCAGGTTCAGGAACTTTTTGAAATAATATTTATAGGTTTTTCTAAATATTGAATCATATTATCAGTGAAGAGGGATAATTCTGACTTCTTATTTTCCTATTTGGATGCCTTTTATTTCTTTCTGTTACCTGATTTCTCTGGCTAGGACTTCCAGGACTACACTGAATAGAAGTGGTGAGAGTGGGCATCCTTGTCTTATTCTATTTCTTAAGAGAAATGCTTCCATCTTTTGTCTGTTTAATAATAATGTTGACTTTGGGTTTATCATAGATGGTTCTTACTATTTTGAGGTATGTTATTTGATGCCTAGTTTGTTGAGAATTTTAACATGAAGGGATGTGGAATTTTATTGAAAGTCTTTTCTGAGTCTATTGAGATGATCATGTGGCTTTTGTTTTTAGTTCTGTTCATGTGATGAATCATATTTATTGATTTACATGTGTTGAGCCAACTTTGCATGCCAGGGATAAAGCCTGTTGGATCATGGTGGATTAACCTTTTGATGCACTGCTGGATTTGGTTTGCTAGTATTTTGTTGAGGACTTTTGTGTCTATGTTCATCAGGCATATAGGTCTGAAGTTTTCTTTTTTCATTATCTCTCTGACAGTTTTTGGTATCAGAATGTTGTTAGCCTTATAGAGTGAGTTATGGAGGTGTCCCTTCTCCTCAATTTTTTGGAATAGTTTCGGTAGGATTGGTACCAGGCCTTCTCTATGTGTCTGGTAGAATTCAGCCACGAATCTGTCCTGTTAGGGCATTTTCTGGATTTTTTAAAATTACTGATCAAGTTTCAGAACTTGTAATTGGTCTGTTCAGGATAAATATTTCTTTGTTATTCAATAATCAGAAGTGTATGGTTTTAGGAATTTACCCATTTTTTTCTAGATTTTTTAGTTTGTGTGCATAAAGGTATTCATAATAGTGTTTGAGAGTTCTTGTATTTCTGTGGGATCTGTAATGTCCCCTTTGTCATTTCTGATTATGCTTATTTGGATCTTCTCTTTTTTCTTTATTGATATAGTTAGTGGTTTATCAATCTTATTTTTTGAAAGAATCAAATTTTGATTTTGCTGATCTTTTTTACAGATTTCATATCTCAGTTTCCTTCAGTTCAGCTCTGATTTTGGTTTTCTTTTCTTCTGCTAGCTTTGGGGTTGGTTTACTCATGGTTTCCTAGTTGCTCTAGGTGTGATGTTAGCTTGTTAATTTGAGATCTTTCTAACTTCTTCATGTAGGCATTTAACACCATAAACTTTTCTCTGAAAACTGCTTTAGCTGTGTCCCAGAGATTCTGGGATGTTGAATCTTTGTTTTTATTGATTTCAAAGAATTTTAAAATTTCTCCCTTAATTTCACTCTTTGCCTGAAAGTCATTTAGGAGCAAGTTTGTTTAATTTCCCTGTAATTGTATGGTTTTGAGAACTCTTCTTGGTATTGATTTCTATTTCTATTGTACTGTGTTCTGAGAGTGTGATTGGTATGATTTTGTTGTTTTTAAGTTTGTTGAGAATTGCTTCACAGCCAAGCATGTGGTCGATCTTAGAATATGTGGAATACGCAGATGAGAAGAATGTATATTTTGTTGTTGGGTATTCTGTTGATGTCTGTTAAGTCCATTTGGTTAAATGTTGAGGTTAGGTCTCGAATATCTTTGTTAGTTTTCTGCTTCAGTGATCTGTCCAATACTGTCAGTGGAGTGTTGAAGTCTGCCATTATTATTGTGTGGTTATCTAAGCTTCTTCATAGGTCTCTAAGAACTTGTTTTATGAATCTGGGATCTCCAATTTGGGAGTGTATGTTAGGAGAGTTAAGTCTTCTTGTTGACTGGAAACTTTTATCATTAAACAATGCCGTTCTTTGTCTTTTTTGATCATTGCTGATTTAAAGTCTGTATTGTCTGAAATATGAATTGCAACCCCTCTTACTTTTTTGTTGTTGTTGTTTTCTGTTTGCTTGAAAGATCTTTCTCTATTCCTTTCCTTTCAGCATATATATATGTAATTTATGTGAGATGAGTTTCTTGAATATAGCATATAGTTGGGTTTTGCTTCTTTATCCAACTTGCCACTCTGTACCTTTTACGTTGGACACTTAACCCATTTATCTTCAAGGTCAATATTGATATGTGAGGATTTGATCTTGTCATGTTGTTAGCTAGTTTTTGTATAGACTTGATTATATAATTGTTTATAGTGCCAATGTGATATGTACTTAAGTGTGTTTTTGTGGTGGCAGGTCTTACATTTCCATGTTTAGTGTTCCCTTTAAGACCTCTTATAAACATATTTGATAGTAATGGATTCCCTTAGAATTTTCTTGTTTGAAAAGGATTTTATTTCCCCTTCACTTAGGAAGCTTAGTTTGGTTGGATTTGAAATTCTTGTTTTTTTTTTCCCAAATTTCTTTTCTTTCAAGTTGCTGAATATAGGCCCCCAATCTCTTTTGATTTGTAAACTTTCTGCTGAGAGGTTCACTGTTGGCCTGATGGGATTCCCTTTGTACTTAACCTGGCCCTTCTCTGTAACTGCCTTTAACATTTCTTTCCTTTGTGTTGAACTTGGAGAATTTGATGACTAGATATCTTATCTTTCCCAGTATATTTTAAAGAGTCTCTGAAATTCCTGAATATGCATGCCTACCTGTGTAGTGAGGTTGGGGAAATTCGTGTGGACAATACCTCAGATATATTTTCCAAGTTGCTTGTTCTCTATCTCTTTCAGAAATGCCAGTGAGTCATAGGTTTGATCTCATCACATAATCCCATATTTCCTGGAGGTTTGTTTTTTCATTTTAAAAAATTCTTAATTTTTTTTCTGGCTGCATTGATTCAAAGGAGCAGTCTTTGAGTTTTCAGATTCTTTCCCAGCTTGGTCTATTTTGTTATTAATGCTTCCAATTGCGTTATAAAAGTCTTATAGCAAATTTTTAATTTTCAGAAGTTCAATTTTTTTTTATTTTTTCATAAAATGACTATGTCATTTTCCAGCTCTTGGATCATTTTATTAGTTTCCTTGGATTGGGTTTCAGTCTTCTGTATCTCACTGGGCTTCCTTGCCATCCAGATTCTGATTCTGTATCTGTCATTTCAGACATTTCAATCTGGTTAAGAACCATTTCTGGGAAGTTATTGAGGTAGTATGTGGAGGTAAGAGGACACTCTGGCTTTTAGAGTTGCCAGATTTCTTGTGCTGGTTCTTTCTCATCTGTGTTCGCTGATTTTGCTTTACTTTTTGAAATTGCTGTCCTTTGGATGAAGCTATTTGCTTTTATATTCTTTGATGTTTTGAGGGTTTGAAGGCAGTATAAGTTGTATTTAGTTGATTGACTTCATTTCTGGATGCTTTCAGGAGGCCAAGGCTCAGCTTAGCACTCCTGAGCTTCATGCCAGTGCCTGGGGGACTGGGACTGGGCATGTGGCTTTGTTCTTTGACCTCTCGAGGTCAAGCATTTTCTGCACTGGAAGGGCTGAGATGTTCCCAGACTGCTGGCAAAACACTCTGATGGGGGCTGTTGGCAAAAGTGCTCCAGTGGTGGGGGCAGGGTACCACAGGAGAATGCCTTGAAGGAAGAGGTCACCAGAGAGTGCACACTAGTGGGGTGATGGTGTGAGATGCACACAAGTGAGAACCAACAGGACAGCGGGGAACCACTGGTGTGTGTGCAGCGGTGGAACATTATTGTCAATCTTACTTCATCTGTATCTGTATCCAATTCCCAACGCCCAAATTATTTTGATGAAAATATCAAAATCATATCATTTCACCTGGAAATATTTGTGCATACCTTTAAAAGACAAGCAGTCTTTAAATATATATCCATGATCATAGTAACATACTACACATTAAAAATAATTCTTTGATGAGGAAAAAATGGAACCACATTTTCAAAGTTACTATTGTTTTAAACCTTTGAAAATTTAACAGCATAGTTGAAACATTTGACATCAGATGACATCAAGCTGGAACATTTTCAGTTTTGCCTCTTAATATAGAGACTTTGATGTGTACCTGAAGTGGCTGAAGCCATTGACACTTGGTCAAAGATTTTTCCATCATGATGGTGTGAATATCCAGATAGGCCAATACCAGTAAAGGTCATTTCAACTTAAGCCTTAGGCTCCATTCTATTCACGAGAAGAATTAACTGTATTGGGGCAGGTGGATCACCTGAGGTCAGGAATTCGAGACCAGCCTGGCCAACATGGTGAAACCCCCTCTTTACCAAAAATACAAAAAAAATTAGCCAGACTTGATGGTGGGTGCCTGTAATCCCACCTACTCCAGATGCTGAGACAGGAGAATCGCTTGAACCCGGGAGGTGGAGGTTGCAGTAAGGTGAGGTCACACCATTGCACTCCAGCCTGGGCAACAAGAGTGAAACTCCGTCTCAAAAAAAAAAAAAAAAAAAAGAATTAACTGTAAAAGATTTCATGAGTAACGCATCACAGGAAAGGAATCTTGGCTAAGAAGCTGATTTGTTACAAGTAGCTTCAAGCAACAGTTTGTATCCTTACAGGCTGTTAGGAGACTCTCAGTTGGCGTCTCATTGTGGTCAGGTGCCAGTTTGGCTGGAGTCATCTGGAAGCTCGGTGTGCCTGGGTGTCCAAGATGGACTTTTCTCTTATATGTCCCATATCTCCTCTCGAATGGCTGAAATAGCTGGGGATCAGCTGATGTCTCCCTGTCACCACCCAGCCCAGATTGGTTTGGGTTTTCTCACAGCTTGATGGTCTTGGGGTAGATTTCTGACCTGACAGCAGTGTTCCTCAACAGTGAGTGTTCCATGGATGTCAGGGAAACTTAAGTTGTTTTGACCTGGCCTCAGAAGTCACATAATACCTTTTCTACCTTTTTCTGTTGGCCGAAAGCTAGTTGTAGGCAATCCAAGATTCAAAGAGAGGGGCATAAATATTGGGTGGCAAGGTTCATTGGGGGACTTCTTTGCACCTACCACAGTATTTTATGAATCTGATTATTTTACACATCCTTACTATTTCCCCCCATGCCATAGAAATTTTTATATTTGATATTTTTTGACAGGTTATCAAGGATCCTCCACCACCACCGCCCCCTGCACCAAAAGAGGTGAGTGCCTAAAAAACTGATATGGCTGTTTTTTTTTTCCCCATATGCAGATACCTTATCCAAATTCGATTAATTTTGTCTGTTAGATAACTGTGATACCTATGCACTGACTTTTTAATTTATAAAAATCAGTGGTTATTTTTCATCCTCTTATGATTTATTTCATATGCTAGAGGAATGGGACCTTCATATATTGCTAGATATAAACTGACCATTGGAATCAATAGTATATAAAGATTTAATATACTTTTTATACTGCTATATCAATAATTCTGATGTCACTTAGGTTATTTACAAAAAAGATCCAAGCTGACAGTTGAAAGATCCTATTACTTTCTTCAAAATTCTTGGTGCTTTTATATAATTCTGTTAGCCAGAATCATGTTAGGAACATGAAATAAGGAATGTGCAGGTATTGAATATTTTCAAAGCTTCTCAACTGCCTATCTTTTCAGTTCAAATTTCATAGAGTCCAAACCTACACATACATTGATGCTTTAATGACTGTTAAAATGCTGTCCTAATTTTAATATTTTATCTTTCTAAATATGAAGTGATGAAAGATTTGAAATACCAAATGATTCCCATAGTTAAAGAGCAACTTCTAGTTACCTAGGGATGATGTAAGAGAGATTCCTAACATTTGAGGAGGGAAAGGAGTTCTCGTATCCTGTGGAACTCCACTTGAAATTTATGCGTGTAAGTGTAAATACATCCACATGTTCTACATATAGTTTTTTTCCCATAGTAATGGAGTAATTCAGAAAAATATTTAAATATGAGCCAGTTCTGACTAAACAGTATTTTAAGAAATTAATTAAAAACTATTTATAAAACATATTTCCACAGGAGGAAGAAGAACCTTTGCCTACTAAGAAGTGGCCAACTGTGGATGCCTCCTATTATGGTGGTCGAGGGGTTGGAGGAATTAAAAGAATGGAGGTTGGTATCTTAAAAAAAATAGAAGCTGCTAATCTGGAGTATGTATTCCTAGGACTATTAAGCCATGGTAACTCTCCTTTTCACAATTCAATATTATAATATCATCCGTGTGTGCTTAACACTGGGTCTTTTCTGGATACATTTTTTTTCTATGGAATCATCCTAGCCACTGCAAAGCTGGCCTAGAAGAACTGGTTTCCTTAGTCAAAGGATTGCATTGATAAGACCTCTGAATTCTAAGGGACAAAACAAAACTAGGGTTTTTCTTATTTTGGAAAAAATTACTGCATAGAACGTCAACTTTGAAGAAGCCAGCCACTTCAAGTTGCAACAATGTTCTTCTTTGTAAAGATCCGATAGTAATCTACTATTTGAGAAGAAAATGTTAAAATATTCAATAGCATGGATCTGACCTTATCACAAATATAGAGAAAGCACATTTAATACTTTGTTAGTTGCCACTTATGAACTATTGTAATTGATATTATATATCATTTATAGAATGCATTGAACTTTCGGACTAGCCCAAAGTGTTGATTAACATTGAACTTTTAATATTATATCTTAAAAATCAAATAAGGTTTTCTTATCACCGTGAACTAATTTTTCAAAGTGATATATTATTTAGTAATAAGCAATTATTACCAGCACTGAGCTCTTAACAACAGTGTAAACAGGCCTACATCCCATCCCAAGGAGCAATTCAAGGAATTTTTTTCATGAACACATTGACTTTATTATTAAATCCTGGCATTCCTTCCTTATTAGTTATAATTTTCCTTTCCAATTAGAATGTGTTTTATGCATTTTACCATTGTTGCACATGTTTCCTATTGTCATATCTGCTTCGTGCCAGCAAAAATTGATAACCTAATGAACAACCCCACAATTATTGCAGTTTTCTTCTTTTATACGTTAAAATAAAATTCAGATTCCCGAGGAGAGTTTCCCTTTTCAGAATAAATTTTGCCCAGACATACTGAACATGGTTGTCATTCCCAAAGTGTTTACATAGGTCATCTGACAGTGATTCTTACTTTTCTGGACCACATTAGATCTTGAAACAATGGACATTTTCCCTGAGAGCTTGCCCTTTATTGTTGAAATATCCTCTGAGACGGATACCTCATTGCCAATTATTCGTGGTTAAAGGCAATTGCTAGATGCAGTTAAGTTGGTCTTTGGAGAAGTTATTGCATGTGTTTTTGTGTGCTAGAAACTGAGAATCGCAAACAATATAAGAGAACATGGCTAGGCAAGTTCTTGTTGCTTGACACAGAAGGTTATTTTCCTTTCTTACCTTTGTTGTGTCATTCTAGACATGGAAGGGTGGGAAGAAAGTATATAGGATGTTCCCATATGTATAAAACATACACTTTTAAATAAAGCTGTTACAATCAAATATCCAAATATGATCTGTAACAACTTATTTTTAGTTGATTTCACCTCATTCCAAAATGTGTGTGTAAAAAGATCTGTATAACAAGGGAAAAAAAGACTTGATAGGATATACCAAAAATGTGAGTAGGTTTCTCTGGATGGAAAATTTTCAATCTATGCTATATATTTACTTATTTTTTAAATGTATTTGAGCATGTAGTAGTTCATATTCAGAATAATAAGCTTAATACCATTTTGAAATTCACTCATGTAAAATACTGCATGAAAATAAAGTAAGGATATTAGTATGTGAGCCGTAATTGAATAAATAATAATTTATAATAATAAATAATAATAAATAATATTCTTGCTTTAAAAAACTAGGAATATGTCAAATTTTTGTTAGTTCAATATTCCAGTGTTCCAAAGATTGAGGTCTCTTTCTAAAGGAAAGGAAATGTGTGAGTGAGATCCTGAATGGGTCCTGAGTTAAAAGGAACATTATTGGTTTGTATTTATGAGAGCCAAGAGCACACACACATCCCTAACTAAGCGATAGTTCAAGTTTCAAGAGTTATTAACTCTTAATATGTGAAATTATGTTGCCCACCCATCCTTTTCAGTTGAACAAAATTTGAGACCAAAAACCTCAGCCTACTTGTAATAAATCTGGGTCCATTTTAGTTTTGGATAATTTTGACTACCTTGCATGAAGTATTCCATCAATAAGATGGAAATAAGAATGAGAATGAAGAAAAAAAATGGAAAAGCAAGTGTGGATGTTACAAAGGGGAAACACAATACAGGTTGAGTATCCCTTACCTGAAATGATTGGAGCTAAAAGTGTTTTAGATTTTGGATGTTTTTCAGAGTTCAGGATATTTGCACATACTTAATGTGATATTTTGGGGAGGGGACCCAAGTTTAAACATGCAAGTTATTTTTGTTTGATATATACCTTATACACATAAGAGGAATATGTTTGACATACTCATTATATACACATAAGAAGAATATGTGTATAAGGTGTATGTCAAACATAAATGAATTTAAAATATGCAATAAATACACAAACATAATGCACAAGCATAAATGCATGTTATGCTTATATATTTTGTAAACAAAATATACAAACATAAATGAATTTTAAAATAGAACAATGTTTTAAAACAATTTTGTGCATGAAACAAAGTGTTGACTGTGCCCCAACAGATGAGGTCAGGTGTGGAGTTTTCCTCTTATGCTGCTAAGTGGCACTCCGAGGGTTTCAGGTTTTAGAGCATTTTGAATTTTAGATTTTTGAACTATACGCAACCTGTATATAAAAATACACAATAACAATTGAACTGAGAATTAAGCATCATCAAACATTTTCAAACATGAATTTATTTAAATGTGGAGAGGGAAAATAGAAAATCACAATGTTTCATTTATCTGCTTATCTGTTAAGAAATGTGGAGTGGATGATGGGGAGTTCGCATTATGTTGCCCTGGCTGGTCTTGAACCCCTGAGCTCAAGTGATTCTCTCGATTCTCTCATGTAGCTGGGGCTACAGGCAGGTGCCGCCATGCAAACAAAATTTGTTTTAAAAGCATGCTTATTCAAACCTGGAAGGTATTTCTCTTTTTTTTTTTTTTTTTAAAAAAAAAGCTCTTAAACTAGGAAAAGTAAAGGAATTATAGAAATTATGAGCACATGTGAATTACAGAACACATTTTTATAGCTAAGGTTATTTTAAGCTAGTATAGGGATTTTTACCTAGAATATTTTTTCTTCCTTCTTCTTTAAATTAAATATTTAAACACTATGGTAATGGGAATTTTAGAAAGCTGGAACTGAGATGATGTTAATAACAGCTGTTAGCACAACTGATCCACAATACCTAATGACTTCAAATGTGTGTTTCTGCCAATTCAGTATGAAACTGTTTTTGTTTCTTTTCTCGATTCTGAAATTGCTCCTCAATGATATAACCTCCTAGTCATCCAAATATGCTCTGGAAATTATGGAATTTTATTGCTTATAATGAAAGCCAAGTGGAGTTGGAAGAATTTAGCTATCAAGCTTACACTTATTTTTTTTTTCCATAATAAAGCCCGATATATTAATTCTGCCAAGGCTTGCTTTAGCAGTCTATTCTTGTTATTCTTTTGTCCTTTTTCACTGTCTCAATGTGGTCAAACTAAAATATTAAAATTTATGCATACATACACATACACATATATATGTTTAATTGCTTTTAAGAGTTTGAAAACTCAAATAATTTCTAGTTTCAGACTTCGAGTAAGTGAGAGTTGTTTGTGGTGGTGTTTGTGGTGGTGATGATGTTAATGATGATTAAATAGCTCCCTCATGAACTAAAACTAATGAATTTATTTAATGAATCTTCTTTAGACCTCAGCAACTACATTTCTCAAGTACAGTCATTTTATAGTCTAGTACCTAGAAATGCCATGTTCGGTCAGAACTCTAGTTTAACTAGCTTCATATTTTTTTTTTAATCTGAGAATAGTGCTAGTGAAACTTGAAAGAAGAATATGATTATCATGACCTTTGCAATATCAACTGTGAAACATAGGCGAGGGAGCTGTCTATGGTAAAGCCTATCATTTCTGAATGGATCTAAATTGTATCTACTTCTTTTTCTACCCTGAATGACTTCTCTAAGTTAGGACATTTGTGTCTTTACTTAATTGTGTATCTTTTTTTCCTTAAAATGGAGCCTGTACAACTACAAGGGTATGTGTCCTGATTTTAGAGTTTTTAGTACAATTTAGCTGTATCTGAATATTTTATAAGTGTTAGTTTATCTAGGTGATGACACTGTGATTGGAAAGAGAAGGTCATTTCTCTGGAAAGAAAGCCAACTATCTAGCTCTAAAGGTTTAATGGTGTTTAAAACAATTTTAACAACCTCATAAAAAACATTCTAGTATCATTGATCACACTGAAAGATATAGATACATTTTAATGACTCAACAGGGCCCACTTGAAATTGAAAGCCCATTCTAAAATTGTAGTAAAAAAAGGTAAAAACACCTAAGTAAGCCTTATCAAAAAGCCTGAATAGTTCTTTCCATGGATAGTAATCTTCTCTATCCCTACCCACTAATTCAGATCATTAAAATGCTTTAGGAAGTCTTAGGATTTTTTTTTTCTTTTTAGAAATCACTTAACTCTGGTGTGTCATAGTGTGCCCTGGATACGTCTTAGTACAGGTTTTTAGAGCTTCACTTCTCTGACCTTGCCCATCTTTGGTGATGTCCTTGGTTTTTGTAGGACTTTCCACTACTCCTGTTTGGACAAGCTCTTCTCCAGGGGCTGCATCCTATTTACATGCCCCGTTTGATTCAAATTTAGCTCTTAATTTCTGCCTATTGAAAAATAAAGCAATCATTTGATCATATGGTTTTTCAATGTCAAGATTTTTCAGAGGAGGAAATTTGCTGTAATTTGTGGAATTCTCTACTGTTCCTGAACTTTTCGTTTCAAAGCAGTCTTTTCAGATTTGTCCTCCTCAATGAAAAAATCATACGCCACACGAGCATACTCGGATGAACTTGGGAACTAAAGGCTGAACACTACATTACAAAGCAGAACTAAAAAGTAAAGAAAACTCATATATAATTATTTTACTTTCAAAAACTAAATGTTCAGATCATACTTTTTGCCTTAAACAAATGTGATGAAAAGTTTGGCAGAAGCAACTCTTTTGTATAAAATACATTTGTAAAATTCAAACCCATTTGAAACTCATTAACCCATGTCTATCCATGTTCAAATCCATGTCCCGTCACTTACTAGCTGTTTGGCTCTGGGCACATCACTTAACCTCCTTGTGCCTCATCTGGAAAGAATAAAATGTAATCTCTATCTCACTGCATTTTTGTATGGATTAAATGCAGACTGACACATAGTAATCACTCAGTAAATGCTAACTATCATCATTTTCATATATTTCTTCCAGTGTCATCACTACATATGGGTATGTGTTTAGCTAGCAGGGGAGCAAACCAAATTAGAGAACAGGATTACACACTGTCATGCATTTCATATGTAAACCGCAAATGGACTCTTTATTTAAAACTATGGAAAAATGGTTGCTTCAAATTTAGTTGGCTTCAGATTTTTGCAAAGGGTCTTTTTGTTTTTTTGGATCTTAGTATTAAATACAGTAAGGAGTGGTGAGAAACCTATTCAGCCTCAGAAGAGGAGAAATTAGGAATTAGGATACCTGCTCATCTTCTTTTTTTACTCTGAGATGTGAACTAAAGGACCATAGACTCAATAAGAGCCTGTTCCTCTAGGACACTTTATGTCTTATAACAGTACTCTCTCTTTGTTTTACAGGTTCGTTGGGGTGATAAAGGATCTACTGAGGAAGGTGCAAGGCTAGAGAAAGCCAAAAATGCTGTGGTGAAGATTCCTGAAGAAACAGAGGAACCCATCAGGCCTAGACCACCGCGACCCAAACCCACACACCAGCCTCCACAGACAAAATGGTACACGCCAATTAAGGTACGTGTCCAAATTTTGTGTAATTTAACTCAGAACTTCTGGAGACATTGTAACATTTTTAGTACCACGTCTCGCCAACTACTTTAAAGAGGGTAGATCAAATTGCAGACGTTCATTGTACACTCTTAGCAGCTGAATACTTTCTTGGCAATAAGAACCTCCAGGTTTTTATTACTTACTAGTTTACCTTATGAAAGAAATGAAGGTAAAGAAGATTTTATTTTCTTCGTTTTACGTCTTCATTTATTCAGTAGATAGAGATTGAGTACATTCTCTGGGAATTCACAAGTCTCATTTTCCCTTAGGGTCGTCTTGATGCTCTCTGGGCTTTGTTGAGGCGGCAGTATGACCGGGTTTCTTTGATGCGACCTCAGGAAGGAGATGAGGTTTGTATATGGGAATGTATTGAGAAAGAGCTAACTGCTTGGGTCAGTATAATGAAGGCAGGGAAATAGTAATAAAAAATGATTTTAGAGCCCTATTGAACTTGAGGAAGGAAATACTGTCAAGTGTAGATTTCTATTACATAGAGTTTTCTATAAAGTACCTGTTGTTAGAATGCATCTTCAAACTACATTTTTACACCATTCCTTTTTCAAGTAATTCTTTACAATTCTGGTCATTTGTACACATACTTTAATAAGCACAATCATTGCATCAGCCCTTGACTTTGAAGACACAATGTTCCAACAGACTGGAATTTAGTAGCTGAAGTCCTTCTCTAGCATTTAGTAGCATTTAGTAGCAATAAGGCCTAGGGCAAAGGCCTCAGAATCTGTTTTATAGGTATAAGTATGTTCCCTGCCTTCAACAGTTGATGTTATCAAATTTCTTGACTATTATGTAAAAGTGTCTTTAAAGTTATAAAGCATTATAAAAATCTGTGATGGTGATAAACATACACACACATACACACATATGTATATGTATATATTTTTCCCCATCAGGGAAGTCTGTCTGAAGCTATATTTTTGTTTGGAAATGTGGCTACAATTCCTCTAGTTCTGTAATTTCTGTAATATACTAGTACTATTTTCCACTGTATTGATGTAAGAAAAATTGATTAAAACCTTTTCATGTGTAACAATGGTTAGATTTGGTTCAGAGACAGTACAGTTCATAACAGTAGTGATGCAGGGCAGGTGAGCCCCAAAATTGAAGCTCAGCCTGGGAGAGTTCTTAACTTCACCTAAGAAGGAATCTGATGCAGGGCAGGAGGGTTCCCAAATTGGAGCTTAGCCCCGGAAGTTTCCTGGCTTCATCCAGAAAAGAATTCAAGGGTGAGCCAGAGGTGTTAGCAACTTTTGTTGAAGCGACAGTGCATAGCAGCAGCGGAGGTACTACTCCTTGCGGAGCAGGGCTACCCTATAGGCAGTGTGCCCAGAGGAGCAGCTCAGAAGCAGTTCTGTAGTCACATTGATATCCACTTTTAATTATATGATAATTAAGGGGTGGATCATGCAGACATTTCTAGAAAAGGTGTGACAACTTCTGGGTCGTTGGGTCGTTGTCATGGAAAGTGGTGGTAACTTCTGGGTGTTGCCATGGCAATGGCAAACTGACATGGCACCCTCATCAGTGTGTCGTATGGGAAAGTGTTTTTGCCCTGTCCCTGTTTTAGTTAATCAGAAATTAGGTCTGGTGTCCAAGCCTCACCTCCAGAATCCAGTACTGCCTCCTACCTCAGTAGAATTGGTTCATTGTGTGTCAACATGAACATTCCTCTGTTTTAACAAGGGAATAAGCTTCATGAACTTCAGCTTCAGGGGATTTTTAAAAAATCCAATTTGAGAAAATTTATTCTTGGAATTTTCCCAACGGATCATCATTTACTGTTTGCTAAGACCATAAGTAGAGAGAACTAGTTGGTGTATAAAGCAGCCTCTTTCATTATCCAATCACTGTGGTTCTTCATAAAAAGTTTTCACATAATGACATTTGTATCTTTTAAAATTCATCTGTGATCCGGAGTTCTGTTCTGGAACAACATGTACTAACTCTTCTTCCTCTTCTACATGCTACATGTTAACTTCATGTGTTTTAAAATTGTTTTCATGCATCATCTTAGTTTTTATTCCCCAGGTTAGACACTAGTTTATTTGTTCAATAATTTTCACTTTATTAAGTGCTGGGCATTGAGCTAACATTGAATATATACTAGCCAACAAAAACAGACAGTGGTCTCAGCTCTCTTGCTAATACTTTATATTTTCTTTTAACTGTCATGATTGCAATTTAGTTTATAGTCTTTCGTTATTCCTATTAATTTTGATTCAATTCAATAATTTTTGGATTATAAATATGTACAAGCAATGGCATCAGGTGATATCGAAGGGTAGAAACAAGCAGCAGCCTCTGCCCTTAAGAAACCTAAACTTTGTTTGGGAAACAAGACATGTGCAAAAATAAGATTTATTCTGGAATGTGTTCTGGGTACTCTTGAGTGAATAGAAAAATAAAAACTAGCTCTCCCTAAGGAGAGATTAGGGAAAGCTTCTTCAAAAATATAGGTGCTCTGCCTTTGAATATAGGTAGGAAATAGCTAGAATGAGCATTTCCATAGATGTGGCATCATGAGCAAAGTCACTGAGGCAGTGATTCATGATTTGCTAGATAATCTGGGGTTCGGAAGTGAAAACCAGAAAGATTCACTGGGAATAGAAAAGAAGAAATGTGAGTTTCGATAAATTGGTATGTTTAGTTTTTAAAATGATGCATTATAGTCATTCATTCAACAAATATTTACGTAGTACCTAACATATATCAGGTACTCTGTTAGATACCAAATGGATTTAACATTCTTCTTAATTTATAATGCTGTAATATTTCAAATGTTGCCCCAGCAGGTGAAATTATTTATTTTTTCATGTTTGAAGAATAATACTTCCCTTTCCATTATTTTGACCAAGATTTTCTTCCTTTTTCTTTTCTTTTCTTTTTTTAATCGATATGGTCACACTTTTGTCTAAGATAAGTCCAAAGCCTTTTTTGTAACTCTTGAGGTCATATTATTTCAAAATTCAGGATTTTTCTGATTTTAGGAATATGATATAGTCTATGTATCAAATATTATGTAAAGCATCATTTCCTAACCATATTATTCAGACATTTTTCTATTATATTTTAATATATATGAATTATAAAATTCATTGCTTCCAAATGAATTTTGGTGACAAATGTGGGATAAAACTTTCAGCTTTGAAAGATTCTGAACCTCAGAGGTATCAATAAAATATAGTTGACGTTTATTATGTGAGGTTAATTAAAACCCCACTTTTTCTACTCTACATCTATGCTATTTATGCCTTTTGAAAAATTTGTTTTTACTTAAGTACAGGACTTCAGGCTTAGTAAACATCAGTTGTTGATTCAATTAATTGATTTGTTTTTTATCAGATACATATTATGATTCTATGTGTGCCTGATGCAGTCTGAGTTAATCTTTTATCGTCATACCTATTCATTTTAGCTTTAGTGCTTCTGATGTTTTCTTACCTGCAAATTTTTATTTCAAGCCAATGTTGAAACCTCAGTGTGGCATCCCATGAGAGCCCTTCCTCACAGATGGATGCTGCACAGTTAAGTGACATTACTATGTTAAAGCTAGGAACCTACCCAACAGTACAAATTCAGTTTACTACATGATTCACAAGGATATTTAATAAATTTTGTTAAATTCCTTGCTGAATTTAAGGTATAAGTGTATCTATCTATTCACCCATCCAACCAAACCCAACCACACATTCTTCACTCAAGAAAATCAGGTAAGCTTGGCATGATTTGCTGTTTTGCCTTTATGTTTCTTGCTAGTTTTTCTTTATAATATTTATTATTTTGTTTTAGACTGAGATTTTATGTCAAGTCTGTAGTTATCAGCATATGACCTTTACCTTTTAGACAACTTGAGAAATCTTTGCCCCCACCCCCACAACATTTTTATTCCCCAGCTTTCCATTTTCAACGTTTCACAAAAAATTATTAAGAATATCCGAATGTGTCCAGGTGTGGTGGCTCACACCTGTAATCCCAGTACTTTGGGAGGCCAAGGCAGGTGGATCACTTGAGGCCAGGAGTTGGAGACTAGCCTGGCCAACATGGTGAAACCCTGTCTCTACCAAAAAATATAAAAATTAGCCAGGCGTGGTCGGGCACACCTGTAGTCCCAGCTACTCAGGAGGCTGAGGTAGAAGAATCACTTGAACCCAGGAGGTGAAGGTTGCAGTAGTGAGCTGATATTGCACCACTGCGCTCCAGCCTGGGCAACAGAGGGACACCCTGTCTCAAAAAAAAAAAAAAAAAAAAAAAAAAAAAAAATCTGATTTTATGTCAACTCTACATCATCAACCAGGTCTTCTTTATTTCATAAAATTAACTCCCATTTAAATTCCCTATCCCACACACATATAAACCTTAACCTACATCTTTCCAGAGATTAGATCATAAAAATACACAGCAAGAATTATTCCACTACTTTAGTGAAATAGCTTTCTGTACATTATTAGGAAAATTGAAGGGCCCAACGTTTTTTAAGTTTACAGGATGTGTTAAGAAATCGTACTGTTTTGATTTCACTGTCTCTAAAATGCTATCATACCTCCCTTCCTTCCCACCTCCCTTTTTCCCTCCCTCCTTTCCTTCCTTCCTTCCTTCCTTCTTTTTTCTCTGTTTCTTCTTAAATACATTTATTTCCACTATGCTTTCACTTTATTTTGACAGTTTCTTATACTAGTTTATACATTTTCATGTTAATTTTCAGCTGGCTTCTTGTGAACAAATGAAGCCTTTAGTTGTCCTATTCTTATAGTCACCAGCACAGTAAATATCTTTATTGACAAAGGCAACTGTTTGACTCTGTGATACTTATGCCAAAAATAATCTGCAGCAATCATAGGGCACTTAATCATGATAAATATTTCAGTGAATTTTAAGTCTCTAAAATAATGCAAACATAAAAATATTATCCAAAAGGTAATATTTAATTATTTGTTTCAGTAAAATTATTTTTGCATGGGGCAGTGATGTAATCTGTATTGAGACTCTAATATCCTACAAATTTTATTTCTATTTTGTAGAAAGAGCACATAATATTTCTTAAATTTCCGTTCTTTTTTGCTTTAGAGTTATCTTTCATTTGGGAACTTACAGTAATTTACCTATTCAGAAAATAATGACCCAGAGGCAGGAAGAGTATCAGGAATTCAGAGTATATTTGGCACAGCTAATTTTGATGCATGATATTAAAATAGGATGATCTGCTTTGGTAATGCTTTATGCATGAGAAGACATCCATAGCTCACCATTACCTTCTACTTACTGTGGTTAGTTGGTAAAAAATTAAAGTTACTAAACCTTATGGTTTTTACCAATTTAGTTTATATAGATGTGGTTTATCTCATGGAATTACATGAACTAAAGAAAATTAAAAATTAGGGAACTACAATGCCCAAGTGGTAGTATCCTCTACTTCTCTGGCTGTTCTTTGAATAACTGCCTATCCATCTACATTTATATTTGCTTGAAGAAAGGAGAAAATGAATTGACCTCAGAGTAGTGTATGTGTGTGTGTGTGTGTGTGTGTGTGTGTGTGTCTGTCTGTCTGTCTGTCTAAGTCCTAGTATAGTCATTCATTGAATGAGAAAAATTAGTCCTAGAGTTCTTTTGTTAGCTTTAAATAATCACACACACCTACGATTGGGCTCTAAACAAGGGTGAAATCCTATTATTTGCAAACTTACATCCCTAATGTCAATCACAATCTGATTAAATGAAAAACATTGAGCTTAGACCAATTCATGAAAGATTTTATATTTTTAAGAGATGTCCATTGCCCTTTGAAAGTGTGTATCACTTTTATATCAACAAATCTATCTTCTCAACAAATTATCTGATATTGGGAATATTAGGAAATTTGTAAATAACATTGTATCCGCTTAGATTAGATACACTGATTCCCTCTAAAAGAATTGTCTCTGCATTTGCAAAAAGTTCACTGGAACAAATGTTATTGTCTGTTAAAGTCAATTCTTTTAAAAATAAACTTTCTTATCAACATATAAATTGGTGAATATATTTTGCAAATAATTTTATCTTCCTGTGTTTTCTGTGCTCATAATGGTTTGTGTGTGTATAAATGCATAATATTTACTTTTGATTATGCTTCTTATGAAGTATTTGTACAGGTATACAAGTTCCATGTATGTGATTATAAAGGAATTTGTACACTTTAGAAATCAGGAAGACTAAACAATTTTTTAAGATAGAAATGGATGTAGCTTGATGTGTATTGTCAAGAAGTAAATGAGAATCCTTTCTCATATCTGATTTTTAAAGGAAGTGATAGTGACTAAAAAAAGGCAAAGCAAACTTCATGCCACTTGAGAGACAATAAAACAGTTGTTTTCAGGTTGTGGCTAATGGTTCTAAATAACACTACCTCTGCCTAGTCAACAGCATGTTTTCTACCTAGGAAAACAATCATGTCATTTATTTATAATTGTTTACTGCAGATTCTGCCTCTGGAGACTCAGGTTTAGTTGTATAAACAAATCAGCGTTCCTAGAATTCAACCCAGAATCACGCACATTTACTATGTAAGTCCCGTCACGGTGAATTTCTAGCCAAATGCGCCCCTTTTATGGCTCGGAGGTCGCACCGAGCTCGTTTGCGGAAGAATTCACTGCTGAATTGAAGTCCTTGATCAAGTAATTGAAGTTCAGGCATAAAGTATCAAAGCAGGCGAGCAGTCTCCCGCTCGGGCCCTCTCTCGCGCTCTCTTCCGCGCGGCAGCTCCCGCTGAGGTGGCGGGGTCCGTGGGCAGCACGCCGGGCCCGGGCTTTGATTGCGGCGGGAAGTCCTCCGAGTCATGAATGTTTCAGCGCGGCGCGCGAGGTGAGGGCCGCGCGTCCAGGTGTAAGCTAGCAGGTTGTCGCTGACATCTGTTTGCAGCGGCGGCAGCGGCCTCCCCAGCCCGCAGCGAGCGGCCGGATTGTCAGCGGAGGTAGTTGAGAGCGGCAGAACCGTTTTGGTCTCACTCTCGCTGCCTGGAGGCCTGAAACACCAAAGGTAGGAGTGGGGGTGGACACAGCTGCGCTCCCAAACTTGCCTTAGGCACAAATAAGAGATCTAATGTAGTTTGACTTCGTTGCGGTGGGGAGACGAGGACAGAAAACCACTTCAGAGACAACTTAACGCTGCAACATCTGCCGCCAAGTTTCCAGGGAGTGACAGGGGACAGCAGGTACAGATCGAAGTCTCCACATAAACAACCTCCATTAAGCCGTGGACTCTTTTGAAGGGCCTCCATCAAACATGCCGGAGTCCGCAGCAGGAGTTTGTTTGGTTTTCAAAGCAGTGTTTTGTTTTTCGCAGTAACAAGGTAATTTATAAATGATGCATTACCATGCGTTCTCCTTTTTGATTTGAAAAGAGAGAGTTAGAGAAGCAGAAAGGCAAAGAAAGAAGAAAGCGCAGCACTAGTTTTGGAGTAGTTCCACAAACCAATTAAATCTCCAAGGAGCTTCTTGGCTGTAATTGAGGTTATGTTAACCTTCAGAAGGCAGTCCCTCCTTCACCAGCAAGCAGACATAAAAGTGTGTATACAGCAGTTGAAGAATCCTAGTAACACTCGTCAAGTACATCCACCATTTGTTTTTAAACTTATAAGGTTTCTTATTACACGGAGATGAAATTGAATTAGATTTTTTGCAGATGGATGTAATTTTTTAGTAAAACAAAATTTACAAAATTATATTGACTTTGATTCCTATTCATAAAGACTTCATTCCTATAGTTGCATATAAAAAAATAAAATGTTAAGTCAGAAGTAAGCAAACATTTTCTTTTTGGGCGATTCTCCTCCTCTACTACCTACATTCAGCCAGATACAAAATATTCAAGAATTTGTTGACTTTTCAATGGAAATACTACAAAAACTCCTTAATTTTGCACACGTAAATATGGCATAATAGAATTAGTTAAAAATATTAGCCTGATACGAAAGAGATGCTGGGAATGGTAAGACAATAAAGATTCTATAGTAACGTAAGCTATTATCATTTGTATAATTCAGGCTCCCTTTCTTGAGAAAAAGGATTGCTGCTGACTCAAAAGTATCCTTTGGAGAGGGAAGTAGCCAGGGAGCAATGGCCTAAGGGCAGATGGTAGTATGTGGCAAAGTTTTTATGTCTTGTTGAAATAAGCAACATAAATATTTTTCAGTATATTGAGAGGACTTTTGTCAGTTATGCAGATAATTTCATTTTTTTGAAATGATTGATGGCGGTTGCTTTCTCAAGAATATTCAGTCTGACAGAACACTGTCTCAATCCTCCAATTTTTTAAGTGTACAGCAAAACCCACAAAAATATCAGAGAAGGTAGGTTGCACAGGTCACTTAAAAGGAACCAGAGAAGCCTGATAACCTCAAAGGCAAAGGCTTTGGGTTCTACCTCTTGTTTACATCTCTAGTTAGACTTATGTTCGTGCCTTTCAGTCCTGCTTCTGAATTTTCAGGCTCACACTGGCCTTGCCCTTTTTAATGGTAGCTTCTTAAGTGATTCCAGCCTTCTCAAGGATGGCTCTGTACTCCATTATGTTTACAAATCACCCAGTGCTTAACACTCTTAAACCACGTCATCTTCAAGTAGAATAAACATCTGGATAGTAGGGATTCTGCATCATACTGCCATTATGTTCCCAACACAGTTGCGAAGTGTAACCACTAGTGGGTCTTTCAGAGCAGATTGAAACCTTCACTCAATTGATTTGATGCTTCAAATGTCTTCAGTGCCTAGAATTATGCTGCTAATGACTGCATTCTTTAAAAAAATCATTAAAATATATTTACATTTATAGCCTGGGCTGGTCAATATTATTACCCCATAAATCATTGTTTTTAAAAAGGACTACATTCTTAGATTTAGTTTTTAGTTTCCCTCCAAATATTTTGTGCCATATAGCTGAACTTTGTAACAGATTTTAGGGGCTTTAGAAAAAAAAAAACCCTTTATTGTAGCCTAATTGAGTCAGTCCTATCATACATAAAATGCCCATGTATTTTTATTCATTTCCTTCTACATGTTAAAGTGAGAGTAGAAAACGTAAAATGTTTAAAAAACTCTAAACCTTTTATTTGTGTAGGATCTGAAATTTGTTATAGTTTTTTTAAGGGCAATTCTGATGCAACAAAGCTGGAAAATAATACCACTAGACTTTTCCGTTCTTTATATTATCTTTAATTATTATTATCTTTGGCCTTTACCTTTCAGGGCATCTTTAAAATACCATCATATTCCGTTTAAATTAATGGAAGTAATTAACTTAAGTTTTTGCATATTTGAAAGATAAATGTTTACAAGAAAAATCCATCTCATGAACATGCCATTATTACTACTGTCCCACTGACTGTTTTAGGAGTGTGTGCATATAGCATGTTTATAACTATGTCTATATTCTTATAGAACATATTTGCTCACTGTGTATATCATCAACTGTATCAGTGGAAAACAAATTCATGAAATAGAATGCTTTTTGATAACATTTCTTAGTTTCAATAAAATAATCTCTTAATTAGGCATATAAGTTGGCAAAGGTGTTGACTCAGTCTGGTTTCCTGAACTGAAATGCAGAATATGCAAAATTTAATCATTTAAATTACCAAAAAATTTATTTTTTTTCAAAGAACCTATAAATAGAACTTGGGTACTTGGTTGTCTTCCCTCCCCATATAGGCATTATTAGCTATTTAGTGGAATCATATACATTTTATGTATTAATTTCCAAGTTTAGATAAATATTTATCTTGATTAAAAATCAGCAAATTTTTGATAAACAAGAAACAAAAAGTGATTAGTGTAAATACCGCTTCTCAATGCACTGATTTTAGAAATGTAACTTCTTTCCATCATCATCAGTGAGCTTTGGCACTCTGAAGGAATACTGTTCGCTGCGTGTGGGGCTTACACCTGCAATCCCAACACTTTGGGAGGCAGAGATGAGAGAATCCCTTGAGTCCAGGAGTTTGAGACCAGCCTGGGCAACATAGGGAGACCAAAAATTACAAACAAAAATTACAAAATATTAGCCTGACAGAGTGGAACATGCCTATAGTACCAGCTACTTGGGAGGCTGAGGTGGGAGGATTGCTTGAGCCAGAGATGTCAAGGCTACAGTAAGCCATGATCACACTATTGCACTCCAGCCTGGTGACAAAGCAAGATCCTATCTGAAAAAAAAAAAAAAAACTTTTGAAATGTCTTGGTGGCCCAGGACTAAACACATTATTTTCTGAGGCTCAACATATGCCTGTGATGTAGAATACCTTGAAGACATGAATTAAATCATCCAATGGGGAGCAGAAATGTCAACACAGATACAATTTTAACCTTTTTTCCCCCTGTTTTTTGGTTACTTTGTGTATAGTTTTTATATACTTTTTATTACAAAGGCTTAAATATGTATTTAAATAAATTACTATAATTTCTAATAATTTACAAAAATCTACATGATTCTACATGCGTTAAATACTCATTTTTAAATTTAGAGCTCAGAAGACCCAGTCCGAGGGGGAATAAAGTGCATTTTTTTGTAGACAGTTTGTTGCATTATGATGGTGCCTTTATGTCTACCAGAACCTCATTTATAAGTTTAGTTTAAGGAAAGCTTTATAACTCAGTTAAGGAAATTGGCTTGAGTAGGAAGCTTTTATTGTCCCTTTATTCCTAAAAATGTACTTATAAATGCCTTTTTAACTTTGCTAAATATCTTTCATTTTTATTTATAAATAAAACACTAGGATTTGTATAACATAGAAACTAATATATAGTAGTATTCAATAGTAATAATTATATTCTCTAAGTAATTTCTTGACAAATTTTTCCATATCATTTTTATTTATATTTTCCACTAATTGTACTCTGAATCAAATTCCAACCTCACACATTTAAGAATTTTGAAACTGATATAATTTTGAGGTATAAAATAAATAATTTATTTTTCAAACTTTGCAAATAACAAAAAAAAGAGAAGGAAACAGAAAATAAGGAGAAATGAAAGAATACCCGTGGACATTTGTTTACCATTTTATTTTTTCTGACTTTGAGTTAACACTTTCTTAATTTCAAATAATTACAAGATTTTTTTCTCCTTATGCTTTTAAAAAACTTATAAAGTTGGGATAGTTTCTACAAACTCATTGCCATTTCACAATAATTTCATTCTCTAATATACATCATCTCTTTCTCCTTGAAGAGCTCTTTTTACTTGGAAAATGTGGCAGAAAGATACTTTAGGTTCCCATAATGCTTCTTAGCAAGCAGGTTAGTATACTGAAAATAATACACAATATATATTAAATTTCATAATCATATCCAGTACTAATCATACTTTTGTTTTGAATCATATTAGAGTTTTGTAATTTTTTTTTAAATCAAGCACTTTTGTTTCCTAGAGCCATTTCCTGACATGAATGATTTCTTAATAGTTAATTATGAATTCACTGTATTTTATTTAAATAGCTTTAAGGCCGAACCTAGTGCAGATTGGTGAGACACACACACACAGATACACGCACATACGACCATCTCAAATATTAGTTGCCTGAAAGAGTTAGTAAGTCTGTAAAACATTTCAATAAAACATTCAAATAGCATGTTTACATACATAGCATACAGATAAATTTCTGGAGTAGAGGAATTACTCTCCCATTATCATTCTCTAATTCTTTCATTTCTCTCCCTTGTCTGACTTCCTAACGTTGATTGAGACTTCCACTGCTTTGTCCTCATCATTAGAGACATCGTTAGACATCATTCTTAGACAATGCGACCTTCCCTCCTGAATTCCACTTGCGTGTCTCTGAGAGCTTATATGAATTTTCCGCTTCGACGCCCTGTTGTCACTACATTGTCTGTGTTTAACGGGACTTAGCCATTTTCCTCATGTATGTTTTTCAGATTGTAGTTATATAACTTTTCTCTCAATCATTTGCTCTATCCTTCACCAGATGTATCTAAACTGAGGCCCACGAGACTTAAGCACACCACTGTGGTTCCCACAGCTCCATGAGCAGGGTCAAGATTTTAACTTTCTAATTCTGGTTACAGTGTCCTATGCCATCAGATAACATAATTACCCTGTAATATGCATGAGATATTGATTCGAGGAACAGAATTTTGTATATTAGAGTTCCTCTTAGTTTTATTATAATTAAGGGTATAAATTATACATTAATGAATATGTGCATTAGATCCTAGTGATTCATAAGAGGGATATCATTTGAATTTGTAGAATTTAAACATTTCTGTTACCTATACTTATTATTTTACTATTTATAAAATTAAGCTACTGAGAAAAGACAGAACAATTCTGAAATTTAACAAGTTTGAATTATTTACAAAAATATGGCTGAGAATGCTGATACATAAAAATGTCATTTATATGGGGCTGAAGTTAGTAATTTTGGATGATTAATTTTTAAATTATAATTAAATCTATTGAACATTTTCTGAATTATAAAAACACAACACAACTATTTTCCTTTAGGCTAAATTTTGAACAAATGAAGGCGTTTGATTTTTATTGTCTTTTTCAGAATTTATTTTTTTGCTTGCGGTTGCGTTTTTTTCATTTTTTTAAAACAGATTTGATCTTTATTTCATATTCTATTTAAGAAAAATTTTCAGTGATCGGAATTCTTGTGAGATCTGTATTTGTCCTAGCCAAATCATATATTTTAATCTTAATTAATCTTTTGCATAATCATTTATGGTGCTGGCCTATATATGGCTTATGTTAACTCTGAGTGCCTCATTAGTCCAGTTTACAGAAATGCTGGCTCTTCTCAACAAACAGTGAGAAGAGAATTTAATTCAGTTACTACTCTCCAGAAGAGGTGGGACAGTTTTAACTGTCCTCTGAATCCAGATTTATGAACTAGTCTTATGCTCTTAACTAGATTAGTTCCTTTTCCATTAACTGCTTAAAGTAGGACAGCTGTCTGAACTGTTCGTTGTAAATTTGCCGATGTCTACTTCCTTAATCTCAGATACAAAAAGCAGCAGATAACAGGATCAAAGTTTCAGGACCTTTGATTTTCACAGCCTGAAATGAGCATGGAGGGGCTCATGAACGGGAGATTGGAAAAATGTGAGGAAGTGTTACATTGGAGAAAAGGGGATGACTGTTGTCATTAATCTTAATTAATTACTAAGAGTTTTAAATCTGAGTTATTAATACTGATGTTAAGCTCTTAATACACTTTTCATGCTCTGGCATCAGATGCTCTTTTATGAGATAAGAAGTTTAGGTAGGAGAGAAGTGTGTGTGTGTGTGTGTGTGATAAAATATTTTCATTTACATATTTCAAATATTTCCTTGGGTTAATATTCAGAACTTCACCTTTTGACAGTTACTGTAGGGTAGTTAGGAATGACAGACAAGTATCAATAAATTCAAATAAAATCCCTAGGTACAGCACCAGCAGTAAATCTGAATAATACTACTTTCATGTTTACCAGCATACAAAATACTTCGCTGAAGAGGAAACATCAGACTATGAGTTGATATAGAAGGAGAGAGAATCAAGAGCTAGAAAAGGAGAAAGAAAAGAAAAAGAAAAAAAGATGAATAGGGAAGAGATATTATTTTAATTAATAATTTGCAGGCAGTAGGAAAATGAAGTGTTATTTAAATAATAAACTATAAATTATGTTTTTAAGGTTGTATATTTCACTATTGCTGCCCTGAGCACTTGGAAGTAAACAGATTGAAACTTGAAATGACTAAACAGTCTTTTCTTAAAATTTTGTTTTCCTTCCCTTCCTCTCCCTGTTGCTGTTCCACTAATGTTTGTCTAGTTAATACCTTTTTATCATTAAGTCTATATTATTACTCTATGATATTTTTCAATGTAAAATTGCAACTAACCATATTGTTTATGAAAATTTTGACTACAAAAAAAATGTCTTGTAACCCCTCAAGGGGAAATCTTTAAAAAACAGATAAGGCTCAAAAGTTCAAAAATATGATTTCCAGATTATATCTCATATTCTCCATTTATTTGAACAAAATAAAAAGAAAAGCTCTGTAATGAAAATACAGAGCACACTGAATTATTTTAGTTTTCACACATATATCTTACCTCTAATGACAGTGAAGTAAATTTCAGTAGTAAAATATAATCAGTAGCTTAGATATTCTAAAGTTTTCTACAAATTTAAAATCACAAATTTGGCTTTGAGATATACTTTTTGCAGCAGTGTTTTCTTCCTTTAATGATTATCTTTAAATGTAAGTAGGAAAACATACAAATGAAATAGTGTTCATTTTTTTCATTTATCAACCAATTTATTTTGTACCTATTAATTAATTATCAAAGATACAAAAATCTGCGGGTGTTAAGGATTTAGATTTCAATTTGTAGTCTGTGAATAATAACAGCTTTGAATTGGATAATAATGTGATGCAAAAGAAGTTAGAATTAGACTCTTGGAGAGTTCTCAAATTTGTAAAAGGAATGGAAATAATATGTGTTTTCCTGAGTAACTTAGCCCTATGTTAATGTTTCTGCCTGTGTAGATAGCCTTTCATTGTAGGTCCAAAAGGAATCACATAAAAATTATGATATAGCAGGTCATATTATATGTGATATAACAGGTCAAATTGGTGGATTTGGTGGATTGTCAAGTGATCAAGTGGATTCTTAGGTGAAATGGGGACACTATTTTTTCCTGAAAATATAAATCCACTCTGTTTTTTAGAACACAAATTTAGGTTCATTAACTGAAAAACAGGGGTTATTGGCTTCAGCTGTTTTTCTTGATTTGCAGGGGTCTCCTTCCTTGCTTCTAGGGAATAGAAGCTTGGGTTTCCAGTACTTCCAATGTTTCTATGAGTGTGTGTGTGCGCGCGCACGCGCGGGTACACATACATATACTTGTGTGCGTGGTGATGTTTATGTGTCTAATGGGAGGTGGTAAGGTATTGTAGTCGTTGAGGAACTCATAATTTCAGGAGAGGGGAGTACACTTTATTTTTATAGAGAAGGTTCAGAACTCCAAGTCAGCTAACACTGAGCACCTACTATGTCTTATGTATGTTTAATTATGTTATCACATTTTTGTCCTATGTGTGCTGAGTTCGGTGTCATATTGTCCTCATTTAACAGATGAAGAGTTTGAGATCTAGAGATGTTTGGTGAATTTCCCAAGGGTACATTGCCAAACGTAACAGAATCTAGATTGAGAGTCAGGTTTTAAAATCCAGTGAGTGCTCGTTATTCCATGCTGTCATTTTACAGTGCAGCACTTGATTCCTCTGCCTATTCAGGCAATAACTGAATGACTTAGGGCAATTATACATGTAGGAGGCACTTTTAAAATGTCAGTTTTGAACCCGATGCTTCTGGTGCCTAAGTTATCAACTTTGTGTCTATGTTTTTACTGATAAGTTACTTTGGCGTATATTCAGAATGCATGCATATTACTCTACAATACACATATATAATATACATTTAATTATATAGGCATCTATAAATAATATTTAATATTTAGAAGTGGCAATAAATTCTACAGCAAGTTTATACAGAATAAGGAATTTTTACATCACAAGGAAGCTTAGAAGTTGTGTAATTCAACGCCTTCGTATACTGCAACTGGCATCCCCACTTCAGTTCTCTCCAAGAGGGACAAGTGTGTTCAAAAGCACAAGGGGGATGAACTAGCTTATATATTCCAGGAATTGCACATTGCTTTTCAAACTGTAGCAGGAGACTGGGAGCTGAGAAAGTGAGTTATGCAAGAGATTAGGAGCTGGGAAAGTGAGTTATATGAAGAAGGAAAAAATAGAGCCATTCCTAGAGCCCTTGGTGGCATATTGGAAAGAACACTGCATTGGGGGTCAGGGACCTTGGTATCTCAATACTATTACTTATCAGCTTCAGTCTGGCACAAACTTTCTAATCCTTCTGGTCCTCTGTTTTCTCATTTGTGTATAGAAAAATAAATGATCAGAAAGATCCCTTTGAATTCTAGCAGTCTTGTTTTTTAATTTCAACCAACCCACCTCTATGAAAATGAGATTTTTCCTATGCTTAAAAGGGTATCCCTAAAATCCTGTACATTGCCCTCAGAGAGTAGGCTTTAACAATATTTGAACAGAATAATTCATGCAGGTGGAAATTCTAGCTTATTGTTTAGGATATGTTTAAATTAATTCACACTTTTTAAAGTAAATAGACATTTCATGAGCCCAGCAATAATGAATAAATACATAAACATTTTACAAGTTACTTTAAGACTAAAAAATGACATATATTCTGCATAGTATTTGAAGACATGTTCAAGTGACTATAAACACATTATGATTCTAGATCCATAATGGATGTCTTGCTACTGGTTACGCTTTAAAATAATTTGAAAATAACTGCATATGAAAGAGAGTAAGGGAAATAAAGATTTTAAGAGATCTGTATATGTATTTAAATTTTATGCCAGTTTCCTGTCTTTATAAAATTTGCCTATTTCTCACTGATTTTCTTCTTTCAAAATAAGAAGAGATCAATGTGTGATATTAGATGATCTCCATTGTCATTTTGATATGCTGTATTTTACTGCCTGTGTCACAACTGTAAAATAATTTAAACACAAGCTATCATTTTATTTAATACTGTTATAAGCAAATGAGTACTAATGTGTTCTTGTCATTAAATATATATGGATACACGGAGCTGTTCTCCCATTGGGTCACATTGAAATTGATTTTCCAACTTGACCTAACAATAATGGACAAATGTTAAATGAAAATCGATTACTTTTACTTAAATGAGCTAAAAACACTCATTTTATTAAGTGGTCTTTTTACCTACAGCTAACTAGATGACAAATAACACTTGTCTAGCCTCTGACCTCCAGCCTTTGACCTCCGGTCTGGCTTCTGAATGCATTTAAAAAACCTCTCAGTACAGATAGTGATTTTTTTCTTATATGACGTATTCTTTATTAATTAGATGAAAGTATATTTCAGATATTTTTTATAAATAGAGCAAAATCCTGAATTAATATTATTTCAATCACAAATTCATTCTTTTTTAAATCTGGGGTCTTGCTCTCATCCAGGCTGGAGTCCAGTGGCACAATCTTGGCTCATTGCAGCGTTGAACCCCTGGGCTCAAGTGATCCTCCTGCCTTAGCCTCCTGAGTAGCTGAAACTACAGATGCCTGTCACTGGGCCCAGTTTTAATTACAAACTTTTAGGCGCTTAATATTTCAAATATTTCAAATCTTGGCTCATTGCAGCCTTGAACCCCTGGGCTCAAGTGATCCTCCTGCCTTAGCCTCCTGAGTAGCTGAAACTACAGATGCCTGTCACTGGGCCCAGTTTTAATTACAAACTTTTAGGTGCTTAATATTTCAAATATTTCAAATACGTATCATGTTACGCTAATTCTCAAAACAGCTCACAGTAAAATATTTATATTGCCATTTTAAAGATAAGGAAACTGAGACTTTAAAATGTCAAGTAAGTCCAGACATGGTGGCTCATACCTGTAATCTCAGCACTTTAGGAGGCCAAGGTGGGAGGACTACTTGAGCCCATGAGATTGAGGCTGCAGTGATGCTGCACTTCAGCCTGGGCAATGGATCAAGACCTTGTCTCCAAAACAAACAACAACAACTATATAGAGATCTCAAGGTGCCAGATTCATTCAGGTCGGTAGGTAATAAGTGGTATTAACTCTAAAGTTAAATATGTTAATGAAAACTTTAGTTCATGTAGATTTTGCTTTATGTTTCAAAGTTTATTGGTCAGTTTTACAGAAAATGCACAGCAGTTTAGAGTTTAGTGTTTTAGTTATGTCAATAAGTTATAAGCCCCAGCCGTTGAACTGAGAAAAATTTAACAATAAAATTAAATTGAAAAGGCCAACATATAAATGGGAAGTACTAGTGAAGTATTTTCATAACACAGGAATCACTAGTGAGTATTTAAATATAATATATACAATACATAAATATTAAGTATCTTAGTCATATTATTGTAAATTTGGGACCAGAAAATTATTTGTGGATTTTTAAGCACCTATAGATATTGTCCAGAGGCCAATACTTAAGAATAATTGTAAAGTAGTATACTTTACTTACAAAAATGAAATATAATTAGTGGTAGAAAGTAAATCAACATGTTAGTCTTAATATTAAAATATTAAAATTGATTGTCATTTCTAACCTGTAAAATCAAAGCAAAAGGAGTTCTATCTGGAGGCTAAGATTATGACACAATCTCAAATTATATATTTCAAATATCAAAGCTCTCAGATTTACTATGGAAAAGGCATCACTTTTAGTTTAGGATACTGTTGGCACAGTCATAATTTATTATTTATAATTCCCTCTTAAAATCTAGTTTTCAGAATCTTTCATCATTTTAGAATTCCATTAAATTTACTTTGAATTTACTGTTTATTTCCCAGATCATTCTGAGAGCTTGAGCTCTTATTTTGATCTATGGGACAACTGATTTCACTTATCAAATTTATTCTTTGATCTGTCTGAAAATAGTGTGCCCAAAGTCATCTTACAAAAATTCAACCCTGAAATGGTTTTTAAAGTATTCATATCTTTTCAGGTACGTTAGTGAAAACTGAGGCAAACGGGCTGCCAGCCATTTTTTTAATGAGAAATCCTTAGTGTGTGAGTACTGGGAACTGAGGGTTGAGCATCAGAAGGTCGGCCTCCTCTTCAGTGTGCCTGCCTTCAACACTAGGTCCTGTGGTAGACACCTCAGTCCTTTCGTTCCTTATTTCACATAGAGGGGCCAAGGGTTCCCCATGATACAGCTGTCATAGAACTTGTTATTTTGATGAGTCATCTTGAAAGACTTTCATGTTGTGGCATGCTAATATTATATAATATATTGCTGAGAAAAAAATGTTTTATCAAATTATAAGAAATAGTAGGTCTCCTTTATTCCCAGGGCATCATTCTTTGTATTCCCTGTTGTATAAAATAATAATATTACCGTTATTAATAGTAATGACAAGACGGTTTTTATTAACTGAAGGCATAAGAAAAATATCCATATAAACTACATTTTAAGACTTTTTATACTCTTTATAGCAAACAGTTTTTCTAATCATTTATAAACATTTACTGCTTTGTTTCTGAAATCTTAGAAATAATGAACAAGTGAAATTTTGGATTAATTAATAGTGTTAATGAAAATACAATATATTCTCTATAAGATTACAGATGAATATTAAAACTGAAATTATAAGTGCTATAATTTTTTGTTTTTGGCACGTTGGAACATTTAACATATGAGCATTTAAACATTTGTGACTTTTCTAAATTTTTGGTGAAAATATTTTCTAGTAAGATTAGACAAAGGAAAATAAGCTACAAGTTATCAACAGGTTCTCAGGAGAAAAAATTTTTTTCTTTAAAAAATCTAGCGAGTACTAGATAATCCTTACCTGCTAGGAATTTGTCATGGTCTAGATGGAGTGGGGGATAAAGTAAAACCTCAAAAATTATAACCCAAAGCAGAGCAAGCAAAATGCAATTAACAAATAAAAGCAGAAGATAAAGCCAGTTGTATAGTCGAGATGGATTCTAATTTCTAAATAGAATCTAATTAGAATCTAATCTAATTAGAATTATATATTATATATAATATATGATATAAAATATTTTATATCATATATATAAAATGTTTTATATATTATATAAAAATATATTATATATTATATATTATATATGATGTATATTATATATAAAATATATATCAAATATATAATATATGTTATATATAAATATATGATATATATTTATATATAAACAGCAAATAGTTTATATATACCTATTATATATATATTTGAAAACTCCACAATTATAATTCCACATCAAATAATTTTGCTGGTTTGAAAAAATTTGCTAGAATTCGACGTGATAGGCATAAAATAAAATAAAATAAAATTAGCCATTTTTTCCTGAGTACTCACTATTTTCAGGCAGTCTTTGAAACCCCAAAATATTTAACACATAGTTATCCACAAGTTTGTAATTACTCAAAAGGGCAAGAATCCACATATACAATGTAAAATAATGAAATATTTAAACATCAATTCAAGGCAGTAACAGAAGAGATTACACAAAAGTGATGCCTAATTAATTTCTAAATGAATTGTCTAGACGTTAATTGCTATTTGAGTTATTAAGGAAGAATACTTCAGACCAAGAGGTAAGGTGAGATTTTGTAGAAGAGAGAGTTGAGTTAATCTTGAAGAATTTGTAGAGGTAGATAAAGTAGGAACATTTACATTTGTTCTGGGACAGTGATTCAATTATTTTCTTCAGCAACTTCAGAGCTATAGGTGGGGAAATAATAGAGAATAAATCTAAGTCCCGTTTAGTTTTTTTAAAATTTGTTTGTTTGTTTTTTAGATAGTCTCTCTCTGTCCCCCAGGCTGGAATGCAGTGGCGGTATCTTGGCTTACTGCAACCTCCGTCTCCCAGGTCCAAACAATTCTCCTGCCTCAGCCTCCTGAGTAGCTGGTATTACAGCTGCCACCATGCCTGGCTAATTTTTGTATTTTTAGTAGAGACAGGGTTTCACCATGTTGGCCAGGCTGGTCTCAAACTCCTGACCATGAGTAATCCCCTTCCCTCAGCCTCCCAAACTGCTGGGATTATAGGCATGAGCCAGCCACCACACCCAGCAGAGTCCTGTTCAGTTCTGGAGAATCTAGTATATTAGACTAGCACTTAGCTATGAATGTCCAACAAATATTTATTGCTGTTTCTCAACTTTAAAATTTTAAATAAATCTTTGTCCCATCAGACCAAAATATTTTATTGAATTTTGTTTTCTTATTTTGTACTAAGACTTCATGAAAACAAGCTGGGTTTTTTGTTTGTTTTGTTTTGTTTTCCTATAAGTATTATCTTGGTGACAGACAGTACACTCTTGGAAGGACTGAAGGTAAGAGCAGAAGGCAACTGGGCTAATGCAGGAACCACCCTGTTAGGGCCCCCATGAGACAGTAGCACTCCATCAGAAAGGGACAATCTGAGTTGAAAGGGGGCTGCTAACAGGACTTGATTACTATGTGGTGCTAGGTGTGTAGCAGAGAAGAGAGGGAGAGGATAGAGAACCTGAGGCTGGTGCCACAGAGTTGAGCTTGAAAGAAAATATTGTAAATGCTCAGTAGAAAGTTAGGAATACTGGATTTGGCAGGAACGTCAGGCTTGGACATGCAAACTGAAGAGGCTCTTTTGATCAGTGAAACTTAGAGTGTTTAAGGAACTGAGGATCAGTCTGGTCTACTTTAATAGTGGATATTTTCTCTCTCATGGGTCAAAAGTGGCATCTGTTTTGTTTGTTTGTTTGTTTTAAGTTTGAAATAACATCTTGACCTCTTCTTGGCATAATGTTATTTTCCAATTTTTTGCCATTTTTGATAACATGGGATGTACAAAAACTGAAGTATCAGAATAATCCACAATGGGAGTGGAGAGGGCAGAGAATAAATAGTAGCTTTGGTTTGGAATGTTTTGAAGCTATTAACTTGCAGCAGCTATTTTCATAGCTTCTTTCTTTCAAGAGATATACTTTTGTAGCCACTGGAGATGTGGCCTTTTTTCTTCCAAAAATGGTGGAGGGTTTTGTAAATCGACGAGGGTAATAACTAAGAGATGAGGGTCTACAGGGTCTTATGGGCCATGGTATCTGAAAAATGGGTGTTAAATAAAATAATGACATTTGTGAGGAATAGCACAAATAGTAACTATTAAATTCTTAAGTAGACGGCAGAAAGAATATGAATAGAGATGATAAAGTACTTTTGGGCTGTATTTCTTCAACTTTTTTAGGATTGATGATTCAGTGGTTTTAAGATGACTAGTTTAAAAGAAGTGAACAGATGTTGAACAAAATAATAAATATCGAGTCAGAAATTTTTAGAAATGGAAGTTTTCTAATAGTTTTATAGATTTTATTATTCAAAGACAATAACACTAATATGATAGCAGTTCTTGTCCCTTAATCATAAAATTTCAAATATAATAATCAGTTATATACTTTATTTTTAAAATATTGGATGATAATATAGTATTTGTAAACTGATGTATTTGCAGCAAACGTTTGCAAGAATGAAATTTATTTACTAACAGAAAGTAATTTCAGGCAAGATTTGATCAACTTGTTCAGGGCAGAACTTGGCTTAGGAGAAAACTAAAATTTATCCATACCTTCTATATGCCACCTATTTTACATTCCTTTTCTTATTTAATCCTCATATGAAGTAGGCTTTCCACTATGTACATTGGAGGTTAAAAAAGGTTAAACAGCTGGTAAGTTGTGACATTTAAACTCAGAGCTTCCTGACATCAAAGCTTCACTTACATTGGAATTAGAAACTTAAAAAGATAATCTACCAAGAAATAAATTCCTGGGGCATTGAAGACACTGAGATTTTGTGAATACATTTCTGTAAGCAATACTTATCATTTACACTTTTTTAACCTGCCATATTGATGTGTATTTTTCCAGGAAAACCTCCATAGCGATAAGGATTATGACAGTATGGTCACCCACCTGGGACAGTGACAGCTGCTGCAGCTGAATCCAGTCCTTGTCATCATTAATGACCTGCATTTGACACTTTATCCTAGCCATCCTAGGATGTTTAGTGTACAGTGTCTTGCATTGGAATAATTACTACCCGTCACCCTCTATTTAACAGATAACTCTTAGTCATCCCAGACATGTAAGCGTCATGTCATAATGTGCCAAACCCGTTATCTGTGTGTTCTCATCCTGTTTGTGGGTACTTGTGTCCTCTGTCTTTCCTTTTTTATAGTGTTCAAATACATTTTATACCTAAATTGATGAATTTTCATTCTGCCACTCATATTAAAAGGATTTTTCTTCTTAGTTTTGTAATAATAGCCAGACATTTATTAAGAGGTAATATTTTCTGAACATAAAGTATGGCCACTGGATTTAGAATCTCTTTATCCCATTAAAAATATTGGAGAACTAAAGGAGAAATCAGAGAAAGGAATAATAGTGCTGACTCAAAGAAATGATGATGATGAAATTCAAAGTGTATAAATCATGTACAGAGTGTATTATAATGCCTACATTGAAAACTTTGCTTTAGTTCAAAGATCTAGGTTACTTACAGAGACTTTTCTCTGTTTCTCTGTTTCTGTTTCTCCTCCTCCTTTCCCTCCTCCTCCCCTTCCTTCTCCTTCTTTGCATTTAGTTTGAAAGAGAGACAGGAGAGACAGGCAGGGAATTCACTAAGTTACTAAAGCGGAAATGGAAGAAACCTCCATCATGGTTTGAATCACGAATTTAAGTCATCATAGTGGTGTATATTTATTGAATGGGTTTAGAAATTCTTTGTCTCAGAGATTGAAGGTTGAAACTTATTTTTAGATTTGTATAATCTTTGTTTTCCTTAAAACCCTATTCATAGGCATCTGTTATGGTTTATTTTACTTAGAAGAGTTAATCTAAAATGTGCTTCTGAATTTCTGTGTATCTTAATTTGACACTTTAAGAAAACAAAATAAGTCATGCCTGAAATTTGGAGTAACACATGTGTTGTATTTATTATGCGACTTCAGCTTTATTTTCAAAAGTTCAGATTCAAATGTCAGCTTTTTAATTTACCTGCTTGTTGGTTTTGATTGAGTTCTATAACCTGAGTCACTTTTTAACAGCATTTTCAACCAAGTCCTCTTATCTGAACCACAGAACAGAGAAGGTAATTTGAGGGGTATTTTCCCAATTCTCCAAAGGGTGCCACATAACTAGCATGAGGCTTTGATGAGAAGTTAGTTTTTGATATATAACAGACGGCTTTGAGCACTCAGTCCTAATGTACTCATGGAATCCTGGTTAAGAAAGGCTAATAGTTTAAAAAATAATTCCATCTTACATATTTTTTTGCCACTGTTTCTATCATTAATTGAGAAAAAGTTTTGGTTTTGCAAGCTAGAAGTGAGTACAGTCAACTAGCAATTTATTGTATTACTCGATGAAAAGGAGATTTCTATGAAGTTAAAATTAATTTCTCAAATGCATACCTTCTGGATAAAGTATAATTTTATAATAGTAATGAAAAGGTAGGGTCAAAATCTGTTTTTACATGGGCTTATTCAAATCTGTATTTGCGAAATTAAGTTTATGAATACATTATGTTTGGGAAGAAGTCTTTTCCAGAGTTTTATAATATTTACTGACCAAGTACTTACAAGTGGATACTAATTATTGTGCATGTCTATACATTTTTGCAATAAGTTGTGCTATCACTCAAAAGTGACCTTGCTGGGTGAGGGGGAAGGCAAGAGAGATGTATAGTGCCTCTTGAGAGCAAGTGGAGTGATGCGTATCAGGAGAAGACACTAAAGATTTATTGTCTGTGGCAAAGGAAACACAGGTCTCTGCTTATGCAGTAAGTGTTTTTGACATCACCCACAGTAAAGGGTGATTGGAAGCTATAGGTCAGAAAATGTTCTGCTGGGACAAAATAAAAAACTTTTTTTTTTTAACATTATGAGTTTGTCTTGCTGTTTCATCTTTGTGGCACTTAAAATGTGAATGATGGTCATGCCAAACCAATCCTTGTTGTGAATAGGACCTTGCTACCCAAGTAATCAGATTTATTTCACTGAACTAACATGCAAGAACAGATTCCATTATAAGAGGAGGTAGCAATACAAAGCAGGATAATTACTTTTTTCTTTCAATTTCATATTTTGCTTATGAAAACTTTCTTTCCTGTTGACATGAGCTAGCTTAAAAACTGATAAATGGTTCATTTAGCCTGAAATTCGAAGGACAAACTATTTTAATGGGAAGAACTGAAGAACTGGGAGTAGCTTCTCTTAATGCTCTTAAAACAGCTTCATCTGACTGAGAAGTGAGGCCTTTGATTCATTTAATACAGCTGAGTTCCTATTTGCTTCTGGCCAAAAGAAGCAGGTAGCTTAAACACAGAAGAGATTAAGAGCAATTTGTATTATTACCTACATGGGCATTTAAATCTTTAGTAAGAAAGCTAAAGCATGGTTTCCCTTTTGTTTTGTATGGTATCTAGAGCCTAAGGTTTTAGGATTAGTACCCTTAACTCATAGGATATAAACTATATGGTATATATTTTTCTCTAACTTTAGGCAACAGCAACCATTCTAAACAAATAAATATCTCCAATTAAAAACAAAAACAGGGAGAATTTGTTGATTCATCACCTATTCGTTTTTTTCTTATAAATGTATTTTATTGAAAGTGTTTCGATTTTCTTGATTTGATGCAACATAACTGTAGTGGGTACTATGATGTGCTACCAGATAACCCTGCAGGATGGAGACACTCATTCCCTCAGCTGCCGGAAGGGTTGGCTACTGACAATTTGCAGTTAAGCTCCTCTTCAGGAAATTCCCCTGCACCCAAGATTACAGCCCCTGCCTGGGGCTGCCCATATTCAATGATTGATTGATGTGAGATTGCAATGGTTGGCCTCCTGCCCTAATTAAGAATAGCATGAAAGGCCATTCCAGCTTCAGAGCTTACCTGGGATTGACTGAGACCTCTGTTACAAATGTGACACCATACAAATTCTCCTTTTGCCCAATCCTGCTGCATTTCACAGAAACAGGGGTTGTTTCTGAAAACTTACCCCATGAAACCTCTCACACACAAATCTTCCTCTTAGAGTTTGTTTGCAGAGGTCCATGACATAACTTAGTAACCCATGTTACTATCTTGCCGTATCTAGATTCCAATTCCTGATTGTAATTTTTACTAACCTTGTGCCTTGAAGCAAATTTTCAGTCTTTCTAAACTTCCTTTTCTTCTTTTAAATATTTTAAATGGGGATTGTTATATATAACAACACTTACTTCGCATGGTTGTTTGAAGATTAAACGAGATAATAAAGCATAAAGTTTAGTGACTAAAACTTGGAAGGTTTTTAATAAATATTTGTTATTATTAGTTTTACCATGCTTACAGTTATAATTCCAAAATTTGTATCTCTATTTCTCACTTTTACCTTCATCTTGCATTTTGCCATTTTACATCTTCTACTTTGAAAAAAACTTTCTCTGCTTTCAACTTTTTAAAAAAAAATTAGGATCATTATGCAGTGAGCAGATCTAGGGCATATATTTATTTGTAGGAACAAATATATTAAAGTAGGACCTATTGTAATGGCTAAAATACATTTGATTTAGATTCTAGTTGGTTTAATTTAGACTTTTCTGACTCTATGGGACTCCTTTATCCATTCTCATCATATCAGAGGTGGGATGACTAAATCTTCTAGAGAAAGATGTCAAATGAATACTATAAAAGAATTCTGAATGGCCGTGATACCAAGGTATCTAACAAAAACTACGTATTTTGGTTTCAACTTGTATTGGAGCTCTCAAGTCAGAAAATACAAAATTTCTTTCTCAGCTTTATTTTATGTTGTATAAACTCCCTGCTTTATTTTTTGTGAAGTTTAGATATGTTAATACCTGTGAAACACTTAAAAGATTGCCTGGCATAGAGTAAATGTATAAGAATTATTTTAGCCATTAATAACAATACATAAACAGTCAGTGAATTTCTTCTAATAAAATGATGTAAGATGAATGATGGTTGAAATGAAAATCTGAAAGCTGAAATTGGAATGGGAATGTTAAAGGATAAGATTATTCCAGGGTTAGGTTAACTATTGTTAAATATCAAATTTTGGGGCATGTTCCTAAAAAAGAGATTTCCATACTAGACTTTTGTACATATTGCTTAACCTACTTAGTGTTCTTCTATTGGGCAATAAATTGCTCCATATTTGCTTTCTCACCATTGCCTTTGGTGAACAATTTTTTATATAAGAAATGTGGCAGAAAGGAAAAGGCACATCATACTCATTAGTTAAATAACTCTGGTATAGAAGAGTCTGTCTCCAATAAAGCTGTTTGAAATCAACCCCAGATCTTGAGTTAAATAATTTGGGTAGTATTTTTAAAAACATAAATTTTTCTGTTTCAAATGCATTTATGCTTGATTTTAGAAAACTTAGAGTAGAAAATTGTGGTGTCATTAAGCAATTACAAAACAACTCTGTAATTTTAATTAAATTTCTTTATCTTCCTATTCGCAGGAGTCACTTTGTATGCTGAAAGCTGAGACTCTAGGGAGAAAACATTGGGCTAGAAAGGAGATTCAGAAGGGCAGAAGAGTCTGCCAGCAGTGGTGGACATGCTTAATGTATTTAAAAGATTAATGGGCTATTGAAATTAAAATTGCCAACACAAAGCATGTTGTACCAAACTCAGAAATGTATGTGCACCAACCATATGGGTTACAGCTTAGGCCAATGGCTTACTTTTACGTTGTGACAGGCATAGTATATGCAATTTTTTTTAACTGTGAAGGCTGAAAAAAATACCGTTTGTCACACAAATTAGAAATATACACTTACGTATAACAACTCATGTTCACATTTTTCCCCCAAGCAGTGTAGTACATCATGTTTTTGGTGTGATGCCAGAATATGAGACTGTAAAAATCTGAACATTTTTCTCCTACTACAGCAGTTTAAAATGGTCTCATGATTTAATGATTTTTAATGAGTATAACAGTAGTAATTATTCCTATATATAATACAATATATTAGTCACAATGGATAACAAAGTAGCAATACTTAAGGTAATGTGTTACTTTTTCAGCATTATTTAAATTTTTCTGTAGGGGCTGAATTAGTTATAGAGAGCTTGGCATGAAAATGCAGAAGCATTTAGAGTACATTTAATGGGCTTGAATTCTAGAACTCTCTCCTCTTTTCTGCCTTTCTGTCACTGTTCTGTGCTTCACAAAGATATCCTCTAGAGGAAAATATTTCGTAATTTGTATGAGCAGCACTACCAATGACATTAGGCTTTGCAAAGCCTCTGGCAGGTTTTAATTAGCTTGATTCAAACTCAGAAATGAATGACACTCTGCCTTCAGACTTAGCAAGAGAACTTGCCATTTTGTTCAGTGTCCTCCTTTCCTTTTGACCATCTTCATCTAAATGGTCAATAATTATGTTTATAATCAAACTCATGATAACTTTTGCAAAGTTGAAATATCCAATTCCTAGAAATGAGGATTGGATAGGGCAGTCATTTATAATTAAAAACTAGATAAAGCAGTAACCAGACATCAAATATCATTTCTTGTTTTTGCTTAAAAGCAATCAATTATTTAGTATTCTTAGGGGGTTTTAAAAACACTAGCACAGTTCTGGGTACATAACTGATGCTCAATATATAGTTAAACTTTCAAGTTGTTACCTTGTTAGTGACACATAACATCTTATGATTTATTTATTTCTAGTTTAGATAATGGAACACATCTGTTTGAGTATGGCACTATACCCTGATAGGCAGTACCTCTCTCAGGGTAGATACAAGGTTGCAAATTAGAGTTGGGAAAAAGTGGCCCAAGCACGTGGCACAAAAAGTCACTTGCAGATAAAAAGTTTTCTGTGAGTATGTTACAGTGAAACTTTCAATGAAGATAATGTCCAAATGCAGTTAATCAGAAATCAGCCAAACTAGCCTAAACATTTATGGATATTGCAAAGATTCTTCCAAAAATTTTTTTCTTCTGCCCAATTTTGTGCTGTTTTAGATGATTATATGTAATTAAGTTTCAAGGAACTTAGTTGAGCCAAATGTGAATCTTTTGAGGCTATCCTATTACTAGCAATTGCTTCATTAAGAATATGAAATAGCCACCTGGTTTTTTTTAATGCTACTGTTGAGAATACAGTGATTGATTCCTATTTATAACTGAATTAAAAGCTTCATTAAGTTTGTGAGTGTTTTAAAACTGTATAAAGTTAAAGCTAATGTATTTATTAAAAGTAAAAAATTATCAATACATGTTTTCTTCTTTGCAACAAAGATTAAAATGAAAAAATGCTTTAAAATGATTGAATTAATACATAATTATCGATTGCTGGCTGACTTTCTGCCTAGCATTATGCAAGTGATAGAAAATATAAGTGTAGTGTTTACCATTGTATAGTACAATGGTAAAGTGTAGTACCTTTAGTGTGGTACTACAAGTGTAGTACCATTGTACTAGGTGGGAATGATTATAAGTACAAAAAGGTGATTATAACCCATAGTGCAATGAATAATCAGAACTCAAAGTGAATTAGTTTAAATATTGTGCAATAATTTTTAAATTAATTGCTTTCTAATTATTTCATGTGTTAGTCTTTCCTTCTTCCCTTTTAGGTTTAATAAAGGATTTTTGTTCCTTTTGCATTATTTCCCAGTCCCTGAAACCAACTCGAATACTGTCAAAATATTTCACTAATTTCTCCCATCAGCAATTATACCTAAGCTTTTATGAGAACATAAATTATTTTAAAAGAAAAGGAAACTTTTGTAGAATTAGAAAAACGTGAGAATAATTTGATTGTTCATTTAGGTTTTAGTTGTGAGATGAAGGAGAAAACTTGTGTAGGAAGTATCTAAGCAAAGTTCTAAAGCAGTGCAATCAGTTTTAGTGGTAGGTTGTGAAGGAGAATAGTAATGGTTTTGAAAGAGAGTAGCTAAGCTCTGATGACAGAAGGTCTGAAAATAAGACAGTTAAACAGCAGTATGTCATTTAAAAATTTATCTGAAGAGAGATCGATAAAATATTCTGCAAATAAGAATGCCCCTGTAACTAATTATATCATTTGTAGTACTTGTGTAATAGTGGTGATTAAAACATCTGAACCCTTTTAAAAAGTGGTATTGTAGTGATAGTAAAAATAATGTGTAGTTACTTTCTGCATTGAGAACTATGAATAATATCTCGAGATTAGAGTATATGAGCCCTGGCTAGAGGTTGCACACTTGCTAAATCCTAATTAATTCCATGTCCTTACAACTTTGGAATGGAATCATAGTTTAAGGTGCTCTTTTTTTTGGAACAGGCATTTATTGTTTCAGAAGAGAGATTCCACTGGGAGCAGAGTCATCTCCTGAGAGTACATCAGCCCAAGTGTCACTCTTTAATATTGCTATGCAACAGTTGGACAGCTGAACAATAGAAATGTACTATATTTTACTGCAATGAATGTGAAATATCAATGTTCCTTCCAAACACAAGTAGCCAGTGTACACACAAATGGGCACAGCTAACTGTTGCTAATTCATCTTAGATTTCCAAGTCCTTTGATTTAAGTATAGAAGTGTTTTAAAATTTCTTCACATTACCATATCTGTATCCAAAATAAATAAGACTTTCTTCTCACTATCCCACATACCTTAGCCATGCAATTATATTAATAAATGTCAGTGTACTATCTTGCACTTTGCTTCCTCTTATTAATGTTTTGACTCAGGCTTCACCCTGCTCCTTCTGACATTTTCTCCAGTTTTATGGCCCCTTTTTTTTCCCGTTCAGCTGGACTTTGAGCTCCTCTTTTGATTTTCAGTATTTTTCTCTAGACAATCTGGCCCCAAGTCTTTTGTCACTAATTTATTTTCATATTTGTGATCCATGATATAACCCCACAGGCTTTATATAATTTCAAGAATGCTGTTTATAGTTGAGCAAATCATGACCTGCATAAAGATGGAAACTGAGGGAGTAATGGAGAGGGTGGGGGTGGGGGGACTGCTGAAATCCAGCCTGGAGGAAAAGGTGCTTTTTCTAATTGGCCAATGGTAGTGCCTTAAAAAAAAAAAATGGGGGGGCAGTGACGTAATTTTTAAACTCTCCACCTTTGTAGAGGGCATGTACTTTAATTTTAAGGGCATGTTACAAACCTATCTAAAATTTCTTAGCTAAGGTCAGCACTGTTCAGTTATTTTCTTAACAGAAGGCCCAAAGTCAGTTCCTGAAAGCAGACAAGATCTCTTTCCAGTGACTGGTGTGTATCCTTCATGAAAGAACTGCTGAGTAGACAGATTTTTTTTTTTTTTTTGAAACTTGACTACTTGGAAGAGTTTTTTGTCCTAACATATATTTTAATGTTTTATTTAAAACAAGTCTATGTATTAAACTATTTTCCAGTTCAGATCTCTTAGAAATAGTAGCAATGCATGGCATTTCTTTAATGTTTATCACGTATCAGGCATTAAGCTTCATGCATATTCTCATAATTCTCCTAGCAACCCTCTGGTAAACTGCTATTACTTTCTACATTTTATAAATGAGGAAAATAAGGCAAAAACATCAAGAGAGTCTTAAATGATAGGTTTTATTTTGTTTTGTTTTGTTTTTTCGACAGCATCTTGCTCAGTCACCCAGGCTGGAGTACAGTGGCATGATCTTGGCTCATAGCAACCTCTGCCTCCTAGGTTCAATGATTCCCATGCCTCAGCCTCCCAAGTAGCCTCTCAAGTAGCAGGGATTACAGGCATATGCCACCATGGCAGGCATGTATTTTAGTATGCGGGGTATCGCCATATTGGCCAGGCTGGTCTTGAATTCCTGGCCTCAAGTGATTTGCCTGCATTGCCCCCACAAAGTGCTGGGATTATAGTCATAAGCCACCGCACAGGGCCAGATTTGGTTTTAAAAGAAAACCTGCATTCTTGACAATTCCTGTCATCCTATTCAAAAGCACTGATGGTCATTTACTGATACTCTTGTCACAGAAACTATTTTATTGCATTTTACATACACAGTTTTATATGCTACAGCTTATATCTCAGAAGAAAACTCAGAATTATGAATGGCTATTCATAGTTTGTAACAATAGAAACAATTGGCTGGGCGCGGTGGCTCATGCCCGTAATCCCAGCACTTTGGGAGGCCAAGGCGGACGGATCATGAGATCAGGAGATCAAGACCATCCTGGCTAACACGGTGAAACACCGTCTCTACTAAAAACGCAAAAGCAAAATTACCTGGGCATAGTTTCGGGCGCCTGTAGTCCCAGCTATTCGGGAGGCTGAGGCGGAAGAATGGTGTGAACCCGGGAGGCAGAGCTTGCAGTGAGCCGAGATCACCCCCTGAACTACAGCCTGGGTGACAGAGTGAGACTCCCTCTCAAAAGAAAAACAAAACAAAACAAAACAAAAACCAAACCAATATCTTTCTTCCAACAGTATGATTCATTGGTGAGATTACAATGGATAAAAGGTAACTTCAGATTTTTTTCTGTGGAATGAGATGGGGTAAAACATACAGATAACTAAGGTGGTATCTTTTCCTTTTTAAAATGCAAAACAAATACTATATAAAAGACAAATTGCAAAAGTTTCTGAAGGACAGAGGAGAAATAATTGGCACCTGATCTTTCCTGTGAATCTGTTTTTTGAACAGAATCTGTTTTTTAAAACATAGTTGAACCCATACAATATAAATACTGATTTCTGTCCTACTTTTAAATTATTTCATTATTGGTTTTTATATTATGTGGTTTTCATGATAGCAGTCACCTAACATCTTACCAGATTTACTATAGTCCACTTAGCAGTCCTCTGTGTTCGGATGTTTAATAGTTTTTCACGGTAGGAGGGCACCATTATAACGAATGCAGCAATGATTACTTTTATTTTAAGTGAGGGTATTGTTAAGGAGAAAATAAATAGGTTTGTGATGGAAAATTTGGAAGGAATATCTTTTTCCAAGAAAAATGTATCACTCCTTTTTATGCCACTAAGGAGTGATGAGCCACTTAAATAATTATGCAAGAGAATCCTTTCTGCAGTGTGGTTGCTACCCTCCTGCAATGCCTCCTTCACTAATCTTCTAGTTCTCTGTAGATTGAATCACATGCTTTTTTTTCTTTTCTTTTCTTTCTTTCTTTTTTTTTTTGAGACGGAGTTTGGCTCTTGTTGCCCAGGCTGGAGTGCAATGGCATGATCTCGGCTCACTGCAACCTCTGCTTCCCAGGTTCAAGCGATTCTCCTGCCTCAGCCTCCCAAGTAGCTGGGATTACAGGCGCCCGCCACCATTCCCAGCTAATTTTTGTATTTTTAGTAGAGACGGAGTTTCACCATGTTGACTAGGCTGGTCTGGAACTCCTGACCTCAGGCGATCCACCAGCCTCAGCTCCCAAAGTGTTGGGATTATAGGCGTGAGCCACTGCTCCCGGCCATCACATTCTAAATTTTTAACTCTTTTCTCTTCTTGCTGCCACTCTTCAAGAAACAAACTTTACCATGGGATAGATACAGGCAAGATTATGAACCAGAATTAATGTTATTAATATTTTGCTTGTATTTAAAATTTAACAAAACATGCACGTTTAAGGCCTTGGTTTGTGGTGGGCATTTCAATTAGAGTATGGTAATATGACTTGGTCAAAAAAAAGAAAGAGAAAATATTATCCTCAGGATAACATATCAACAGTATACAATAAATTCAAATGTATATTAGTGTTATTTAACATGTAAGCATATATTATTTATGAGTGCCTTTATTCATCCCTTTATTTTCTTTAATATTCATTTAATTGACAATTTATTACCAGGCACTGTGAGAGATTAGTGAACAAGATATATCAAGTCTCTCTTTTTGTCGGGTTTACCTCTAGCTCAAGAGGCAGATAAAAAAATTCAGAATACCCATGGAATTCGAAGTAATTTGAAGAGTGATATGAGTGAGAGTATCTGTAGGAGGCGTATTTCGGTACATTAATGAGCAAATAATGATATCAGGTAGCAAGTACTATAGAGAAAAAAATAAGGAAATAAAGAATGGTTGGGCAGAGTCAGTAGCTATTCAGATATACATGAATACTTGAGTGTGTTCTGACAGTTGCACAAATCAAATTATCCATATTTGTAAGGATATATCATTTATCTGAATACCATCTAAATTTATGCATTTGTGGCAAATAAATTAAATATGCTCATTTGCTTGAGAATTTCTATTGTTGATCTGGGAACAGACAGTGAGCTCTCACAGTTGCAGCTTTAACCTTGCCAATCACAGACTTCCTGTAAGTGCACTGCGTTATTTGGAATCTTTTCGGGGTTGGCGTTGGCATTCTTTTACTAGATTACATTTATGCATTAGTGCCATCTGTGCCTGCTGCACCTTCTGTGAGTTAGCCCTGGCCAAATGACTGGCATTTATCTGGAAGTTGGAGTTGGGGGGTGGTGGTTGGGGAGAAAGAGAGAGAGAGATAGAGAAGAAGCAGCGAGGAAATCCTAGAACATTTTACTCACTGTTGGCACAAGTGGAATTTAGGAAAGAAGACACATTGGTAAGCAAAAAATATTTGCAGCTGGTGTCCCTGACTTAAACCCTTATAAAGCTAACTCTATTCATTTGCTCTTTCTTAAAAAATAAAATATAATACCTATTTATTTTTAGGCAGTGATATGCAAAAGAAGCTAAAACTAAACATTTAAATAAGGAAGTACAACAAAGCACATTTGCAAGATTTTCAAGTTGAGCAAAATTATGTACAAAATTTGAATATGTGTGCATTTATATGACAAATATACTTAATATGAGGTTTGGTTTAGGTGATTAGATTTGGTAGACCACTTGAATTGAACTTTGATAAATGTGCTGAAATGTAGACTTAATAATATTACAATTCTATTTAGGAAAATTATGGCTATATTCAACATATAATCGGGATACTGAATTCTGTAGAATCTTTCTGGGATTATATTATTTTAAATTGTATTGTAAAATAGATCAACAACTCTCATATCTATAATACACTCTAGAGCTGTAAGTGGAAATACATAGATAAATAATTCTCCGATCAGTAAAAATAGATGTTGAAAAGTTTCAGCTCGTTTACACTGTATCTATTTTTATCTTATACCTACTTTTAGTATGCTTGATTATCTGGTTTCCATACTGCTTCCAAATTAGAGGCAGGGAAATAGAATTGGGGCAGAGGGGCTGCTAAAGATGGGTACTACACGTTAGTGGGACGTAATAGTTGCAAGGAAAAGGAGAGAATGAAAGGACAGACACGCGACTCAGACAAGCACTGCAATATAGGGTCATTTAGTGTAAGAAGAGACAGCTGCTTATTCCCCAGTATGCCCTGACGGCACTGATGGACCACATCCTGATAATCAATGTTCATAATTATAAAACTTTATCTTCAGTATGAAAGCATGTGCAGACAACACATTTTAGGAAGATGGAAATGTGAGTACGTTCTTGAAAAGAATTCTATCCAAAATGAAAAATATATACTTTTAGAGCTTAATGTAGCTAATCCGCAGCTTTCCTTGTGTACTAGCTTGTGTTATACTGTAGGTTTTAGAGATCAGAGTTCACTTTCTGTGGTCTAAAATAGGTAAGGTCTCTCTTATATAAGTTTTCCTAATATATCTCATATTCATCTTCATAATACATTTCAGATTTAAATTATAATGTATTTAATTTCTGTATTCCCCCTGGATGTATGTTTAATAAAGGTAGGCTTTTCTTCCTGTTTTCATTTGATAATATTTTATTATCTCTAATGTAGTTTTAAAAGATCTATACAAATATCCAAGACAGAATTTCATTAGTGCTGTGGTGATTATGATTATAGGTGTTGGAGTTGATTCTTCTGTGTGCAAATCCTGGACCTGCCATTTACTTGCTAGGAAGATTTGAGTAAATGACTTGCCCACTCTGAGCATCAGTTTCCTCATCTATAAATTCAGTATAATAGTACTTGTCACAGGACCGTTGTAATGATTAAATGGTTCCAGAGCTTATAAAGCATTTAGAGAAGAACTTGGGATATAAAAAGGACTACATTGTATGATGGTTAGTCATTAGTATTATTGCTGCTGTTGTCAGAAAACTATTTTATATACCTGTGGAACTTAGAAGGTTATAGTTCAAATTATACTTTCAAAGATGTTTGTAACTGGTTTCCCTGCTTTACTTTTTTTTTTTTTTTTTTTTTTTGTATATTTACATATATATCAGTTTGGAAAGGTCTTCAGAATCACAACGGTATTTGTTCTGTTAGCTGTAGGGGGAAAGATGCCATAATGTAAAATGCCTAGGGTCCTGTCTCATCTGAGAATCTTGTTCTTAGCAGCAACATTAAGAACAGCTAGCCACAACTTTATTCTTTCCCTTCTTTTGCTGACAACACTCAGAATCTTTCCTTCTTTTTCTTTAGACTGAGTCTTGCTCTGTTGCCCAGGCTGGAGTGCAGTGGCACAATTTCAGCTCACTGAAATCTCCGCCTCCTGGGTTCAAGCAATTCTCTGCCTCAGCTTCCAGAGTAGCTGGGATTACAGGTATCCACCACCACGCCTGGCTAATTTTTGTATTTTTAGTAGAGATGGGGTTTTGCCACTTGGCCAGGCTGGTCTTGAACTCCTGACCTAGTGATTCACCTGCCTTGTCCTCCCAAAGTGCTGGGATTACAGGGGTGAGCCACTGTGCCCGCCCCTCGCCCGCCTCCCCCACCTCCCCCACCTCCCCCACCTCCCCCGCGCCTTTTTTTTTTTTGATGGTCAAGTCTGTGAGCCCAGTAGTGGTTATCTATTTCCACCAGAAATTGTAGGCAATAGACAGGGAGACTTGTATTAGAGCCAACTTAAAGGACTGAGAGGAGGGCCGGTGAGAAAACAGCACTTCTTTTGTCCCGCACTCTAAATTGTTAGGATAATCATACCCTGAATTACTTCTTCTCTAATTATTACATAGAGCTAAGATTTTGTTGGACTCTGTTAAGCATTCTCTTGGGATTAGGATAATAATGTTTCTAAAATATAATTTTGAGTTACACTTGAGTTTCGAAATGTCAGGTATTTTCTTGGCTTTTGCCTTGCAAATACATACATACAAAGCACTAATTTCTTTGTACATGCCCTAATTAGTTTTGTTACATTAAAATGAATTGACTGCATGATAAATAACTATAATAACTATATTTGTAGATAACCATGCATTAGTAATTTATGAAAAAAGATTATCATAACTTTTAAAAGAATGTAGTAAATGTTTTTTATTTAAACACAAATCTTTCATACTATTCTTAACTTATTACTGCCATATAGATTTTTTAAAATTTGTATATATCTGGAATGTACCATATTACTCCATTTTATGAATTATGATAATTTTTCAGCTGATTTTAAAATACTATAAATAATGACAATATTTTTACTGTGGTAAAATATGTATAACGTAAGACTTACCATTTGAATAATTTTTAAATATATGATTCAGTAGCATTAAGTACATTCACATTGTTGTGCATCTGTCACCACTATCCATCTCTCTTTTTCATTATCCCAGACTGAAACTCCCTACCCATTAAACAATAATTCCCAATTCTTTTCTTCCCCTAATTCTTAGTAACCACTATTTTATTCTGTCTCTATGAATTTGAATGTTTTAGGCAACACATATAAGTGGGATCATACAATATTTGTCCTTTTGTGTCTGGCTTATTTCACCTGCCATACTGCCTTATGGTTCATTCATGTTGTAATATGTATCTAAATTTCATTCCTTTTTCAGACTGAATCATACTTCATTGTATGTATATGACACATCTTATCTATTAGTCCATGGAGAGACACTTGAATTGTTTCTACTTTTTGGCAGTTATGAGTAATGCTTCTATGAATATGGGTGTACAAATGTCTGTTTGAGTCCCTGCTTTCAGCTGTTTTAGGTGTATACCCAGAAGTGGGATTACTGGATCATGTAGTAATTCTATGTTTAATTTTTTGAGGAACTACCATTCTGTTTTCCACAATGGCTACACCGTTTTACATTTCCACCAGCAATGCATGAGGATTTCAATCTTTCCACATTCCTGCCAACAGTTATTATTTTCTTTTTTTCTTGTTCTTTTGAATAGCAACCATCCTAACAGGTGCGAAGTATGATAATGGCAGTTCTTTTCAGCTTCTACTTTTTTCTATCTGTAAACAGGTAACATGCATTTTTAAAATTGTATTTTATTGCATATATTTAAGGTATACAACGTAATGTTTTAATATACACATACAGTCTTTCTTATCTGTGGGTTCCACATTCTCAGATTCAGTCAACCATGGATTGAAAATATTTGGGAAAACTAAATAATACTATAATAATAAAAATAATACAATTTTCTAAAATATAGTATAAAGTATTTGCATAGCATTTACATTGTATTAGACACTATAAGTGATCTAGAGATTAATGTGTACAGGAGTACATAAGTAGGTTATATGCAAATACTATGCGATTTTTATATGAGGAACTTGAGCATCTGCGGATTTTGATATCTGCCATGTGGGTCTTGGAACCAATCCCTTGTGGATACTGAGGAACAACTGTATATAATGAAATGATTAATACAGCAAAACACATCAACATATCCATCACCTTCCATAGTTACTGTGCACATGTGAGTGCATGTGTGTGTGTGGTAGGAGCTCCTAAAATCTACTCTCTTTGCTAATTTCCAGTATATAATACAGTATTTTAACTCTTTTTTGTTGTTTAGATATGTGAAATAAATAGTACAGTATTTTTTTCTATGTCTGTTTTTGTTCGCTTACCACAGTATCCTTCAGATTCATCTGTTGTCGTAAATGGCAGTACCTCCTTTTTTTTTTTAAGGCTGAATAATATATATATATACACACACACACACAGGAATAATAATATATAGAAATATATATTCCTATATATTTATATGCCACAATTTCTTTATCCATTTATCTGCTGATGGATACTTATGTTTTTTCCATATGTTGGCTACTGTGAATAAGACTGTAATCAACATCAGAATGCTGATACCTGTACAGTTACTGTGCATACCCAGCTCAGGCATTTTTGCTTGGCATAGGAATACAAAGATAAAAGACTTAGATAATAAGTTATAGTAACTTCACAGCAGATTTCCTACATAAGAAATGTAGTTGGACTTCTTATTGTATTTAAAAATACCTACAGATGTGATATGTTCAACTGTTTCCACATTTGATGAAATAGTTTTTTTAAAATAATAGTTACTTTAATATGCAAGTCTTTACAAATCTTTATAAATTTTCATTTTTCTTTCTAAGCTTAAAATCAGATTTCTTTACTTGCTTTGATATGGCAATCATCTTCCTCCTCATTCCACCCATGTAAGCTAACACAACTTGCTAGATGGAAACTTTGACCTGTGGTTTGGGAAATGGTAGGATTAGAGCTAGAGCCTTCTGACATCAACTTAGGCACATTCTTGTCTCATTGATAGCATGGTATAACAAACTTTTTTACAGAAATGGTTGGGATTGCTACGTTTTGGTAAATTGAATATCATCGTTAACTAAATTCCTTCAAAAACATACACAAGAACATATGAACCAAAATAGGGTTTTAATTCTTAAAGATATTGGATACATATTCTTATTTAAAAGTATTTATGATTTATTGAACATAAACTAATCACTTAATTAATTCAGCAGAAATTTAATAATCTAGAAAGTTTGCCATAGCCATTATTTTGAATATCAATTTTGATGTACAATTATCCCAAGGTTAAGAGCATAGGACATTGAAGTCATTGTTAAAGGATACTCTGATTGATGGTAGATATTTTCTCAGTCCACTTTCTTAGATATAGTTTGTCTTTTTCTCATAAATGTGAAAAGCAACCAAAGAAAAATGCGTGAAAAATTCTTCATGTCTGAAGAACAGCTGAATGACATTAAAATTTTATTTGTCAGACTTCAGTTGCTTAAAACTTACCTTGTTCATAGACACCACCTCTGTGGTAATGCAATTAAGTAGATAGATGAACGTTGTTACACTGATAGTACTCAGTGGTTACTGCTAATTAATTTATTCACTGACTGATTTGTAAAGGTGTTATTTTTAATGTCACTCAATAAGATGTGACCCCAGTCATACAAAGAGAATGACTCTCTTGATATAACCTTTTAAAAACTGGAAATAAATTTTGTAGAACCTGAACAATGACAAACCAACTGTGGAAAATGTAGGTCCTGAAAATTAGTATTATTACAGCAAAGAGATTGTTTTTGTTAATTTTGAGTCTCAATAACCTGCCCGATTGAAGGTTACTATAAAATAATACATTTACATGGTGTTAGCATTTGAACCAGGGTTTGTGCCTGGAATTCAAATTTGCTTTTTCTTATTTCCATATGCTCTGTTTTAAACATATGTTAAATTGTATATTTAAAAATAGAAGTACCCAAGAAACCCACATAAATTTTTTTTTATTATTAAAGGCTTTAATGCCATCATCATTCAAAAAAAAAACAAAAAAAAACGAAAGAGTGACTCTAATTTAAGTCTGTAAAACAGACTTCTAATAGTACCAAATAGAGTGAGCAGCTGGCTTGCTTTTTGCAAGGTGCATTGATGTTGTCGGAAGAAACTCAAATAGAATGAACAGCTGGCTTGCTTTTTGCAAGGTGCATTGATGTTGTCGGAAGAAACTACATAAAAATGCTGATACAGTTGTCCAGGTTTGGGGTTTGCCAGCACAAGAATATTTTATTCATTCAGCCTTCTCTAAGTTCAAAAGATTGGTGTTGACTTTGATGAAAAAATGCAATGATATGTATTTAGAATGACCGATCTTTCACGTTTACATCTAAAAAATGTGCTGCTGTGGTTGGATTTTTCTCAGGGATGCCATTCAAACAAAATGTTACATTGTCATCTCATATAGCTTTTCTCTCTGTAATGATAGGATGTTAGGTGAGAGTATGACAGTTCAGCACAATTTTTATTATGGTATTGTACTGATACATGAATACTAGGAGCTTTTTTGTTTGTTTCAGTCACCAAAAATGTATTTTCAAGTGAAAAGATTTTGAAATAGAATTTGAGTTGTTTCACTTAAAAACTATAGCAGAGGCTAAATTTAAAGGAAGTAAGCTTTGTGAACACTAGATTTTTTGTAGTTGCAGTTTTCTACACTTTCATGTTCCTAATGCTAAAGAATCTCTGTGTTCTAGTCCTGCCATGGAGTTAATAATTTTTCTAATAATCTCTTGCCAAAAGAAGAACAACTCTGATAATGCATTAGAGATTAAGAACTTTTTCATGAACTTTAAAAGTGCTATAGTAATTGAAATTGATTTATCAAGTTATGTTTCATTTCTATTTATTTATTTATTTTAGACGCAGGGTTTTGCTCTATCACCCAGGCTGTAGTACAATAATGTGATCATAGCTCACTGCAGCCTCAGACTTCTGGTTTCAAGCAGTCCTCCTGCCTAGGCCTCCCAAATTCTGGAATTACAGGCTTGAGTCACTTTGCACCTGGCCTTTTTCATTATTTTAAAGAATGTTCTTAACCCTTTAAAAATTCCAAATCTTTACTTGTTGATGAAGTACCCAGTACTTAAACTTTTACACTCGTCAGCAAATGCTATCAATTTTGAGAGCATTTAAAAAATATGTATTTGGGCATGGACATAGAAATGGAAGTAACAGACACTGAGGACTCCAAAAGAAGAGAGGGAGAGAGGAGGGAAAAGGTTGGAAAACTACCTGTTGAGTACTATGTTCACTATTTTGGTGATGGGTTCACTAGAAGCCCAAACACCAGCATTATGCAAAACACCCATATAACAAACCTGCACGTGTACTCCCCAAATCTACAATTAAAACAATATATGCGTGTGTTTTTGGAAATCTTCATGAATTGTGTTTTCTTTTCCAAATTTAATAATGTTAATAATCCATAAATGCAGGAGGATTCCTCCCTGATGCATGACTTGGTGTCTGGAGTTGTATCAACACAGATAGAGACAGCGCATGTGCTCTGCCACTTGTGTGAAGAAAAACCATGCTGCTTCTTCAAATATTTATTTATTTGACAGGGAATAACAGAGGCATAAAGGAAAATAAATACCTATGAAATCAGTTAACTGTGCACCGATTTAAAGACTTTCACTACTTCATGATACGTGTACATGTGGTAATGACCACTTTTGCTTGTCAAAGTGTGTGTTGTATTTCGATCTAAGACTCACAATGGCCTTAGAATATATATTTCATCCCCATCTTTTCTGTCTCTTGGTAGCTTCAGCATGAAACAGACCCCACTTCCTACCATCTGCTTTCTCCTTGGAACTGATGCCAAGGTCAGCCCCTCTCTGATGCCTACTTGTTTCCTGGTTTAGAACACTTGCATCCTGCAGTTCAGCCACTTCCCTATTAATTACTGGGCCACACATACAGGAAGCAGGACATCTAGGCCTACTTGAATGCTCACGTGACTACATAAGCCAGGAAGACTTTTGCCTGTGGAATGTTTACCACTGTCGTTTCGTTACACGTCAGTTAGCAAAAACTGAAATATCATTTTATAGTTTCATGTTTGTATTTCTAGACAAGTCGACCATTGTATTTTGTTTTATGGCTTGCTAGTCATTGTATTATTGCACTGAAACTTTCAATATTCATACAGATGCAATATCAAGTATATGCTTTAGATAGCTATTGACTACCTACATTAAATTTAATATTTCAAGCCCAGTAGTGATCATTCAGCTAATATTTTTAAGCACTCATCCTATAGGATGAGCACTGTTTTAAGCACTTGTAAAATGATAGTGAAAAAGAAACAGGGAGCTTACAATCTGGGAAAAGAAGTTGGATGTTAAACAAATTAGATTTGTTTGTTAAAAAAAATGAGAAGTGTTATTAACACTGAATCAACTTTGCTGTTATCCAAAGTCTAATTATATTATTTGATTTATCTAAGATAATAGGTTAATTATATTCTTTTTGTTTTAGAAAGCCATTTTGGCTTATAATATAATTTTTTGCAGCTAACCTTATATTTGTATCTCTGTCTCTATATGTCTGTGTTATCTATGTATCTGCACAAGCTCTAGACCCAATATTTGACTTGTAGGTAGACCTAAATTTCAGTTTCATGTTCTTGGATTTATGTTGAGTTATTACCTGTATATGTCTTCAGCATTCTTTAGTTCACTGGATCAAGAAGCAAACTGTTCTTTGCACATAAAGGTAACTTAATACATACTAGTTTTTAGTCAATTAGTATTTTGAAACACTATCATAATTATGTCTCTACTTATTTGAATGTATCTGTATGCTTGTATGTGCTAAATGTTTAAACTTTGGAAGCTTACATTTTTCATTTCAATGGGATTAATTATATCTCTAGAGATGGTTTAATATTTCCATAATTATTTTAAGACTTACTCATGTTAGTTGATATAAGTTGTTTAGACTAGGAATGCCTGTATTCATTAAGGACAAAATTGATGTGTGTTTAGTTTCTTTACAAACTGTGAGCAAGGAATCACCATTAAATGCCATTGTATATTCATTGATCAGTGAAATGACATCTGGGTCACAGTGGCATCTATGTTTACAATATAAATCCCTATGGCTATGAATGAAAGGCTTGTTTAGACTTGCATCTGCACATAAAAGCAGGGATTTCATTCTGTTATCAGCCTAATTTTAGTGTATACAATTTCACGTTTCCTAGAAGTTTTGCTCTGCATGGTATAAGTTTAGCAAGAAATGTCATTTGTCTGCTGCTCTAGCAGTTTAGAATGTGGAAGTATAGTGTGCAGAGTTTTAATCCATATTACTTTTATGTTATTAAAACATATACATCATTTTATGTCATACATCTGTAATAAATTACATCTTATTATTAGATGTAATAAATGACCTAGGTGGTTGTTTAAAATTGTTTTTCTGAAATATAATAAAAATACCTAAGGCATAAATCAATTGTCCAAAAATTGAATATATATACACACCTCTTCAATTAGAAATAAATATGTGGAATGTGTTCACTAAACACTTGCTGTGGTGAAAAAAAAACAAAACAAAACACAGCATCACAGTAAATAGGTTTTCAGTTAAAGATTTAGGCAGATTTTTAATAAAAATTTTTATTTGTAAGCTTTCAGAAAGTAATCCATAATTGCCCTTCAAAATAAAGCTTTAAAAACTATACATTTCTACAAAGTCTTATCCATAAAGTATCAGTTCAGAAACTTAAAGTGAAGTTTTTAAATATTTGTGCTAAATCAGTTAGTCTCAAATTGTATAGGAATTTAGCTGTTTGGCAAAATGACCCAAAGAGCTATGGATATTTTTAAGTAGAGACAGCTAATGAAAATCTATATGAATCCAGTAGAGGCTTTTAGTTATCAAAATTTTTACTAGGACAATATACATTGTTTTAGAGCCCTAGAAGTGAGGATTTAATTCTTAGAAACCTAAGTAAGGTAGGAATAAATCATTGCATCACTAGAGCCATATACATTAGGAAAATCTCAATAAATGTTTTTCAGTGTTGATATATAAACATTCAGAATTTCTCTTTAAATGTGCCAAGAGCAACTTGGTAATGCAAGTGGATTATCTTAATGCCTAATTTTCTAAGAAGAAATATGAGTTGCACGTAAACTTTTTGCTGTGTGGTGTTAACAAGTGAGGTTTAAAATTTTGAGTCTAGAAATACTCTAGCAAAAAATTACTATTTTCATACTAACATTCTTCCACTCTAAGCAAACTAATTTATTCTATTTCCCACCTGATAGTGATGTAATATGCCTTTCATTTGGATTTTTTTCTAAATGCGTGATTCAAATACAGATTTTGTTTGCAATTAGCCATTATTTGACATAAAGATTGTAGTTTGGATTCTTTAGTCTGATATTGTCTCATGGGTGTTTTTTGCTTGTTTTGTGCTTTGTACATGTGAATCTTAAGAATTTGAAACATAAGTCACTTATCTTACCTCCATCTGCAGTAAAAGAGATGAGAATGGATCTAGATGTTAATTTTGTATAATTAGTAATGTGCTTTAGATAAAGAAGATTTATAAGTGACTGCTACCTGACTTTGTATAGTAAGATTTCTGCCTTCTGTTTGACCTCATCTTCTACTTTCTCCATTGCTCTCTGTGTTCCTGCCACGTTATCTGTTTGCCTTTTTCACAGATATGACAAAGACATTTTTCCCCACAGCCTTTGCACTTGATGGTTTCTCTACCACCTATATACTTTTTATAAAATTGCAACTTCTCCAGCACTCATCCCCAACACATGTATACACTGATATTCTGTACCCTTTGATTCAGATTTGCCTTTTAATTTTGGCATAGATTATTCATAGGTGGTGCTATGTACTTTATATTGCATCACATAAGATGTTACATGTTTAATGATACCAAGATTGATCAGAGGAGGCAGGTAGTAAAAAGCCTGATCCATCATATTGATTGCTATATATTTTTGACATGAAGCCATTAGTCTTTGATTAATTTCTTTCATTTTGGCATAATATGTCCCAGATGCATCTTTTACATTTTCTGTTCCAAAACTGGAATCAATGATTCAACTCCAAGGAGTCCTAGATTTGTTTTTAGTAGATAATGGTGTTTAGAGAAAACATTTTGAGTACTAGGGGTGCTCATTTTTACTGTCATTGTTTTTAGGCCTTTTCAGCAGGCAGAACTAGGAAATACAGTAGTTTTGGGGAAAAATGGTGAGTTAATAGTGTATTTACAATTGCAGCTTAGCATTAAAGGATTTTACTGAATGTTTTTGAATTTATACTTGCATCTGTTTTCTCCAACATGAAAAATCTTAGTCTTAACAATATTATTGCAATTACTTATCTGCCCTATCATTTATATATATATTATATGTATTAGGATTCTCTAGAGGGACAGAACTAATAGGATAGATGTATATATAAAAGGGAGTTTATTAAGTAGTATTGACTCACATGAGCACAGTAGGCCATCTGCAAACTGAGGAGCAAAGAAGCCAGCCCAAGTCCCAAAACCTCAAAAGTCGAGAAGCTGACAGTGCAGCCTTTAGTTTGTGGTCAAAGGTTCAAGAGTCCAAAAGCTGAAGAACTTGGAGTCTGATGTTCAAGGGCAGGAAGCATCCAGCATGGGAGAAAGATGTAGGCCAGAAGACTAAGCCAGTCTAGTCTTTCCATGTCCTTCTGCCTGCTTTTACTCTGACCATGCTGGCAGCTGATTAGATGGTGCCAACCCAGATTGAAGGTAGGTCTGCCTTTCCAAGTCCACTGACTCAAATGTTAATCTCCTTTGGCAACACCTTTGAAGACACACCCAGGAACAATACTTTGCATCCTTCAATCCAATTAAGTTGACACTCAATATTAACCATCACACCATATAACTATGAATTCATAATAAATATCAGTAAAATTGAGACTGGTGAATTAAGTGAAACATTTATTTGCTTCTCTATTTATCCTTAGTTCATATTCTAATGTTGCTATACAGGTAAAATACTGCATTAAGTCACTTGAAATATTTATTTTCTGTATGTGGTCTTGTGTCCAGTTTATTTGTTCCAGTTCTTAAGTTTATTGTATTTGATTTCTATTTGCCATATCCATTCTTTTTTCTTCTGTTCCTCCTTTTCATCTTTTAGATTAACATTAATTTTTTTTCTTCTATGTTCTATCTCCTGTTATCTTTATAGCCATTTCTCTGTCTTGTTTTTCATTGATTGCTCTGGAAATAACAATATGCTTTAATTTTCAATATAACATCAAATAATATTAAAGTAGTTAAAGAACAATATGCAAACATTGCAGTGGTATAATTTCCATTTTTTTCTTTCTGTTCCTTATGCTCTTGTCATGTACTCTACTGATACATATGTTATGAATTCATTATGTTATTATTTATTCCTTTAAGTAATAGTGTCATAAAGATTTATTTTCTTTATTTATGTTACTTGTGTATTTAGTCACATATTTACTGTTCTGTTTCTCTATTTCTTCCTGCAAACCTGAGCTTCCATCCCCATAGTGTCTTTTTTCTTCAGTCTCAAGAACTTTTTGCACTTGTTAAAAGCTATTGTGGATAAATGGTCTCAGATTTTGTTTGTCTGAGAATGTCTTTATTTTGCCCACATTTTTAAAGAGTATTTTATCTGAATGTAGACATCTTAATTGACATTTTTCCCTATTTACTATTTTAGAGAGTTCCATAGCCTCTTGTCCTCCATTGTTTCTAATAAAAAGTCAACTGTCATGCTTATCACCATTCTCTATATCTTATTGTGGGGAAGGGGAAGGGGAAAAAGTTATGCTTTCATGATATTCTTGGTTTTCAGAAGTTTAACTCTATATTGCCTGCGTTTCTATGTATTTATCCTTCTCAGGGTTAACTGAGTTTCTTTGATCTGTAAGTTTGTGTCTTCCATCAATTCTAGGAAGTTCTGAGCATTTATTTTTTAAGTTGATTTTTAGCCCCATTTTTTGTCCTCTCCTTATGGGACACATTACTTATATGACAAACCATTGGATATTGTCCCATAGGGCTCAGATTCTCCTTAGTTATTTTTTTCTTTATTTTTTAATTTGAACATTATCTATTCTCCTACGTTCAAATTCAGTGAGTGTTTCCTCTGCTGTGTCCATTCTACTTTAACACCAAATACATTCTGTATTTCTGATATAGTATATTTTCTCTTTAGTTTTGGTATCCTATTATTACAGTTTCTTATTTATAGTTTCCATTTCTTCTGATGTTCCCAATATCTTTATGCATGTTATTTACCTTTTTTGTCAGATGTTTTAATATTTTTATCATAGCTATTTCAAGTCCATGTCTATTAACTGCAACATCTAAACCATCTGTAGATTTCCCTATATTATTTGTGTTTTCATTGATTATGGGTCATACTTTTATGCTTCTTTGTGTGTACCGCAATTTGTAATTTTATGCTAGATATTGGGAATTAAAAAAGAGACCCATCTAGGTAACATTTACCCTTAGAAAAGTACATACCACCTCCTTTGTCATGTTGCTAATCTGTAGTTAAGTTTTACTCTTACTTATTTTTAGTTCACTAGTAGCTTTCATGAATTTGAGGATAGGATTAAGGATTTCCCTTCAGTAGAGAGTGATCGCTCTCTCTCTCTCTCTCTCTCTCTCTCTCTCTCTCTCTCTCTCTTTCCATTATAGTTCATCTGCAAGCTTCTAAAGTTGCAGCGGAGGTCTCTTTTCTCTCTAACTGCCACAATTCCCTTACCTGGCCAAACTTTCTGTAGCTTGGAAGACCCATTTTCAAACTGATTTTTCTGCCTGCAGACTTGGACTGGCCAACGACTTGCAATCTGAGAGGGCCCCATCAGTTTCAGTGGGATATTTCTCAGTTTTGCTTCCAGGTTTCAGCAGGCTGCTACCTTGTGGTTGGGGAAGGCTCTGGGTCCCTCAGGGCTATATATTTTTTCTTTCCTCTTGCCATGTTCCAAACCTTCAGTGAGCTGCTTCTGTTCCCTTAGGGAAGGCTCCATGTGCCTTTGGAGAAGGAAATATTTCTCTACCTTCTTGTCTTTCTCCCAGCCTTCAGTTGACTACTTTTTTGCTCTCAAGGAAAGTCTCAGATACTGTGATAGGACCTCTCCACACCAGCTTTCCTGCCATATTCTGTGCTTTTGGCAGGCCTCTGCCTTGCACTTAGTGAAGGTTATTTTAATTTGTTGGAATTTCTTTTTATTGTTTAACTGTTTTTCAAAAGTCAAACATTTACATGTTTGTATTTAATAGCATATAACAAGATATATTGAAATTTATCTCATTTACATTCTTATTCAGTCTACTCTGTACCTCTCACCTGTTGCTAACCAATTTTATTTTCAAATGATTTTTTCTTTCTCTTTAAAAATTAAGCATATATTAATGCCAGTGTATTTTTCTTTTTTTGTCATATAAAAGATGCTATAGTGTGTATACTATATGCTCCTTCATTTTAATCCGCTTCAGAAATCCTGTCCATCACTCCATGATGGTATATAGAAATTTTCCTCATTCTTTCTAACAGATATATATTATTTATAGCATTCCGTTTTCTATCTATATCTTAGTTTATTCAACTTGTCTCTTACTGATGGACATTTGGATCATTTTCAATTTTTTGTTGACACCAGTAATGCTACAATATTCATATATTGCTTTCTGTTTTTTATTGCTTTAAGATTATATTATGAAAAATTTTTTTTACTATTGATTTAAGATCTATGAAATGATCTGTATTCTAATTGAGATTAGAAAGCAGAAAATAATTTCTACATATCTATTATGTGCCTCACAAAATAAATGTTAAGCAACTAAAAAGGTATACAGAATTCTGTCCTGATTATGTCTATATCTCTTTATTAATACTTTTGGGGCATCTACCTCCCATTTTGACTTATTAGGAAGCACAGAAGAAGGTATTTCTGGCCAGGCGTGGTGGCTCACATCTGTAATCCCAGCACTTTGGGAGGCCAAGGCAGGTGGATCACAAGGTCAGGAGATCAAGACCATGGTGAAACCCTGTCTCTACTAAAAATACAAAAAATTAGCCGGGTGTGGTGGCGGGCGCCTATAGTCCCAGCTCCTGGGGAGGCTGAGGCAAAAGAATGGCGTGAACCCTGGAGGGAGAGCTTGCAGTGAGCTGAGATCGCTCCACTGCACTCCAGCCTGGGCGACAGAAGAGACTCCATCACAAAAAAAAAAAAAGAAAAGAAAAGAAAAGAAGGTATTTCCAACAAAGATTTTTATAGATATCTATATCTACATCTAGATATGTATCTTACTTGCAATTAATAATTTGGAAGCATCTATTTCATCTTATGAGGTGTGGTTTAGGTGTATCATTAACTGCAAACTGTATGCCTGAATTTCAACACATATTTAAAAACATAGATATTTGCAAAATAAATATTGACCATATGTATAGAGTCACTAAAATTTTTCAGGTGCCATGACAGATTAAAGAGACTGAACAAAAAACATTTAAAGGTAAATTTTTCAGCCAAACTCAGAACTTCTCTTCATGACATCTACTGAATATCCATATGGTGCGTGGTCTTTACTGTAAAATTGGACATTTATAGGTTGAGCTTCCATTAGAAAAGAGTATGTGGAATTTATATTTCAGCTCAAAATTTTGCAGTTTTATTTAGAGCAAAGGATAGCACAGATTCTTTTATATATATATATATATATAGAGAGAGAGAGAGAGAGAGAAAGAGAGAGAGAGAGAGACAGAGACAGAGAGAAGGATGTGATACTATATGCCTTTTCTTCAGTCCTGTATCTCCATTTGCTACAGAAAATCTCTGCTCAAAATGCCTGTTGTGTTCTCAAGTCTCTCCTTATATCAGTGATTTCCTGGACCTCTTGATTTGTCTCTGTGTCTATGTGTATGGGTGCTTTGTATACAATTTTAAATTTGAAACACTCTTTACTGTCGTACGGAACATGAAGGTTTAGTAAGCTTTTTTTAGAAGTGATGTATAAATAAATCAACTATCTGTGTTTGAAAAGTCTAAACTAAAGTGCAGTTGTTTGCTTCAGCTTGTCAATGGATATTTATGAGGTGAGCATAATACTATAACAGTTATAGCAGTGAAATACATCCTGTGCAGATAGCTAGTAAAGGAGCTCACAAGTGTTAATGCCAGTGGAATTTTAATGCTCAAGAGATGGGAGACATGGCACTTGCTCTGGTTAATGCTGCTATTACCAGCTACGGTGAAAATGAGACAGTGAAGTCAGTTTTAAATATTGCAGTGGAGTTGGGGTCTCTATACCTAGGCAACAGCAAATATGTCAGTTCCTACTTTTGTCATATTTTCACCTCTTGGTTTATTTAACTGCAGAGTAGTAATGCAATATCAGACATTTTTCTTCAGGGCATCTCCTTTCCTTTCTTTCTTACTGTGAGGCTCATGAGAAGGTTTTGCCAGCAATGATTTCTGGGAAAATGTCAATAAGCTTCTCACTCTAAGATATACTTATCATTGCCTGAAAATTATTTGAGTGAAGTTAAAGGTTCTGATTGTGAGTTTAGCCTGTATTATGATCAGACTTTTGTTTGTGTCATATCCTTGGTACATTCTGTTTCTTCTTATACAGAAGAAACATTTGTAATAGAATAAAGCTTCCACACAGAACGGTAGTCTTTGTGATGAATTGAAACTGTTAATACATTCCAATTTGTAAAGAATTATATTGTGCTTACTTTGGCCTAGTAGGCAAAGAAAATGAAGTTTTCAGTCTTCAGACAGATGTATTATCATAGAAGAACCTTGGGATTATGTGAAGAATAGTACAGTTTCACCATGCTTGCTTGTATAAACTTCAAGTTCATATTAATTTTTCAACTTAGTTCAGGTTAAGTTCAAATTAGTGATAATTTGGCATCATCTATCCACAGAGTACCTCATTAAACCCTAAGAGAATAAGAAAAAGCAACATAGAAAGCATATGGTCTTTTTAGGTACAGGTTTAGGCAGTTCTTTATTGGAGGATTGTAGAGGTTAAGAGGGGTTCAGATATTCTCCAGGACTGAGAAGGTTAAGAATCAAGAAAGAAACCTTTATTAGTTGGCATTTGCTTGTACCTAGTCTACTTCTAAAGAAGTATTGAGAAAAAAAATACAGTCAAACCTCAGAAGAATAAAAATAGGGAAATAATAATAAGCCAAAGTCAAGATATGGTTATAACAGAAAATGTACACTAAGGCTAGCAATTGCTTTTAGGACATCTTATAAATCTGAGCTTCCTAAAAGCCAAGACATAAAGAGAAAGAGGTTAAGTTGTATAGTTGCCATTATATATTAAAAGGGAAACATATGAGCTTACCAGAATTGACAAACTTTTTCCTGGCTCTAAACACCAAGGAGAATTATTCCCTTAATATCAGTATCCTTAATAGCAATTTTCCAAAATAATAATTCTCTTCATATGACCAGAATTCATAGGGCTCTTCATATAACCAAAGAGAGAGAGAATGCTGTATTGTTTATGTAGATCTATGAGAAGATCTAAAGAAAAGAAATCAAGTCTATATATACAGATAGTTTACTAGTGATCTGACTTGACACAGGTGTGAAAATATCTGGACTATTAGTTATCAAACTACATTTTTAGCACAGACAAAATCTTATACTGAATTGCAATTTTAAAAGATAGATGAGAGTGGAGCATTAGATTTGAGAGGCTTGCAGTTGTGCCTGCTTGTTCCCTTCTCATGCACTGCCCCAGCCACAGTGACCTCTGAGGCACCTTGCAGAAAAGCCAGAGGACTTCATGGATTACACAATGAAAAAACCATTGACCTAGAGAAATAAATGGCTAGCATTCCACTTAGAGTCAACTGAGAGTAGTTTTGCCAACTGATAGGGAGAGAAAGGATTCTAACATTATTACAGATAAATACCTGAGGTATAAATATTCTATAATATTAATTGCATAGAGAAATTATATGCCCTAGATATTGGGTATGTGGTTAAAAGTTTGATGTGGTGTGAAAATTAAAGAGCCTCTCTTATATTTATTTCAATGTAATGAACTCCAGCATGCGCAGGGCATAAGGTAGGTTGTACCTGTGTGCTGACATGCACTTATACACATACACACAAAAACATTTTTAACAATTAGATAGCCAGTTGTGACCTTGCCAAATGCTTTAACAGGCATTTTATTGAAACTCTTATAATTTTGTATGATAAGAAGAAAATGCTGATGGTAGATTATAAGATTTATTAATAAATCTTCTACCATATAAATGTGCTCTGAAGTCGAACTGCATTACAGTGGGTACACCAGGATAGTAATTGTAAAATACAACTCAAAGATGAGTAAAAGAATTAACTTATGGGCACATACAGTGCTGAAAAGCTTTGGCATAGCTGGAAGTTGGTGGTGATTCCAGAGAGTGAGTAGTTAGTAAGTTCTTGGGCTGACTTTTAAAGACATAAATATAGATGTTGAAAAATGATTGCATGTTTGCTGAATGAATTCACTCTGAAAACTAATGTTACGTTTTAAGTTAGCAAATATTTGAATATGCAGAAAAGATAAAACATAGAATGCAAGAAGCCATATGCTGTTCCATTACCTGTAGCATGCTGGTGTATTGTCTATTAAAGTCTCTGCATAACTACAATCATATCATATTTTTAGTTACCATTTTTTTCATCTTTAGAAAGTTTCCTTATTTTAATGGCTACATAATAGAGTAAAATAGATGAATCTGAATTCATTCAACTAGTCTCTGATTGTTGGGCAGAAATAAATACAAATTGAGTATATTTTTGACTATATAAAAATCCTATAGTGAATATTTGAAATCTCAGTCTACCTATTTTATTAGGTTAGATTCCTAAAGTGAAATTACTGAGTCAAAGAATGTAAGTTTTTAAAGACCATTTTTTCTATACTATGCTTATCATATAGTTTTTGACAATTTTAATTTCCACTAGCAATGCTCAAGAGTTCTTTTCTCGCCACAGAAACTCACTAATTATGTAATGTTTTCAATATAAGTTTGCATAAAACAGTATTCTTTAGAAGGGAAGCAGTTTTGTTTCTTTAAAGTCATAATTTATATTAGGCAAATAAAATGTTGCCATAAAAAGATCATAATTTAATGATTCAAATATTAATATATAAATGCACTTCTTATAGGCTATACAAATTTTAAGTTGGTAAACATACCCAGAGTAATCTTATTTAGATTAATTTGCCTAATTCTGTAATATATAAAGGTCAACTACAACATATCTGAATAACTATGATTCCTAAATTAATGTATTTTAAATGTATTTCACTATAGCATAAAGTCAGTGATAAAATTATCTTTATTCTGCCGAACCTTAATTTTTATAAATATTTAATAAATTCTACTTCTAAATTTTTATGTCATGCAAAATTAATAAATTTAACAATGATTTTATTGAATCCAGAGTATTATATTCCCAAACCAAAATAAGGTAATATATTTATAGTTCATTTTAAACTAATGCAAATACTAATTTAATTCAGTTTTATTTTGACTAAATGTTGTTATTGTTAAAGTTTATGATTCAGTGATTTATAAGGCATGATATCAAATTCAAGTTGGTTGTATTGATTCCCTAATTGAGTAAGTAGTGTGGGTGCTACCTAAAGCATTACAATAATAGTATATTTAGATTTTACTCATGATTTACATGCATGATTAGGGCATGATTTTAAATCAAGAAAATTGTTTAGAAAGAATATTTAATTAAATCTTCAGAAAATAGAGAAAATTAATATTTTCTTCATAATAATAACATATATTGCATGTTATATTATTCTCTAAACACTTATGCCACCTGAGTTCCAGTTTATCGAATTACTTTGTGAAATACAGGCATAGGCGGGGCGCGTGGCTCAAGCCTGTAATCCCAGCACTTTGGGAGGCCGAGACGGGCGGATCACGAGGTCAGGAGATCGAGACCATCTTGGCTAACACGGTGAAACCCCGTCTCTACTAAAAAATCCAAAAATCTAGCCGGGCGAGGTGGCGGGCGCCTGTAGTCCCAGCTACTCGGGAGGCTGAGGCAGGAGAATGGCTAAACCCGGGGGGCGGAGCTTGCAGTGAGCTGAGATCCGGCCACTGCACTCCAGCCTGGGCGACAGAGCGAGACTCCGTCTCAAAAAAATAAAAAAAGAAATACAGGCATAATATTATACATTCATTCACTTTAACTCTTGCTCATGGAAATCTTATGTTCCTCTATTTTGGCATATTAAAACGTTAGGATGGTTTATTTTAGAGGGTATGTAATCCTGTCACCTGATACTAGTATTAGCCTCTATATAGAGAATAAAGTATTAAAATTATAATAAATATAGGTCTATATGTATTCTTCTATATATTTAGCTTAAATTTAATAGTTTCTTATTACACCATTTAGTTAACTTGTTATTTTTAGCACTTGTATTAGTTGTTATAAAAGTGAAATAGTCTCAGAAAAAAGAAACATTAGGGACTTTCCATTCTGTACAGTTCTTTGATGAGTTGCATGTTCAAGCTGTTTTATATGGCTTTGTTTGCTACCTTGATAACATACCTTTATTGTGTAGACATTATAAGCATGAGGATATGACAGACTTGTAAGCCTTGTCATATTCCATTTCCTGCAAATAAAAATTGCTCTGCAGTGTTCTGGCATTGACTTCTTGCTGTAATATAAATGGCAGCCCAACATCCATGACCTTAAACATAATTAGCGTTATCACTAATGTGTGCTTTGTAAGCTAGTATTGGGGATAGTTGAAGGACAATGCTATCTAATCATGGTCACTTACAACCGGGATGCGTTGCCTTGTTTTTAGAATTTTCCGGTAAGCAGATGGCAGCAGCCAATATGAAATAATTGCCTGGAAGTAAGATTCCTGATGGAATAATGAATAAAATATTTCCCTCTAGCCAAAAGTTTCCATTTTTCTTGATTCTTCTTTCTTACCTTTTCCTCTTTTGTGCTACTCTCATGTATTTTCTCCATATTTTCTTCTCTCCTTTTCCACTATTTTTCTCCTTGGTAATCCTCTTTCTCTCCCTCAGATTCATACTTACTCTATCTTCTCATTTTTGAGATCTGGCTCCACCACCAGTGGAGGTCTATGTGATCGTGAACTCATTCATTCTTCATCCATCCATTCACTTGTTTCTAAGTACGAAATTATTGAGTCTGCTCTATATTAGACCTATGCAATGACATCATAGAGGGAATATGGATAATAACAATATGTTTTTTGTTTGTTTTTCTTTTTTTCTTTTTTTCTTTTTTTTTTTTTTTTTTTTTTTTTTTTTTTTTTTGAGACAGAGTCTCACTCCATCACTAGGCTGGAGTGCAGTGGTGCGATCTCGGTTCACTGCAACCTCCACCTCCCGAGTTCAAGCGATTCTCCTGCCTCAGCCTCTGGAGTAGCTGGGACTACAGGCGGGCACTACCACGCCCAGCTAATTTTTGTTTTTTAGTAGAGATGGGGTTTCACCATGTTGGCCAGGATGGTCTCAATCTCTTGACCTTGTGATCCGCCCACCTTGGCCTCCCAAAGTGTTGGGATTACAGGCGTGAGCCACCACACCCAGCCGACAATGTGGGTTTTTACTGAGAGTTTGCTGTATGTCAGGCACTATTTTCAGTGCTTCATAAAGCTTAACAAATTTAGTCTTTACAACAGCCTTAAGAATAGGCCCATTTTTTAATCTTCATTTTACTGATAAAGGAACTGAGGTACACAGTAGTTAAATAAGTCACCCATGGTCACACAGTTAAGAAGTGGCAGAGGCTGGAAGATATACTCCATCTTTAGATTGCTGAGATTTAACCACTGTTATCTCTCCTTTTAGATATTTGAGCACACTATTATGGCATGATGTAGTACAGCTACAGTGGAGATGCAGTGGGATCTTTGGGATAAGGAGCCCCATAACTGGGAAAACTGGGAAATGCTTAACAGTGACTCTTGAACAGATTTCCCGAAGTCATCTCCTTTTAAATTTTTGAAAAATAAAATCACACCCAGACATTATCAACTGTTGATAAAAGTAAAAAGCACTGAGTCCATGATCAGAAGGGGGGAAGAGCATTTGCTTGTTTTTGTTAACGGGTGTGTGTTAAAACATATAGGTGTATATTGAATTTAATAGGTTTTTCTTTATGTTTTTGGTGCTTAAATCTAGAGACATTTGGCAGCTGATAATTGATACTTAATACCAAGCTTTGAAAGAGTTGTAATAAGGACCTCAGAGTCAAAATCAACAGAGTTTTCTTCCTTCAAGTTTCCATATCTTTAATTAAACCACATCAAATGAAATAATTTAGTTCTGGAACAATTTAGGTATTAAAGTGAATTTGAGAATTTGAGTAGATTGTGATTCTCACTTGTTAAACTATCCAATTGCTTCAAGTAAATTAATAATCTACTAACCATTACTAGTCATTACACACTAAAGTTAATATGGCATATAGAAAAGAAGTGGTCACAGAAGAATCCTTGTATCTATATCAATTTAATAAGTGATAAAACACAAGTGAAAATAGAGATTGATAATCAATTATTTTCAAAATTGTACAGAAGAGAGAAAACTATTACTTTTTGATCTACAAATACACAAGAAAAATATGTCATTAATTTTTATCTTTGCTGTCATAATATCATTCCTCATATATTTGTTCAATTCTGGAAAATTGCCAGAAGATAATATTTTAAATGTTCATCACTGTTGAATTGCATAGTTCAAATCTATTTCTCATTGAATATATATACTACCGTGTTTTAGAAGCACTGCTTTTTTTTTTTTGGCTCAGTTATTTGTGTATGATGTCATTTTCCTACCTGTTCCTCTTGAAAAAGTATTTCTAACCATGAAACGTGATGTGTGTGAAAGTAACACTTTTATTGTTTTATTGTGTTTTGGCAACATACATAGCTCCCTTAGCTAATCTAGAGAACAGCACCTCTTCACTTAATATGCACTCTAAAAATGTTGTTTGAAAGTTCTAGGTAACACAAAAATACAGTCTGAGTACATGACCTATGACCTGTATCAGTAAGGAATTTTTACCTCATTTTAATCTGATCCTCTATCTGCTTTTTTCCTACTTCCTTTTGCACTGATGTGTTTTGTAGACATTAACGCAGAGTAAGTAATAAAAATTGGCAATTGTAGTAATAATGTTGCCTCCAAAAGTATTTAAAAGACAGATAATGTGATGAATGTTTGTCTTTTAGAAAAAACGAATGGAAATTCCTAGTTCTGTTTTGTTTTTGTGCTTTTCTGTTTCTTCATTAATTTCTGAAATTTTCAAATTTATTAAGCAGTCATTTTTGAGAGTAAAATGGACAAAAATTCTGCTTTTACATTCAAACCATTCTTTTTCAACAAGGTTTTGTTGCTTTTGAATTTTAGCATGTTTTGGATATTAAAAACAAACTTACATTTAGAGGGAAATAAAGAGACACTCTAAAATCTAAAACGCTTTGAGAGCAGCTATTGTAAGAAATACAAATAATCTCAATAGGGTGATAATCCTGACCCTAATGTAGAAAGCACTATGCTAGCTTTTGGCTGGTTGAGGAATCTGGGAATGATTTAGTTGGTACAGTGGATCAGTAGTATCATACCAAAGAGATAAAAGGAAAGTATCTTTTATCACTCATTGGGAACTTTGTTTTCAAATATTTCCTGGATTATTTGCAATACACATGGAACAGTGTGTCCACACAACTTTCATAGAAGTGTTAAGAAATTAGAATGGCAAATCTTCTTTGGAAATGTGTAAGTGCAAATAGTCACCATTTGAAATGAACACATGATGGTGGTGTGCAGTGGTGAGAAATGGTCAGTAACAATAGACATGATTTTGCAAAAACCCTTCATGAAATGGAATTACAAAGAGATGACAATCCCTTTTTTGGGATTCCTCATCCTCAGTCTCTTACTGCTTACTAAATGTGATCTTCATGTATGCATTTTAGGAGCACCAGCTTGCATAAGAGAATATTTTCATTTTAATTCATTACATAAAGAAGTATATCGGGTTGTGTCTTTGATATTTTTATGGCCTTGATAGTAATGCTGTATTTTAGATAATAGTAACAAAATCGTATTTCCCTAATTGTTTTTCCATATTAATTATACCATACCATCTCATAGGTGAACTTACTGTGGAAAAGATCTGAATGAACCATCATGCTTTAAACCAAGAAAAAAAAAATTATGACTTCATGTCTCATGTTAACATGACTTTCCTTGGGTAATCGTTTATTATATCATGGTAGGAAAACTAGATGTTCTCATGCTTTTTTAATAATGGCTTCAATATTTCAATATGGACTTATTTCTTTCCTCAGGGCCGGTGCATAAACTTCTCCCGAGTTCCATCTCAGTAAAACGGAAGCAGGAAGACCAAGACAGTACGAAGATGGCACATTTTCACATAGCTGATTTTCAACCAAATGGAAAAAATCAAGTGCATTTCAGAAGCTTTTGGAAGAGCAGCTTAATTCCTCTCAGTCAGGAAATGTTTTCTCTGCCTTCTGCTTTGCTTGCACCAAACATTTCCAAACATTTGTTCTGCCATCTACATGGGAGGTGATGAAACTCAGTGGTAACTCATGATTTATGACATTGAAAATAAAGAGGAACACTGACCTGCAGACTATGGTTTGTACAAGAAAGTTTGTTTGAATGTGTAGAAGAGGAAAAAGCAACAACAGCAACAACATGAAGATGATACCAAAACAACTGGCCATGATGGAAGATAGGAGTTTTTTTACATGGAAACATGGCACTTGTGTTTTTATGTGGCAAGATCTTTATCCATAGGCAGAGTATACAATTTCCCACCAGGCTAAGTAAATAAAGAAGTCCATTGCCTTATAGCTATGTCAGATCACAGAATCCTTCCAAGTCCCCTATCACAGTGTGCCTTACGGGAAGTTTCTGACTGGAAAATCTTGTCATTCTAACACTGAAAAGTGCACACGCATGACAAAATGTAGACAAGATGCCTCAAGGTATTGGTAGCAAGCAAGATTTTGCCCTTTAGTTTTCGAAGACACCTTTCTTTCATTATGCACTCGGGACAAGAAAATTAATAGAGCGTTATTCCACAGAAAGACAGCCTCTAGCCAGAGATCTTGAGTGAAGTGCAAGGGCCTTGTGCTTTGCAAACTTGTCCCTGTAACTGGTAGATTCCTCTTTTCCTATGCTTAGGATTTAGTAGTGCATAAAGCATGAATAGCTATAAACATACCTAGAAGTTCGTTTTGCTTTTAATTTAAAGGAAGCAGTCACCACAAAGCTTCCGCTCAGGGTTTTTTCTTTCGTCAAGTCTCCAAGGGCTCTTCAGCGTCACAAGCCAGCAACTCTCTTTGCATGAAAATTTCAAAGTTTAATTAATATAATTAAAAGAAACAGCAAGCAGCAGCCTGTGAAGATTTTGCTCATCTTTTTTATGCCTTTTGACATTGAATGACCTATTACTGTATGCGCATTACTTGGATTTTGAGGGGCACTCTACCTTGGTTATGATTCAGTAGAGGAAAAAGACCTCCTTTCTTCAATTTACAAATTAAATCTTCAGGAGGATCGCCATCACAAAACATTGACGATGTATGTATTATAATTTTTTAGAAAAACCACCATTGTGTCACGTCGACGATGCCAAATTATGTTAGCGTGAGCAGAAACACTGTGGGGGAGGAAAGCAGCAGCTGAAGAAAAAAGCTCAAATGATCTAGTCACTTTCGATACTGTACTTCAGATGCGAAATGGATATTCGACTAGAAACCTGACAAAGTGCGCCTGCTTTGATGTGAACTGGTATAGACAATGACCAGTGGCTGGGTCAGTGGGATGTCTCTCTGCGAGCACAAAGGCTTATCAAATGACACTAAAAATAAGTTCAACAACCATCACATTGGAAGGGAGAAGGCGAACATTTCATGTTTGGCGGGCATGCGAGTGCACAAGATGGAAAGAGCGATTGGAGCATCCTGGTATAATTACCCCCATTGTGCTCTTAATGGAAATTTCAAAGGATGGGAGTATTCTGTTGGTTGGTGTCCAGGTTTGTGGCACTGTTCCAAGAGGCCTTACACACACACACAAATATATAATTTTCTATACATATATATCCTCTAGCTTGAAACTTTTGCTCAAGTTTATTTATGTCACTGGCTGGCTGGATCCAAAGTCATGTGTCCACACATTCATAAATAAAAATTTTACCTATGCCTGTGCTACCATTTCTTTAAGCCTACATAAAGCTAATGCCTTCTTGGGTTGAATATGCAGTTGTTCTGCTTAGTTTCAGGGTTGGAATTCTATTCAGTTCCAAAATGTCCCTCATGTTCACAGATGATACTATTGGCAGTAGCTGCATATGCAAGTATAACTTGGAAGCCTGATATAGTATACCCAACCCTTTCTGCAATGAGTTATTATATCCCTTTGTTCTGCATTTGCATCTGGAACAAGATCTAATGCAGCTTCCTTAAATGGGCGCTTCATTTCTGATGAGTGCTCACCAATTGCTATTTTAATATCATTGAGAATACTACAGAAGCTAAAGCTATCTTTCTTTGGTAACTACTTTAAATTTCTCTAGAATTATGTAGCATACTTACATGTTGCTGCATGAACAATGTAAATTAACCTCTGCCTTTAAATGGAAAAATAACTTTCTGTAGATTATTATATAGCTACTATCAAGAGCTCTTAATGAAGAGGAAGTGGCAATGGTCTATATGTAGACTGAAAAAATACCATTAATAAAGTTCAAAGACTGATGGAATTTCATTGCCCTTAAAGATATGAACGAGATCTATTTTATACTTTTCTCCAATTATACTAACTAGCAATTGAAAACAATTTGTTTTAAAGAGTGTTATTTTCTTACCAAAAGACCAGATCAAAAATCCCTATACTTTTCAACCGAAAAAGATTAAAATAAAGCCATTTCTATAAATTTAATGACATTTTATATTTTATATAGAGAAATAGCTTCTGTTTGATTTTCTGGACATCATGTCAGTCAAGATCTACTTTCTGTGTAAAAATGAGTAAGTCTTGCACATAAACCATTCGTGTTGCATAAGGTTGCAAAAACAATTAAGTGGGAAATGACTCCTAACTTATGTGTCTACTCTGCCTAGAAAGAAAGTTTTGAAGACATCTATATATATTTCATAACAATGTCTGTTCTTTATGGATTTGATCCATAAATATTTATCTATCTGAAAACTTTGATACTTGGAATGTTTTCCTTAGAGCATTTGGTGCTCCAAGAAAAAACATTTGGTGCTAAGAGTTGCAGCACTGATGCCTTTCCCCAAGTTAATTCTATTTTAAAAATTTATATTTCCTTCCCAATGAGATGCAGAGTAAAATTTGAGACCCTCCATTGACTAGGGAGCAGCATCTGTCATCTATGGTTAATTACTATTTTGACAAAAATATAGAAGGTTTAAACCCCCATGTATTTCAGATTGTTAGAGAAAGAAGAGGGTTGCTTATATTTCCCTTGAACTTTATTCTAACCATTTAAATAATAAATTATTCAATATTTGTTATAATAAATCCTTACTAGATGTAAGATTTGGGTGTTTCTGTGAACTTAACTTTATTATCTAAGTATCACTAACCATTGTTTACTGCTTAGAGGCAGATACATTTATTTATTTTTAAATTGAAACAAATTCTATATTGTGGATAATTAGGTGTTTAAAACATTTTGATAGACCAGCTTATGTATGTTATTTTTGAAATTTAAGAAGGCAGAATGTAATCAGGTCACATTTACAAGTATAAGGAATTATAACTTCCTACTCCATGCATATATTGTATGTTGGTTAGCTTTTACTAGCATTTTCTATAGCATCACATTACTTTAGAAAGTTTTTGAGAGTTTCATTATTACTAGAAAAGTTTGGTGGGTATATGTACACAGGAAAGAAATATATGCATCATTTCAATATGAAAGGAAATACATAATCTAGAAACAGAATAACTCTTGATACATCTGTTACATAGTTAAGGAAAGAAACAGGCAGGTGAGGCTGGAGAACCGTTGTCTATTTGTAGGAAATAAAGTCAGTGCGGGCACACATTCTAGTTTCAGAGTTAAATTAATATTGTGCTTAGTGAATTTCTATGACATATTTATGAGAACACTTTAGTGTATTTCCACTCCTACTAGAATCTAATTCAGTTGATTGGATAAAAGAAAGACTTATTTTATTTTATTTTTTTGAAAATCCATAATGTAGGAGGTCCTGTGCTGGTTTTTTAGTGTATTTTATTTTTGTGCTCTCCTGCCAAAAGAAAAGGCTGATAAGTACACAGTACAACATGTAAATTTATATAAAAATATGCTTGTTTAGATTGCTCTACAATAACTATATTAAGGTAAATTTGTGTGTGTGTGTGTGTGTGTGTGTGTGTGTGTGTGACACAGAGAGAGAAACAGAAGGAGAGTTGAAACTCAACGTGTTTTCAAAAAGAGCCTTAGCTTAGGGATCAGGTGACAGAGAGGTCCTAGACCATAGACCCAGCCATCAACTAGCTTGCTGATGTCGAACAGATAAACTCTCAACCATAGACTGAAGATGGAATGAAGATATCAAAAGTTCCTTTCAGCACTGACTAGATTTTTTATTTTATTTTATTTTATTTTATTTTATTTTATTTTATTTTATTTTATTTTATTTTGAAACAGTCTCGCTCTGTCGCCCAGGCAGGCTGGAGTTCAGTGGTGTGGTCTGAGCTGACTGTAACCTCCTCTTCCTGGGTTCAAGTGATTCTCATCCCTCAGCCTCCTGAGTAGCTGGAATTATAGGCACACAACACCACACCCAGCTAACTTTGCATTTTTAGTAGAAATGCGGTTTCACTATGTTGCTCAGGCTAGTCTCAAACCCCTGGCTTCAAGTGGTCCTCCTGCCTCAGCCTCCCAAGTGCTGTGATTACAGGCATGAGCTACTGCACCAGGGCTCTGACTACATTTCTATTAATAAGGTTAGGTTGGAGGTTTTAGTATTTATGTATCTCATATTTATATCAATATGACTGACTTCTTTATACATAGTGTGTGGTAATATTAGCTCTGTAAACTGTCAGTTGGAAAAAAAAAAAACTTGAACTATAGTATATGTTGATAATTAGTCATAATAATATCTTAGTTAATTTCTTACAACTAAAATTTGTCAAAGAAGCAACTTAAAGCTTATATCTGATGAAATCTTTAAAAAGATGGGTAAAACATTGGGAAATGTATCCATGTACTTCACTCTGGTTCATAAGTTTAGCAAGAGAAGCACAGAAATTGTTATGAGATATTTATGCTACCAGTTTTAATAATTGGGTTACTTTCTATACTGCAGAAAGAAAAATTACTAAACTCCTCTCTTTTTAGTCAAAATTGGAAAAAAAAAAAAAAAGTCTTAATTGACAGTTACTATGCCTGTGCTGCCCATAGCAAGTATTCAGTGGAAAATACTGAGTAATTTGAACACAGCTTAGAATCCATTGTATGTTACAATTGCTCGCCTTTCACAAAGTTTGCGTTGTCTTAATGTAGAAAGATACTGTGATCTAAGAATTCAAAAATTTAAAGAGTGGACCCTAAATAGGGTTTCCCAACTGCCATGAAGTTATTTGTATCTTAGATGAATTATATTTACAACATTGTAAATGTCAGTGGGTGGTCCAAAATAAATTGTTAAAGTTATTAAAATGTACATTTAAGTAGGTTTCAGTTTGACTAGAAATAATTGGCAAGAAGGCAAGAACTAATCTTCTAGAGCAGTGGTTCCATCCCCCAGGTCATGGACTGGTACTGGTCCATGGCCTGTTAGGAACCAGGCCACACAGCAGGAGATGAGTGGGAAGCAAGTGAAACTTCATGTGTATTTACAGCCACTCCCCATGGCTCACATTACCACCTGAGCTGTGTTCCCTGTGAGATCAGCAGCAACATTAGATTCTCAAGGAGCACAAACCCTATTGGAACTGTGTGTGTGAGGGATCTAGGTTGCCCATTTCTTATGAGAATCTAATGCCTGATGATCTGTTGTTGTCTCCCACCACCCCCAGATGGGACCATCTAGTTGGAGGAAAACAAGCTCAGGCTCCCACTGATTCTACATTATAGTGAGTTGTATAATTATTTCATTATCTATTACGATGTAATAATAATACAAATAAAGTGCACAATAAATATAATCCACTTGAATTATCCTGAAACCATACCCACCCCCCCCCCACCCCTGTCCATGAAAAAATTATCTTCCATTAAACTGGCCTCTGGTACCAAAAATATTGGGTATGGTTGTTCTAGGGTGTAGACTATGAAAAAGATATGCATTGTCTCCATGAACTAAAAGACAAGGTGATTTTAAACAATTTAGATGCCAAACAAAGAAACTGAAAGCTTCCAAAGTCATAAATGATAGAGAAAGGAAATTGTTACATCATGTGCCAAATTAGAAGCAAATCTAAACTTCTTAGCATGCTTATGTACTCCACCATCTGATTTGTATAAGTAATTGGGGAAAGAAAAACTCACAATATAAAACAAGATTGACTAGTTCTAGCAGATGACACCTGTAAATAGAATTTTTACTAGTTGAAATTCTGATGTGAAATGAAGCCATTATTATTATCACAATAAAGTGTTCTTTTTAGTTCTTTTTTTAATATCCTCTAGTTCTGAAAGTCTCCCTTAATTAAACAGCAATGACAGACCTGCAGCTTCTGTAAATACTTTGTTTGTGTGAGGCTGTCACATGGAAAGAAAGATTATATTTTAAACAATATGTTCAAGTGTAAAAATTCTTCAACAAATTCTTAATGTTTTAAAAAATGGGGAAAAATTGTAGTAGTTTTAACATCTTGGAATTCTTCATAATAAGCTAGGTATCTCAGAAAGTTTGAAAGGATTTTAAATAATTGTTTCAAAGAATATCAAAGACTAAATTATGACCTGGAATATTCAGTGTACTTTTTGTCATTTTGAGAGGTAGTGACATGATTACAATAACACAATACTAAATAAAAAAGAAAATTACAATGACATTATTGGTTGCTCAGCATCTCTGTATTACTGTCAACATTGAAAAAGCTCTGAGGTGGTGAATTTATAGGTAAATCAATGATTTTTTTAAATTCTAATTCAAAACGATAGAGAAAAGTCAATCTACAATTTATTTAAAAACTATAACATTTATTGAGCCGGCAGAGTAAAAATAGCATACTCCTCAAATTATTCCTTTAAAATTGTAAATAAAACAGAAGGTATCACTTTGCCTTAAAATATTTTCCTTAACTTCAAAAATCAGTCTGATAAATCTCAACCCAGGGTCATTACTGCATATGTTTATGATTTCTAACTTTTCAAGAACACTTTGAACATCAATTAAATTGAGATGAGAGGGCTTGTATTAGTTTCCTCTTGCTGCTGTAACAAATTACCACAAACAGTTGCTTAACACAACACAAATGTATTCTCTTACAGTTCTGGAGATCAGAAGTCCAAAATCTGTTTCAATTAGGTAAAGTTAAGGTTTCAGGAGGACTAGCTCTTTCTAGAGGTTTACAGAGAACTTGTTTCTTTGCCTGAAGTAGCTTCTAGCGGCTGCCAGTATTCCTTAGCCTGTGGCCCCTTCCTTCATCCTCGAAGTCTAGCACTCCAAGCTCTGCTTCAGACATTACATCCCCTGTTGTGGCTGCTCTTCTGCCTTCCTCTTATAAGGACTACTGTGACCACATTAGACCAAATTGGATTATCCTAGATAATCTTTCCGTGTCAAAACCTGTAGCATAATCATGCCTGCAGAGTCCTTTTTGCTGTAGAAGGTAACAGTCAACAGCTTCTGGGGATTAGGATGTGGACATCTTGAGGGTCCATTGTTCAGCCCACAACAAAGCTTATAATAATTTTCATTTTATTGAATGTTTCCTTCTATCTGATACCATAAGAAGATATACAAGATGAATTCAGCTTTCTACTTTAGAACCTTACCTATCCAAATTTCTTGTTACACTGATTTTTTTTTTTTTTTTTTTTTTTTTAGTAACTCCATTTGTCTCCTTTCTACTGCTTTATATTTTACTTGTGATTTTTCTCAGAAAAGGAAAAATGCCAGGGAATAAATACTTGGAAGATTTTTGCCAGATGAAAAACTTCGTCCAAAACTGAGAAACACATGTCGGGTTATTGTTGCCTCTGGAGCATTTACTTGGCCTATCTGCACATGCCCAGAAGTTAACCTAGAGTCAGTCCCTGTAGGATTTTCTTCTGTCATACTGAAAATCTACTTAGAAGGTATTGAAACATCACCAGCGACAAAGAACAAAAATAAGTTGATATTCTAATGTTAACATCAGTAAGAGACATATGAGTCTTAAAAAGCTTTCCCCACCTGCTAATGGTTTTTTCCAGAATAAAAAAAAAAAAAAAAAAAAAAAAGTGAAAGAAAGGAGAATGATTTTAAAGTCATTAAAACTAGGCCGAGTGTGGTGCCTCATGCCTGTAATCCCAGCCCTTTGGGATGCTAAAGCTGGTGGATTGCCTGAGGTCAGGAGTTCGAAACCAGCCTGCCCAACATGGTGAAACCCCATCTCTACTAAAAATACAAAAATTACCCAGGCGTGGTGGTGGACATGTCTTATCCCAGCTACCTGGGAGACGGAGGCAGGAGAATCACTTGAACCCGGGAGGGGGAGGCTGCAGTGAGATGAGATACGCCACTGCATTCCAGCCTGGGCGACAAGAGTGAGACTCTGTCTCATAAAACAAATACAATAAAAAATAAATAAATTCAATAAAAAAGCACCCATTTTAAATATTTTTCAAGTAGTAATCTCAAAGAAGACATCAATAAAATTGAGAAACTCTAAAATGAAAGAAGTAAAAGGGATCAGATTCTCCCAGTAGATTTTCCCTAAAACATAACATTATGTGCCATGCACCTTGAGTTCTTAGAAAGAAATTATTGTATACAGGCAATAGGAATAGTTTCCACATCTCTCATATTTTGGTACGTTACATAGCTACACACGCACACACAGACACTCCTTTCTAAGTACAATTACCTTTGAAAATGCTATGAATGACCCATAATATAAACTTTCATGCACTTTGTGATCCTAAGGCTATTCCTGATTATTCATGTGAAGAAATTTGACACCTGTAAATAATGAGTTCCTAACATGTTTAGAGAAAACCAGGCAAATCGCTTGATAACATTAATAACATATTATTTTATAATTTTCCAAAGTGTTTTTACATATTTTTTGTTGTTTTTATTTAACAAATATATACCAGATGCACATGATGTATACAGTGCTAATTTGGCCAAACTCTAGGCAAATTTTGTGATAAATTGCATTTTAAGGGCATGGGTGGGGGGGTGAAAGGACCTTCTCTTGATACTCAGTAAAAAAGTCTTGTAGCATGAATCCTGAGTTGCCCATTTAAAAACAAACCCTGATCACATAAAATGAGATTTAATGCTAAATGAGGCCTGTTTTACACAGGCGCCCCTAGATAAACTCTGTGCGGCTGAGAGTTTCTCATTTTGCTGCCACACAATTTTCAGTGTACATTAACAGCCTTCCCGTGAAATCAAAGTGCTTTTAAATCATTCTATTTGTTGCAAAACATTACTTTGGTCTATGTACAGAGAAGTTAAGCCACATAAAAATTTAATATCCCCTAAGGGTAAACAAAACAAAACAAAATACCATAAAAATGATGAGGTTAAGAAGGTTTACATGATTCCTAGCCAAAAGAGGGGGTTCCCAGGAAATTATTTTCAGGGCTAGCTGAAGGAACTTTTAATAGAGATCATTGCTTTATCACAACTGTAGAAGCAGTTAACATTGGACAAGAAAGGGAAGAAAACCCAAGACAGTGAAAGGATAATTAAGAGTCTTAGTTTTAATTTCCAAGGATTATATGGTGAAGTGATTATTTCACAATGGAAAATTGAACAGATAGATTTATATTTTGCTGTTTTACCTTGTGATAATCAACTGTCCCAGGTATTTATTCCATTTTAACATCAACATGTGCTCCTCATTTTACCAATTGATCCACACAAAGCAGGTAAAGAAAAATGTTGTTTTGGATGATACCAGGCACTTCAACTTTACAGCCCTCCACAGCTCTCTAATTTTCTGGTAGCCCCTGGACAATAGCATGAATGATGTGTCTGGGGTGGAGTCCTGGAAGTTAGCTGTGCTCAATAACCAGAAGTGAAAAACCCTTCCAAATAAGCAAAAGATGATAGGTCAGGGAGTCTGGTTTTATTGCTGATAGAAAGGAGCCAAAACCTGACCAAGAAGGTCAGCAGTCATGCAGCAATTATACCAGGGATAAAGACCAACAGTAAGAACAAAGCAGAGAGAAAGGAAACTGCCTTGAATTTGAGAATTTATCAGCTTAATTAATGAATATTGGCAGATGCCTATCTTGTGCCAGTCTCTGCAGTAGACAATGGGAAACTAAGAAAGATAACTATTCTCAACAATCTTGTCTGCAAGTGAAGACAGACACTGATAAGATGCAAGTGTCATTAGTTCTGTAAAGTGGAAATTTAGAAGTGTGATGAGAACATGTAATAGAAAGGGGCTAGCCTGGCTAGAGTCTTTAGAGAAGGCAATGAAATGTTTGCTGAAAGTTTTCAGCAAAAGGGAAAATGAATACATGTTTTCTTTCTTTCCTTCCTTCCTTCCTTTTCCTTCCTTCCTTTTCCTTCCTTCCTTTCTTCCTTTTCCTCCCTCCCTCCCTCCCTCCCTCCCTCCCTCCCTCCCTCCCTTCCTTCCTTCCTTCCTTCCTTCCTTCCTTCCTTCCTTCCTTCCTTCCTTCTTTCCTTCCTTTCCTACTTACTTAGCAACACACCTGGCAGAATGCCTGGCAAATAATAGGCTCTTAATAAATATATTGATGAGCTGGAAAATTATTTTTCAGACTTACGGTTTCTGCAAGAGAAAGTAGTCCCATTCTTACTAGGTCCTCCCTCTTACAAGGATAAAATGTTGTTGTTGGACATAACCCAACAACAACAACAAAAGAAGCCTCTGAAATGTTTCAAGACTGCTTAAGGTCCTCAGACATGAGGAACAATATGAAGGTGAATCCTGAGTTTCTTTATTGTTCCACATATTTCAGACAGGGTACTGCAGAGACCTCCAACAGGGAATGTCAACAGGCACAGATACTAGCATTTCCCTCGAGACAGAACCTATCTTGATGGGTACAAAGCTTAAGTAGGTGTATCTTGTCACCTGCTGTCCACCTTGAAACATGAATTAAACAACAGAGTTTGGCAGAGTGGATTAAAAAAAGATTCCCTAACAATATGCTATCCACAAGAAACTCACTACAAATAGAATAACATAGATTTCAAATAAAAGATGAAAAAAGATATACTATGCAAATATAAATTTTTAAAAAAACAAAAGTGATGATACTAATAATCAGATAAAATCATCTTCAGGACAAAGAATATTACTAGAGATAAAAAGAGATATTATATAATGATAAAAGAGTCAATCTTCCAAAAAGACATAACATCCTAAACATACACTTGCCAAAAACAAAAAAAAAAGTAGAGCCTCAAAATACATGAAGCAAAAACTGACAGAGCTGGATAGAGGAGAAATAAATAAATCCACAATTACAGCTCAACACTCAAATATACAAATTCCACCAATTGATAGAACTGCTAGATAGAAAAATCATAAGAATATAAAATTGAACAACACAATCAACCAACAGTATTTAATTGACATATATATAGCATTAACTACCAAATAGCAACAGAATATACATTTTTTTCACATGCCCATAGAACATTCATTGAAGCAGATCCTTTCCTAAGAGGCTGCATTATCCCACATAGTTTGATATGCAGGGAGGGAAATATGTAGCACTAAATTCTTACATTAGATAAAAGGAATAGTCTCAAATCAATAAATTCCTACCTCTGGAAACTAGGACAAAAAGAGTAAAATAAACTAAAAACAAGTAGAAGAGAGAAAGTGGTAAAAATAATAACAGAAAGCAATGGAATTGAAAACAGAAAAACAATAGAGAAAAATAAATGAAGCAAACAGCTGACTCTTCAAAAGAATCAACAAAATTGATAAACCTCTTGCAAGACTGACAAAGATTTTTTAAAAAGACAACAATCATCAATGTTGGAAACAAGATAGATGATGTCACTGGAGATTCTTCAGCCATTGAAAGGATAATCAGAGAACATAATGAACTGCTTTACTTGTAAATTTCTTAATGACAAGCAATGGACCAATTCTTCAAAAACCAGAAACTACGAAAACTCAACTAAGATGAAACAGAGAATCTGAATAATCAATAACCATTAAATAAATTGAATTTTAATTACACCAACCCCCAAAATCCAGTTCTACACCCTTTCACTGGTGAATACTATCAAATATTTAATAAGGAATTGACACCAATTTTCACAATCTGTTCCATTAGAAAAGAAAGGAAGTACTTTCCAACTCATTTTATGAGGCTACAGAACCAGACCAAAAATGTACTTAAAAAAGACACACAAAAAGTAAACTATGCCATTATCGCTCATAAACTTAGGTAATAAATTGTCAACAAAATAATACATGTTGGACCCATCTATGTATAAAAAAACTATATTCCATACAAAGTAGTAGTTGTTTCAGATGTGCAAGGGCCTATCAACATTAAAAAATTAATGTAATCCACCATATCAACGGGCAAAAGAAGAAAAACTATATGCTCATGTCAATTGATGCAAATAAAGCATTTAGCCAAATCCAATATTTATTACTGATGAAAACTCTCAGCAAATTAGGATCAAAGGGTAACTTTCTGAACTTCACAAAAGAGAATCACAAAAAAACTATAGCTAATATCATACTTAATGGTGAAAGACTGAATGACTACTTAAAATCAGAGACAAGATAAGAATGTCTACTGTCAGACATTCTTCTTATTCAGCATAGTCTCAGCAAGAAAAATAAACAAAAGACATACACATTGGGAAGGCAGAAATAAAACTGTCCATACTTAAGAAGACACAATTGTCAATGTAGAAAATCTTAAAGATCCTATAAAAATACTCCTAAAGCTGATGAGTAAATTCACAGAATAAGTAGCTTCACAGCATACAAGATGATTATACAAAAATCAATTGTATTTGTATATATTAACAATAAAAATACGGAAACAGGAATTTGAAACACTATGTGATTTACAATTACTTCAATAAAATGATATACTTAGGTATAAAATTAACAAAATATGCACAGGCTTCGTGTATTAAAATTTACATAATACTAATGAAAGAAATTAAAGTCCTAAAAAATGGAAAGACATGTTATTGAATTGGAAGACTCAATATAGTAAAGATGTCACTCAATATAGTAAAGATGTCAATTGTCCCCACACTAATCTATGGGCTTAATACTATTCCTATCAAAATTCTAGAAAGGCTTTTTTGTGTGCATACAAAACCTTACCTAAAATTATATGCAAAAACACAGGCCCTAGAATAACTAAAACAATTCTGAAAAAGAAGGATAAAGTGAGAGGAGTTATTCTATCCAATATTAAGCCCTGTTAGCTTCAGTAATCAAGATAATGTGGTATTGGAAGAAAGATAGATACACAAATGAATGAAACAGAATACAGAACTCAGAAATAGGCCTACAAGTATGCCTGGCTCATTTTTGACAAAGGTACAAAAGCAATGAAATATAGGAAGGAGATTATTTTCAATAAGTGGTAATAGAACAACTGACCTTTTTGCTTTGTGAAAGACCCTTTTAAGAAGATGAAAAAACAAGCTACACACTGGCAGAAAATATTTACAAAATTCACATCTGACAAAGAACTATTATCTAGAATATATAAGTAACTCTTAAAAGTTACCAGTAAAACAACAACAAAATCCCCACAACAAAGAAACTATCCAACTATAAAATGGACAAAAAACACAGACATTTTGGCAAAGAGGATACAGAGAGGGCAAATAAGCATGTGAAAAGACATTCAACCTCATTATTCATTATGGAAATGCAAATTAGAACTACAATGAGATGTTATTACACACCTATCAGAATGGTTAAACTAAAAAGTAGTAATAACATCAAATGCTGATGAGGATGTAGAAAAACTAGATTACTCATACATTGTGTGGTTTAATGTAAAATGGTAAGGCTCCTCTGGGAAACATTTTGGCAGTATTATAAAACAAAGCAGGTAATTACTATAAGGCCTGAAAATTGCACAATTGAGCATTTATCCCAGATAAATCAAAATAAATGTTCATAGCAGCTTGACTTGTAGTTGCCAAAATCTGAAAACAACTTAGATATCCTTCAGCTGGTGAATTTTTAAACAATCTGTAGTATAGTCATTTGGAATACATCGCAATAACAATAAAGGAATGAACTATTGGTACACACAGTAACTTGGATGACTCTCCAGTGAATTATATTGAGTGAAAAATGTCAATCCCAAAATGTTACATACTGCACAACAAAATGATAGAAATGAAAAAGTTGTTGCCAAGGTTAAGGGACCAAGTAAAGAGAGGAAGACAGGTGAGGCTATAAAATGTCAAAAGGAGAGATCCTTGAAACAATAATATTTTCTCTCTATTGTGACTGTCCTAGTGCTGACATCCTAGTTGTAATATTGTACTATTCAAAAACTGTGGCTTTAGAAGATGTTACCATTAGATGCCTGATATAGGATATACAGACTCCCTCTATTATTTATATATGAATATATAATTATCTCAAAATGAAAAGGTAAAAGAAACTCAAAAAATGATATTTCTAATGTTAAATAAACATTCTACTAATAAGTTTTAATGGTATATTGCATAGAAGACTAAATTTCATAGAATTATTTTTATTTTCAATTTTATACTATTTTTCACTTTAAAATATTGTTTTAAAATGTATTATAGAGTAATTTTGACATTTTTGGTGAGCATGTATGTGTGAAGTTCTATGAATCATAATATATTTATAGATTTGTATAAACACTACTACAGTCAGAATACTGAATAGTACCACCCCCACAAAAGACCCCTTTTAGTCACAAACCCCTTTCCAAACCTGACAGGCTCTCCATTATTATAGCTTTGCCATTGTGAGAATGAAAAATAAATGGAATTATGTATTAATAGTATGGAAACTTTTGAGACTGATTTCTTTCACTCATCCAAGTTGCAACATATATAAATAGTCGATGTTATTTATTACTGAATAGTATTCCACTGTAGGGATATGCCACAATTTATCTATTCACCTGTTAATGTACATATGTGTTGTTTACAGTTTTTAGCAGTTATGAATAGAGCTGCTATGAACATTTGTATACAAGCCTTTGTATGTTTAAGTTGTGTGAACATATGCATCTTGCTTGAGTAAATAGGAATGGGACAATGATAGATGCATTTTAACTTTTTAACAACTGCCACACTGTCCCCCAAAGGGATTGTAGCATTTTATATTTCAAACATTTTTGTTTGTTTCTGACTTGTAGCCCTTCAGTGACTCCAGTTTGTCCATAGGTTAAGAAATTCAAAGACTTTACCGTGACAGGTGTGTCAGTCAAGTTCTTTGTGGCATTCGGTACAAATGAATTATATAAATAGCCCACAAGCCAGCACTTCCTGAGCCTGCTTTTTTGACCTGGGTGACTGAGCCTAGCGAAATCATATGAAAGGATATGAAGGGCACAGATACAGAGGAAAGATCAGAGGGTGGGGAATAAAATACCAGGTTGAGGAAGCAAACATATGTAGGAAATATTTGAAGTCAGATCTCTAACCAAAAAATTTTTAAGTAGACCAGTCTGATACAGACACTGCTGTTGCCACAAGCAAACACATAGGCTGTGACTTCCACCTAGATTTATAAGGAGATGCAATTCCTGAATTATATGATTGGAACGCAAATGTTATACAACCAAAACTGTGATGAAATATTTGCCGGAACATATAATGTTTTTTGTAGTCTAGAGTCTAGCTCTCTGTCAACCTTGTCACTTATGATCTACATCCAAATCACACAATTAAGTATGTTTGAAATTGCTGCAACATTCAAGTGGCTTGATTACTTTTATTATTTTCACAACTTGACTGATGTCGCTGTTTCTCTTTTTTTCCATGAATTATAGCACAAGGGGTTAAGCTTTCCTTTGCAAAAGAGTTAATTAACACCTGTGTGTGTGTGCATGTGTGAGTGTGAGTATGTGTATGTGTGAACATTATTTTGAACTACCTGAACTTGTTAGTTTGATTCAACATTAAAAGGCCTCAAGGCCACACAGCTATAATGAGATTCACATTTTGGAGTTTACACTGGTATAGTAATACATTTCATGCCGTTGTTCTGTAATTTGCCTAATCAAATAAAATGAGATCAAGCATTACACTGGAATGGTCCAACCTCCCCATTCATACAAAGTTACATTTAGCTAATCACATAAGAAATTACTCCTTTCCCAGGGATTTGTTTGCGTTTGTAAGCTAGTTAGAAGGCTGAATTTAATCAGTGTATTCTATTCCTCTATTAATATCTACTGAGCCCTTGAGATATAGCCAGAGGGGCTGATAAACTAAATTTTCAATTTTATTTAATTTTAATTAATTTTAATTTAAATAGCCATATCCTGTGACTAGTGTCTACTGTATTGGACAGCACAGATATAAAGGTCCATAAAGTCACTTCATTCATACATACGCTTAGTCACTAAAACTATAATTTGTATTTGTGACAAACCCATAGCCAATATCATACTGAATGGGCAAACATTGGAAACATTCCCTTTGATAACCGGCACAAGACAAGGATGCCCTCTCTCACCACTCCTATTCAACATTTTATTGGAAGTTCTGGCCAGGGCAATCAGGAAAGAGAAAGAAATAAAGGGTATTCAGTTAGGAAAAGAGGAAGTCAAATTGTCTCTGTTTGCAGATGATATGATTGGATATTTAGAAAACCTCATCATCTCAGCCCAAAATCTCCTTAGGCTGATAAGCAACTTCAGCAAAGTCTCAGGGTGCAAAATCAATGTGCAAAGATCACAAGCATTCCTATACACCAATAACAGAGAGCCAAATCATGAGTGAACTCCCATTCACAATTGCTTCAAACAGAATAAAATACCTAGGAATACAACTCACAATGGATGTGAAGGACCCCTTCAAGGAGAACTACAAACCACCACTCAAGGAAATAAGAGAGGACACAAACAAATGTAAAAACATTCCATGCTCATGGATAGGAAGAATCAATATTGTGAAAATGGCCATAGTGCCCAAGGTAATTTATAGATTCAATGCTATCCCCATCAAGCTACCATTGACTTTCTTCAAAGTATTGGAAAAAAAACTACTTTAAATTTCATATGGAACCAAAAAAGAGCCCACATAGCCAAGACAATCCTAAGTAAAAAGAACAAAACTGGAGGCATCACACTATCTGATTTCAAACCACACTACAAGGCTACAGTAACCAAAACAACATGGTATTCATACCAAAACACATATATAGACCAATGGAACAGAGGCCTCAGAAATAACACCACATATATACAACCATCTGATCTTTGAAAAGCCTGATAAAAACAAGAAATGGGGAAAGGATTCCCTATTTAATAAATGGTATTGGAAAAACTGGCTAGTCATATGTAGGAAGCTGAAACTGGATCCCTTCCATACACCTTATACAAAAATTAACTGAAGATGGATTAAAGACTTAAGTGTAATACCTGAAACCATAAAAACCCTCGATGAAAACGTAGGAAATACCATTCAGGACATAGACATGGGCAAAGACTTCATGACTAAAACACCAAAAGCAATGGCAACAAAAGTCAAAATTGACAAATGAGATCTAATTAAACTAAAGAGCTTCTGCACAGCAAAAGGAACTACCATCAGAGTGAACAGGCAACCTACAGAATGGGAGAAAATTTTTGCAATCTATCCATCTGACCAAGGGCTAATATCCAGAATCTACAAAGAACTTAAACAAATTTACAAGAAAAAACAAACAAACAACCCCGTCAAAAAGTGAGTGAAGGACATGAACAGACACTTCTCAAAAGAGGACATTTATACAGTCAACAAACATAGCAAAAAAAACCCTCAACATCATTGGTCATTAGAGAAATGCAAATCAAAACCACAATGAGATACCATCTCACACCAGTTAGAATGGTGATCATTAAAAAGTCAGGAAGCAACAGATGTGGAGAGGATGTGGAGAAATAGGAACGCTTTTACTCTGTTGGTAGGAGTGTAAGTTAGTGCAACCATTATGGAAGACAGTTTGGCAATTCCTCAAGGATCTAGAATTAGAAATACCATTTGACCCAGCAATCCCATTACTGGGTATATACCCAAAGGATTATAAATCATTCTGCTATAAAGACACATGCACATGTATGTTTATTGCAGCACTATTCGTAATAGCAAAGACTTGAAACCAACCCAATTGCCCATCAGTGATAGATTGGATAAAGAAAATGTGGCACATATACACCATGGAATACTATGCAGCCATGAAAAAGGCTGAGTTCATGTCCTTTGCAGGGACATGGATGAAGCTGGAAACCATCATTCTCAGCAAACTATCACAAGAACAGAAAACCAAGCACCACATGTTCTCACTCATAAGTGGGAGTTGAACAATGAGAACACATGGACACAGGGAAGGGAACATCACCCACCAGGGCCTGTTGAGGGGTTGAGGGCTAGGGGAGAGATAGCATTAGGAGAAATACCTAATGTAGATAACAGGTTGATGGGTGCAGCAAACCACCATGGCACATGTATATCCATGTAACAAACCTGCACGTTCTGCACATGTACCCCAGAACTTAAAGTATAATAAAAATAAACTCTAACTTAGGGGAAACCTGTAGTGTTCCCAGGCATAGATTCTGGAGATTCAAACTTCCAAAGAGTCTGATGGTAAAGAAAAGAAAGTGAGAGGTGTGCACAGGATGTTACAGGAGAATGAACAAATACCAAGTAGGTGCTGAGAAAAGACTTCTTGAGAAAGATAGTACTTGAAATGAGGCTTCATGAGTAAAGAATAAAGAAAGAAAAGAGTAGATGAAGAGGCGTATGTAAGGTTAATGAGGCAAAAGAGAGCATTGTTCATTTAGGAGGAAATCATGGAGGTACAGAGTAGCTGAAATCTTATACAAAAATTAACTGAAATTTGAAGTAAGGAAAATGTCATAAGATGAACTTAGAAAGTCAGTCAAAGATCTTAATGTCATGGTTAACATTTTTCCCCCAATCTAAGGTATACAGAACATATTTATTAGATCATTGGCTAATAAGATTGTATTGTTTTGTATTTGTTTATTTTTTATGTGAAAGTGATGTAACTGGATATTAAGGTAAGAAAGATTATAACATGCAGTGTGGAGAATACGTTGAAGGGTGCAAAATTTGTAGGAAAGTCAATTATTGCAATCATCTTATCCTAAAATGGCAGCAGAGATCGAAAGTAAAATGGATTGTAAAAATGTATATTGTAAAGTTAGAATCAACAATATTTGGTGATGGATTACCTGTATAAGATGAAGAGAATCAGAAAATCAAGACATTTCATAGATTTCTGACTTTGGCAAATTTAGCTTGCAAAAGACTGGGAATGCCATTCATTAATGTGGAAAATGAAAGTATGTCTGAGAAAACTAACTTCTAGAAAATTCATGTTCCCACTTCCATAGTATGAAGTTGTGGGTAGGAAACAGAAAGTGTTACACTTCAACTTCTATTGTGTTAAGTGACTAAAAATTGCAGGCTTATCTATTAGAGCAGCTAATTTTGTTCTAACTTACTTGTTAATGTTCTATTTTTATAGTAACAATTACCCCATATAATACCAAATTACCTGAAAAGTTATTGGCTTAATACAATAAACACTTATTATCTCATAGCATCTATGGAGTCAGACATTTGGAAGTGGCTTGGCTTGGTGGTACTGGCTTAGGATATCTCATAAGGTTGCCGTCATGTGAAGGCTTTACGGGGCCTATGAAATCACTTTTGAGATGATTCGCTCACATGGCTATTGGCAGAAGGCCTCAGTTTCTTGACACGTGAATCTTTTGATAGAGTTCTCTTAGTGTCTTCATGACATAAGAGGTTTCTTTCCCCAAAGCAAGTGAGAGAGAGAGAGAGAGAGAGAGAGAGAGAGAGAAAGGAGAGAGAACACTTTTTATAACCTTCAGCTTGGAAGTTATGCGTCATCACTTTCACCACACCATATTTGTTAGAGGGGAGTCACTAACTCTAGCTTACACTCAAGGAGACGGAATTAGCCTCCACCTTTTGAAGGAGAGTGTGTCAAAGAATTTGTGGACATATTTTGGAACTACTATCTTAATATAGGAGAAATGTGAGCCTGTCTACTACAGCAGTAAACTTTGCTCTAACACAGAAAAAAAAAATGTGCTTAGTTCTGGTCCCACTAGTTTGCCTGTGAAATATATAAGTGGCAATTTTCAGTAGGCTGTTATAGGCATAGTTTTATACCTCAGGAGAGATGTTGCTTGAAGCCATAAGAATGAATGAAATCACTCAAAGAAAATTTGGAGGGTGGACAAAGAGCACCAAGAACAGAACCTAGAGAGCTATCTATGTTAACAGGATATTAGCGAAATATTTTAAAAATTATATGTCAAAAATGTGTGAGAAGAACCAAGAGAGAATGATGCACACAAGCCAAAGGATCAGAATATTTTGAAAAAGGCATCAGTAATATTGATGTCAGGTTATAAGCTACTTCTAGAGAGGAAAATAATGGGGAAATAATGGGGATTTTTTAAGGTATTTATTATTTTTTAAATAAGCTAAAGTTCAAGCAAACATAGCAAAATGTCAATATTTGTTTTACCTGAATAGTAGGTAAAGAGTGTCTTTTAAAGCACTTGTATATTTGTATTTATTTGAAATACTTATTAATACAATTCAGAGGAACTTACCAACTTTGCGAAATTCTGCAGAAGGTCAAGTAGGGTAAATGCTGAAAAATGTCCATGTGATTTAGTAATAAAGTGGTCTCTAGGGACCTAACAGAAATAGTTTCAGTGAACTGAAGCTAGATTGATAGAAGCTGGATTGCAGTAGGCTAAGAAGTTAAATGGAAGGCTGGCTAAAAAGGTCAGCAATGGGACTTTGTTGGATAAAAATAACTTATGCTTTTGTTATTACTTCCTTTCAAAACAAGGTGACTTAAATTATTAATATTTATAGATGCAGGGGGAGAAAATCTAGTAGAGAGGGAAGGCATGCAGTGCTAGAATAAGACCCCCAGAGGGGCAGGACAAGATGCAGAGAGCAGATAGATGTCCTGATGCCCTGCCATGGGGCATGGACCTTTCGATTTCTTTTTGTATGGTGGGGGAAAATGAGGCCTGATACATGGCTTTAATTTCAGCTTTCTAAGACCAAATCCTATGAATTGACGACCAAGTGAAATAGTCAAGTAAGTCACATATTATTTGGCTGACCACACGCACACACGTATGCACACACAAAAGCATCCTCTCTGTGTAACATAAACACCAATAACCACCTTTAAAGGCTAAGGCTGAGTGCATCTGTCTTTTCTCTTTATCTGGTGAATTCTTCAAGGGCGAGGACAGTGTCCCTTTATGCTCTGCCAGCCGTCCCTGGCACATTGTGAGCACTCAATAAATAATAATTAATCCAGTCCCTTAATAAATAGTCATCCATTTACTCAATGAATAATAATTAATGATAATAAAATTTCTGAAAAGAGTGGCAAAACTTGAAAAAAGTTACAAATGTGATATATCTGTTTGTACCTAATTAAATGCAATTTTGTGGAAGATATACTTAGAACTTGAGCTCTATGAACTTGATATGGTATTTAATGCCTTACATTTTAGGACACTTATTCTTTTAGCTCATATTTTCACCAGTGTCTCAGTCATATTCACATATATTTATATAAAATTTCATTACACACATATGGGTACATACATGTATATATAGCTATACACCTGTATATGGATGTATATATGTGTGTATATATGTATATATATGTGTGTATACATATATATGTCTATATATACACATATTTGTATATGCATAAACATATTTTTCCATCCACCTCTATATATCACTGACCCTAGGCAAGTCAGTGAGACACTATGTTTACTATTCACGTTTGTGTGTGTGGCAAGGGAGGAATCCCCTCTACTTTGTACCACCATCCACACTGTGGTGCTTTGTTTGTGCCATAGTGATTAAGACACAGACTCTGGATTTATGTTCCCTGGATTTAAATCCCAGTTCTACTATTTCCTAATTGTACCACTTTGGACAAATTGTTTAATACTATCTTTCAGTTTCCTCATCTGTAAACTGGGGATAATAATAATGATTACCCTCTGGGTGTCTACCTCAGAGGTGTATTGGGAAGATCATTTAAATTTACATACATACAGCTCTTAGGCACATGACTGACATAAAGTATATACTCTATGTGTTAGCTAATATCATTACTATCAGATTACTATTTAGCTAATCTCATATGCTGATTTGTAATGAGATGTTAATAGCTCAATGAATTACTTTCTTACTTTAATCAGGATCTTTGATACTTTCTCCGAAAACGTTCTTTGCAGTTTGAAATACCTGTGTTGGAAATACAGTTAAACAGGGATCCTTTTGGTGCTACTCAAATTATAATATATTTACATACTCTTGCTACTCATTTCAGATGGCAAGTGAAAAATAAATTCATCCAGTCATTTGTTTCCAAATATCTAGCTTTTTCCTTTAATGGATAAGACAACGCATATATTTATTTTGCACTGTTTACTTTTAGGTTGTACAAACACAGTTATTAGAAAATTAAACCAACTTTCAGGCTGGGCATGGTGGCTCGTGCCTGTAATCCCAGCACTTTGGGAGGCCCAGGTGGGTGGATCACTTGAGGTCAGGAGTTCTAGACTAGCCTGGCCAACATGGTGAAATCCTGTATCCACTAAAAATACAAAAATTAGCCAGGTGTGGTGGCAGGCACCCATAATCACAGCTACTCAGGAGGCTGTGGCAGGAGAATGGCTTAAACCTGGGAGGTGGGTTATAGTGAGCCAAGATTGTGCCACTGCACTCCAGCCTGGACAACAGAGAAAGATTCTGTCTCAAAAAACAAATGAAAAACCCAACACCAAACAAACAAAAACGAAAGAAAATTAAACTAACTTTCAGAAGTTAATATGGTAAACAGAGGACATTAAAAATCACATGAAATGTTGTAAATCAATCCAAGTTGATATGACCACAATGATCTGCTAAATTTCCAGTTTGTTTTTCATTTGGAAGTCTTATCTGAGACTCTGAACTTACTTCTTCTTTCTTCTCCATACTTGCAGCTGAAACTAAATATTATTTATTTTATTCAGGATTTAGTATGTGCCTGTCAAAACACCTACTGAATGCCTGAAATTCTGGAGTTGATTTCATAGAGCGACTGAAAAGAGTGAACACCACATTAAAAGAACATCCATGTAATTCAGACAATGCTTTTATTGATGAGAACAATTTTGCTAAAGCATAAAAGCTTTTTAAAAATAGGATAATGTAAGAAATAGATGTAATAAAAGGAATGAGCCCTTTAGATGACAACGGGGTGATAATAAGCACTTGATGCCATGCTTATGAGTTATTTTGTTATTTTAGCCTAATGGCCTGGAAGGTCCTTTAAATCACCTGGGTGGATATAAATTATAGGAGAATAATAGAGTAGATGGTTGTTTCCATTTGACTTTAAAATAAACTTCAAAGTCAAAGAACTTTTTCTATTATGTTGAATTGTTGAATTATGTACTTTTGAAAGACATTGTTTTCATATGCACAATGTTTTTCTAACATGTTACAACTTTTTCTTACTCAAAATGTAAAAACATGAAAATAAATACCTTAACTCATCCAGGAGAACTGGCTGAGGAGTCCTCTTAGGGAATAACTAGTCAACTCTGCCCCTGTAAAACTCACCTTTGTTTCCAGTGCCTGAGCCATCACTGAAGATTAAAGACAGCATTCAAGGAGGGCTATTTCTCATACTTTACCTGCTCATTAAATGCCAAGATAGTTTTTTACTCAATTATACATCTGCCAATGAAAATAGTGAGCAAAGACAACATCAAGGCCATGTTTTCATTTCGATCATTGTTCCCTAGTGAATTACAAGGTTGTGAGTCTCCTACAACAATTTATATTGACCTAGGCTTCATAAATCTGGTACAGTAGACTGAGTTGCTGAGCTGTATGTTGTGATGATGTCTTTCTACTAACAACATTAATCACTTGCTCAAGAGGAAGTAGCAGTTCAAGAGTGTTCTATCTCATGCTCCTGTCAGAAAGGACATCTTAAATGGAGTGCTTAAGTGTTTCCCTTTTCCATTAGAGGTTTCTATACTGAGCCTTCTCAATAGGTTTTCAAACTCTAAACGATCGTTTACACCTTATTAGACAATGTTAAAATGGATAATGAAAATGCAAATAATTGGATGTTTCATGAGAAATATACTATATAAGCCACAAGTTCTAAAGATGGAGATAAAATTAAAAGGACGTTAGATGCATTTGCACATGAAAAATTTATTTTTCCATATATAGATTCACTTAAAGTTACAGATGTGATTGAGATAAAATGACTTTTTTTGTTTTTCATTGTGATAGACTATTTATAACTCATTTTTAAATGAATAATTTTCTCCATAAGGAAGTACTAAAGTTAAATGGAAACCAGCCAACACATCTGTCTCTGAAGTGTTCCAAGGCAAAGATATTAATGAGTTGGGTAGGTTATGCATCTGACCACCAACATTTGATGTAGAAAACTGGAGGACTATGACTAATGCAGGAAATAATACAGGAAATTATGTTATTTAACACTATATTACATTATAGATTAAAACAAAACAAAAAATTAGGCTAGTAAGAATGAAATGAAATAAATGAGATTGTTTTAGGTATCACATACTACAGTTATACCATTTCTTCCCACGGTTTTGAAGGATAAACAGAAGCATAAATAATTTTTACTAAAAAATTACTTAAATGATTTTATGCCCTTTTCAAATCTGATTTTTCATTTGCCCTCCTATAACAGTTACTAGGTAACTCTTAGGGGATGTTTAATTTGGTTTATGTACAAAAAAATTTGTAAACAAGTTCTTGACTATTTTAAAAAATAAGACAGATTTTGTTGATCACTGTTCTCTCAAACACTGTTGGCTAGCCCACAGAACATTTCTTTCTATTCTTTCGATCATTTTCTTAAACTGCCATGAAGTACAAAGTAGGGGCTCTGAGATTGCTCGGATTACATTTGTGAGCTACCATGCCCAGCCAGTTTTAATTCTTCATTAAGGGCAAACATGATGGCATTTGATTGGGAAGGAACAAAGAGAAGAGTTCTCAGAATTTATATTTAGTCTTACCAGTGAAGAGCATGTCTTACACTTTCAGTAAATGTTCCCATCCTTTTTTCTATCATTTTTCATAATTTTAGAAAATCATTTAAACAAGAGTTTAATTGTATACAATTTATCAGACTGATTTCTTTCATATAGCTGGCAGTTTTGATTATTGTTGATAATATTGACTTGCCAGCTATACTGAGTCTGAAAATAGGATGGTCAATTAAATTGACTTATTAAAATATATTAAATGATTTTCCAGCCCTTTGTACAAAGGACTAAAGCTTTAGTCTTATTTCTGCCACTAACTGGAAGCTTGTAAAGCCATGAATTCTCTTAGCTTTATCTGTATGATAAAGGCCATTTTTAATGCTACAGTTTCATGATGGATATAGAACCAGATTGCTGAAAGATTTGTTCACTGCTTATTAAGTCATCTTTAAAGCATCTGTACCTGAACTACATTTTGCTTACAATAAAATTAAAACGAATTATTGAGTAATAAAGACATTTAAAGAAATGTTGGATAATACAATTCAAAGCACTAAAAACAATACCAATGCTAATATTATTTTGTACAAATGTAATGCAATATGATAGTAAAACCACTGTATCAATAATATGTCTTTATTTATATTGTAAAAGAATACTCACAAGTCATAAAAGTACAGAAAATGTGAAGAAGAAAAAAGTCCCTCATAATCTTAAAGACCTTACTTAATGTTATTATTTTGGAATGCTTACTCCCATCTTTTCTTGTTCAGACACTACTTTGTAATGAATACAAGTTTTCAACATGGCTGTTTGTGGAATCCTAATCTATGTTGAAGCATTATGAACTAACTCCTCTTGCACACATAAAAATAATTTAAATCACGCAAAATATTTGAGAAGGTTATTTCAGAGAGCAGGTCTTTGACAATTTTTCTCCTCCTCGATTGTAAGCCTGGTTATTTCACAAGGCTAAGATCAAGGTCCTTCAATATGGAAATATCAGCTGGTCTCTGGAACATTCAGAGAGAAATTAAACAGTTAAGTGGAAGGATTGAAGTTGCAATAGGCATTTTGAAATTTTCATGCAGAAGATTTTAGACTCTCTTCTATAGGTGGAACTTGGAAAACAAAAAATAAAAGCAACTACCTCAAGTAATGGCATGGCAATTACCATAATATCAAACACTTGAGTTAATCCATCTTCAAAAGGTAATCCAATTAGAAAGTGAAGAAAAAGTTTATTTAAGTACTTGAGCCACACTCTTCCTGAATCTTCTTACAATATCACCCAGGTGCTAAAGAGTTTTAAATCTTTACCTCCAGTGTGGTCTCTCTTCTCACTCCAGGATAGTGCATCCATTTGCCCCTGAACCAATCATTTGGGTGGCTCACAGTTACCCTCTGTTCAGCATATCCAAAACTGAACCTAGAAAACTTTGCTCAAGCCAGAAAACAAGGGAAATTTCTCTTCAAACTCTAAATTCAATCAATAACTAAATTGTGTCACTGTACTATTTAAACATCTCTTCACTGATTTTGCTTCTCTCATTTCCATAGTGGCTCCCTGCTTTCAAACCACTGTCATCTCTCACCCAAATATGCTATAGTAGTCTCCTGGCTGACCCCCTGGTTTTCTTCTTCCTCTCCAATCCACTTTGCAGTAAGGCAGAGGGAGGGAGTGAAACTAAATGAAACGGATTTAGACTCATCCTTGATAAACATCTTTAAGCATTTTCTGAGTCTAAATAACTGAAAGTGGATTGCAGTCGCTCTCATGAACTAGTTCCTGCTTTCCTCCTCAGCACCATCTCTCAAAACTTTTAGCCTTAAACTGAAAGCCCCAAACTAACTGCAATACTATGCTTCAATGCAACACACTTCTCTCTTTTTTCATCTCTGCACATGTGTTTGCCCTTGCTTGAATATTATGTTCCACTTTTTGCCTGGCTAATTTCTACTCATCTTTTAATATCATCCCTCAAATTTCCTCCTGAATATAGCCTTCAGTGGACCCCAAGTCTTGGCCAGACACTCCTTTCTATGTGCTTCCAAAACAACTGCTTCATCAGAGAACTTGCATTGGGATTTCTGGCTGCTTGTTTGGCGTAAGGGTCAGAATTGTGTCTTTCTAGCCACTGTGCCTCACACCTATATTTTCCAGATTTCTCCCAGTTCTACCATCTATGCACTTTGTCTCCATCCAGCTGGACTGTCCACGGTTTCATGAAACTTGCCCTACTGTCTTTCCTCTCTCTATTACTTTCCCTTGAAATCACTCACATTTACCTAAATCTTACTTGCTCTTCAAAGTCCAGTTCATTTGTCCCACATTCATGAACACTTCCCTGGTTTCAAAGTGCAGAGCTCCTCAGAGCCTCTGTTACAATTGTGTGGCACACACTGGCCTTGTATGTTAAATGCCTTTTTGCCTGTCTGCTTCTCTTCCTTATGGTACACAGATAGAAACCATATAGTATATTTCTGTTACCTTACATTCCACTAGTTAGCACCAGTACCTGAAAATAAGTATCCATTAGTCTCCAGACTTAGAAATTCACATGCCAGATGTACTAACCCTTGCCTTGGTATCTCTCTTCCTAACATAAGTCTTCTCTCTCTTTGCTCTGAAATCCATCTATTGTTTTCCAGATTTTCCTCCTGAAAGAGACATTTCAAACCTCAAATCTTCCAGGGAGTCTTCTTAAACTCATCTGTCAGATTCTGATTCTTCTCCCATCCTTCTTTTCCTGTATGTTTCCTTAGTATTTTATTTTATTTCTTTTTGATATTACTTTGTGATTGACAGTGTGTAATTTTGATTGTTTTTGGGTAATTTCAAGGAGATTTACTTCATCTCTTAAAGTGTCTCGTAAACTCTAGAGTTGCTGTTTAATAGAACTCTGGGCTACGATAGAAATAATCTATATCTGTGCTATCCAGCAGAATACTGACTAGACACATGTAGTTATTGAGCACTGGAAAAGTGGCTAGCGGAACTGAGAAATAAAAAACGCAATTTTAAGAATTTGTATCAAGTTAAATATAAATAGCTACATGTGGCCAGTCATTACTGTATTGAACAATGCATTTCTCAATCCTGGAGACAGCATGTTTTAAATTACTTCTCTTCCTTAATGTGTCCAGTACCTAACAGAAAACAATGCCTTATAATCATAAGGTATTTTATAAGTAATATATGAAATATTATTGAATACACAGCCCCACTCAAGTTTTGAAATCGCTTTGATATAGGCTGGGCAAATATTTTTATACCTATTTTTGAAATGGTAACCAGAATGGTAGTAACTTATTTAAGATCATATGGAAACCACTGGCAGATTTTTATCTGCCCCTCTTTCCATCTTCTGTTATCCTAATTCTTACATTATTATCCTTTCCTTTTTAATGTCATTTTGACACTCAATACAGTCTATCAATAAACTGAATTCTTAAAGTAAGAAACTTATTTATATCACATAATTTTCATTCATTAATAATTTATTTATTTACTCAGCAAATAGTTATTGAGCCCTAATAATGAGCCAAGCATGCTAGATGCTAGCAATAAAATGGTAAATGTATGAATCTCTGATCTGAAGGGGCTAATTATGTGAATGTGATTGGGGGGTGGTAACAAATGTTAAATAAATAAATACTCGTTGTATTAGTCCATTCTCACACTGCTATGAAGAAATACCTGAGACTGAGTAACTTATAGAGAAAAGAGGTTTAATTGACTCACAGTTCCCCATGGTTGGGGAGGCCTCAGGAAACTTATAATCATGGCAGAAGGCTCCTTTTCACAAGGCAGCAGGAGAGAGAATGAGTCAGCACAGGAAAAACTACCATTTATAAAACCATTAGATCGTATGAGAATTCATTCACTATCACGAGAACAGCATGGGGGAACACACCCCGATAATCTAATCGCTTCCCACCAGTTCTCTCCCTAAATTGTAATCTCCCTGGGGATTACAATTTAACATGAGATTTGGATAGGGACACTAAGCCTAACCATATCACACATATAGAAAAGTAAATGGTTACAAATGTGGAAAAATGGTGTGAAGATAATAAACTGGGGGTAAGGTAGAGAGTAACTGGGAAGACTCTTTGAGATAGGTTTTCAGAGGACAGTTCTCAGAGAAGGTCACATGTGAATTTAGATCTAAAGGACAAGACTTACAGGATGGAAAGACCTGGAAGAGAATTCTGGGCAGAGGGAATAGCAAGTTCTAAGGCTAGGAGGGATTTGATGAACTTAAGGAACAAAAGGGAGGCTCATGTGGCTGCAGCACGGTGAATAGGATAGGGAGCTGTATTAGCTTGGGCTGCCATAATGAAATACCATACACCAGGTTGCTTAGAAATAAGAATTGTATTTTTTCACTCTTCTGGAGGCTGGGTGTCTGAGATCAGGGTACCAGCATGGTTAGGTTCTGTTGAGGTCTCTCTTCTGGGTTGTAGACTTCCAGCTTCTCACTGTGTCCTCACGTGGCCTTTTGTTGGTATGTGTCTGTGGAGAGAGAAAAGGAGAGATCTCCTTCTCTTCTGCTTTATATAAAGCCACCAATTTTATGGGATTAGGGTCCCACCCTTATGAACCTCATTTAGCCTTAATTACCTCCTAAAAGCCCTCTCTCCAAATATAGCCACCTCGAGGATGAAGATTTCAATATATGAATTTATAGCAGAGGTATATGAAAAGATAAGGTTAGAAAAAAGAGTGGGCTGTATCATGCAGCACCTGGTAAGGAATTTGGATTTTATTTAGAGAGAAAAGAAAAAAACATACAAAAATAGGAAAATCTCAAGTGTTAACCTAGCTTTCTTTCAGCTCGTAGAAAATGTATTCATTCAGGGTCCATTTATGAAGCTCCCATGTAAGACAGACACTATGCTCTACTCTAAGATTATAAGGATAAATCCATCATAGATTTTACCATAGAGGGGCTCACAACTGAGGAAGCATGGAATTGAAAAATAAACTCATGAGGGAAGACAATGTTTTTGATGGAGGGTGTTGAAGCAACTTTGACTCCTGCCTCACAGCATATACAAAAAGTGAATCAGAGATAATCATAGACCTAACTATAAAATCTAAAATTACAAAGCTTATAGAAGTAACCACAGGGGAATATCATCATGACCTGGGGGTGGGCACAGAGTTTTTAGACAGGACAAACATGTATAATATAATGTATTACTTGTTATTTAAATATACAATACAATTCAATACATTAGATTAGTACAAAATTAATTGTGGGTTTTGCCATTGAAAGTAATGACAAAAACAGCAATTAATTTTGCATCAACCTAATACAATATAGTATAATGTGCATTACAATTATGATACAAAACAATACAATATGGTCCACAAAAGCACATAAATGAATTCTTCACAAAAAAGATATATGAATGGTCAATAAGCACATGAGAAGATGCTCAACATCATTAGTCATCAGGGAAATATTATTTAAAACCAGAAAGAGGTACCACCATATACCCACTAGAACTGTTAAAATAAAAATGACTGGCCTATATGAGGTATCTAAAATAGCTTTGAAAAGCATTTTAGTAGATCCTAATAAAGTTAAACATATACTTATTCTATAGTCCATCAATTTCACTCCTAGGTATTTACCCAACATTGAAAAGAAGAGTCCACTAAAAATTTGTGCACACATTCCCACAGTAGTTTTTTTCACAATGGCCAATAATGGGAAGCAATCAAATGTCCATCAACAGAAGCATAGACACCAAGTTGTATTATATTCACTTGATGGAAAAATACTCAGTAATAAAACTCCTGATATATTCAACATCATAGATGAATAACAAAAATATGCTGAACCGATGAAAATAGGCATAAAAGTACAGATGGTATCATTGTATTTATAAGACATTCAAGTATAATAAAAACTAATCTATAGGGATAAAAACTTAAAAAAAGTTTTAGGGAGTGATAAGGGTTAGGAAGTATTGATTGGAAAAAGATCTTTCAACTGGTAAAGAAAATCTCTATCTTGATTTAGTGTAGGTTACACAGATGTTCTATTGTTAGAATTCTTACAACTCTTATATGTAAGCTCTGTACATTTTACTATTCATAAGATATATAAATAAAAAATATATTTACTAGTAAAATGTGATGAGGAGCATAAAGGGGGAAATGCAAAAATAAGGAGTAATTATGCCTTATAGTCTGACTGAAATGTTAAAGGGATCAGAATTGAAGTCTGTAATTTAATCTGACTCACTTGGGAGCCCATGTTGGGCCCAGACACAGAGGACTGGACTCGAATGACAACAGTATTTCACTCTACCAAGAGCATGGACCTAGCTCAATGACTGGATACTTCTTACTTTTTCAGTCCAAAAAATTGCCCAATAACTGTCAGAAAATTCTGACCTTAAGACTGAAATCTGTGATGAGGCATGATTCCCCCCATTGGTAGAACACATTGCCTTCATTAGGCCTAAAGTTTGAAATCTGCTAGAAGGGTGGGGAATCTTCAATTCTGGAGCTCATTTCTGTTGTTTTTCTGTTGCAGCCTGGGAATGCTAAACTTTAGGCCACAGGGCAAGCCTCATCTGTTTAGCCTCATTATTAAGGGAAGGGCGGTTCGGCTTTATAGTCTCTCTGGGAAGGGTGGAGATGCAATTCTTTTATGCTTTACTTGTTGATTGTAAATACAGGCCAGTGGTTCAATACTAGTTATAAATTCAAAATCAAATGTAACAAATTACAATGAATAAGTCCAAGACAACAGATTGAGTAGTTAACAGTTTTTTGAGAGAGGTGCAGGAAAATAAAGAAAGATGAGGCCTACACAGACCTGGATAAATATTAGAATAAGCACTATCTTCTTGATATACATTTACATTTCTTTTTAAGGCCGCTTTATATCTCCCTGTGCTTTGGGCATGCTTCCTCTTTGTCTCCTGAAATACTCATACCTGCTGCATTTCTGCTGTTAAGAGCTCAATTTACTGAGCCCAAATATTAGCACATTACCGCTATAATATTACTGAACTTATATAATAAGTTACGGTATATGTACCATTATTATTTCTTATTTACAGATGAAGAAGCAAAGGCACAGAGAAGGTAGGTTGCTTGTTCAAAATTACACAACAGACAAGATTTGAATTTGATAATCTAATCATGGGAGGCTTGACCATCAAACTAAGCTAATTGTCATCTCCCTGCTCATGATGGGAGGCTTAACCATCAAGCTAAGCTAATTGTCATCTCCCCACTCATGCCCCTTTCTTTTCCTTAAGCACCAACTTTGTAACCCTTTGCATATGGTGTCTAGTGTAAGCCTTGCAATTACTTTGAGAGGTAGGACTTCAAATCTCTATTTTATGGATTTAGAAACTTCCAAAGCACTAAGGTTGAAAGTGTTTGTTAACTTGCCCTAGATTTTGCGGCTAGAAAGTGGTAATGACGCCTACATTAGAACCCTTATCTACCACCACGGCTGTGAGTCTTTCAACCTAAAAGACTATCAGCATAGAATGTATTCCAGGGCTATTTGTGTTGAAATAAAATTTCAGGCATCTGAGGAAATTATTTGGGAAGATGGTTTATGCTGAAGACCCCTCAGGTGACACTACAAAGTGGCCACTATTCCTCTTCTTGTGAGGCTACTGCTGTGCACACAGAGTCTATGCAATGAAGAATTGGACCTACCACTCCTTCTACTTTCTCCTATGCACATTGCCCGGTAATCACTGCCTGCTTGACATATGGTGATGGTTATCTAAACTTAGCATTTTACATCTGATTGCCTGGCTAATTTATAACATCACATCACCACTAAATTCATTTGGAGATCCTCGAAATGTGGTTCTTCTTTAATCTGACCTAGACAGTTCAAACAAGGTGGCTCATTGACTACAGTACTATCAGTCTTCAGAAACTGCTGTATGAAAGGAGTTTTTAAATGTATCTTTGGAATCCATTCTGGTATATGATTTACCTAATTTGGTTTGACTGAAGCTAATTTTAAAATAGTTTGCATTTTTTGAGAAAATAAATGTACATGAGGAGAACCCAGAAGTGAGTTGGAAGTCAAGAAAGAGCCAGGTAGTGCAGATATCATTGAAATAGTGTGGAATTAACACATACTGTGTATATGTTTTTCAAAATCTTGAGATTTCATTACTCCTTTTCTAGTCAATATAACATTTTAACTTTCTGGAGGCCTCATTTTTCTTATTTTTAAAAATCAAGACAATGAGCCTGTTGATGTCTTAGTTCTTTTCCTGCAAAACATTTTTATCCTTTCTATACTATAATATACTGTGCCTACATATTTTGAGGTTTTGAAATATATAGAACTGTGGTTTCATCATTTCATTCATTCATCTGATATTCATTTCACAAATCTTTATTGAGAACCTACTAAATGACAGGCACTGTGCTGGTTTGGGGAATGAAGAGGACAAAGTCCCTGCCCTCAGAGAGATCTATACATAGAATTGAATAACACTGTAAAGATGGCTAATAAAAATCTCACAGGTGACAAACTTCCTGGAGATGACAGATCACAATTGCTCTTGCTTTTATTACAAAATATACAAAAGGTCTCTTTACTTCGCAAGCCAACAAACACAAGTCTCCTCTAGCAGTGCTCTTACCTTTTGTGTGACTCCCTTGGAACTGGAAAGGTTTTTGTTTTTCTTTTTTTCTTCTTCTGCCTTTTTTTTCTTTTTTTTTTTTTTTTTTTTTTTTTTTGGTACATAAAAGAATAATATAGAAGACAACCCATAGCCAGTTTGTATTCCCTGCTGTCCTTCCAAAGCTTCATAGCCCAAAATAAAGGTGCTGCGGAGGTGGAGAACCCAATTTCCATTCTAAGTTTCACACAGTGGGTTTCAGTCAATTAAAATTTCTGTTCCTAAGATACAGTTGCTTATGGAGGCAAGTTGCACCCACATTTTTTGGAAACAATGATCTTGGTCTAGAGGAACCTTTCTGTCCCTAACACCTGTTGAGACCTCAGAGATTCTGTTTCGTTGCTGAGGGAATGTCATAAAGCCAGTTTTATCTCCTTTCCCAGGCATCAACTTCCCCTATTACCTGGATTTTGACTGTAAGCAACACAACAAACATCTTGGGTGGGGTGGGGGCAGGGGGGTAGACGACATGTTTCTTGTTCTTTTTATCCTTACTAATACATTGGAACTAAGCCATCTGGCTGCCTTTTGGGTAAATCCATTTTATAACAAGATTCTTTTTTTTTGGCGATTCAGTAATTAAACCCCTTTGGATAGAGTTCAAGATGGACCTGCCTTATGCTGAATTTCGCTTTGGAGCAAATTGTTAGTCATAGGTGCCAGTGAATGTATAAAGGAGAATGAGGAATCTCTAACTAGTTTTTGAAAACTGGTCATCTCTCAGAGTTCTCTTTGACCTTGGGTACACTTTTCTTCAGAGGTGAATAAGGTGAAAATGTGCTCAGAATTGCCCTCTGGTTTAGCATTATTAAGATTGTTTTCTGCTATCTTTACCTAAAATCCAACCTCCTGAGGTTGAAATGTTAGCAGTAAGAGTCCTAACGTTGTTACTCATGACTAAAGTATAGGCAAACACCTCCATAGATTTATTTATTCATTCATTCATTCAGTAAACATGTGCTACATGCTAAGTTAAGGGTTTAGAAATCACCAGAGAAGCTTGTGAGCTCAGCATCATCGTAAGAGACTTAATATTCATTCTAATGAATCTTAAGATTCATTAGAGACTTAATATTTCTTATTGTCATTGTTATGTTGGGGCTTCAAACATTAAATGTGGATTGTTTTATTATTATCTTTGGGATATTTTTCTAAGAATAATTCACTTATTTTGAGCAACTTACCTTTCTATCTCTTTACTCAAAAAAGTATAAATCAATACAAAAATGTGATTAAAAATCAAGTAATCAGTCATGTTTTTCTTGCAATATTATGGGAAAAATTTTAGCTTCCAACCTAGTGGTGCTTCCAATTTATTTTGCCATGAATCATGGAAAGTTAATAGTCAGTTAGGGAATTTTCGTCTGGTCACGAATTCATATGAAAATCTCTCTTTAAAAACATCATCGATTTGGACTCTCACTCTTCGAAAATATTTTTAAAAGAATTTATATTTTTAGAGCATTTTAAGTTCACAGCAAAATGAAGAGGAAAGTACAAAGATTTCTCATATATTCCCTGTCCCAGTGCAAGCATGGCCTTCCCCTTTGTCAACAACCCCACTAAAGTCGTACGTATGTTACAACTGATGAACCTACATTAACACATCATTGCCACACAAGGTCTATAAATTACACTAGGGTTCACTTTTGCTGTTGTACATTCTGTGGGTTTTGACAAATGTATTATGATAAGTATCCATCATTATAGTATCATGGAGTTTTTTGCCCTGCTCTGAAAATCTGCTATGCTCTGCCTATTTACTCCCACAACACCCTGGTAACAACTGATATTGCTAGTGTTTCCACAGTTTTGCCTTTTTCAGAATGTCATATAGTTGGAATTATAGAATATGTAGCCTTCAGATTGACTTTTTTTCATTAGTAATATGCATTTAAGTTTTCTTCATGGCTTTTCATGACTTGATAACTCATTTTATCTTATCACTCAATAATATCCTATTGTCTGAATATACCGAAGTTTATTTTTCCATTCACCTTCTGAAGGGTATCTTGGTTGCTTCTAAGTTTTGGCCATTATGAATAAAGCTGGTGTAGACATTCTTCTGCAGGTTTCTGTGTGGACATAAGTTTTCAACTTTCTGGGGGTAAATACAAAGGAGCACAGTAGCTGGATTATTTGGTGAGAATATGTTTAGTTTTGTAAGAAACAGCTAAACTATCTTCCAAAGTGGCTGAACTATTTTGCATTCCCACCAGCAATGAATGAGAGTTCTTGTTGCTCCACATCCTCACCAGCATTTGGTGTTGTCATTCTGGATTTTGTCCATTCTGATAGGTATGTAGTGCTATCTCATTGTTAAGATTGCTATCTGCTATTTTTACCTAAAATCCAACCTCCTACAGATGAAATGTTGACAGTTCTCTTTTGCATTTCTCTGGTAACATATAATGTGGATCATCTTTACATATGGTCATTTGTCATCTTCTTTGATGAGGTGTCTGTTAAGATCTTAGGCCCATTTTGAATCAATTTGTCTTACTATTGTTGAGTTTTAAAAGTTCTTTGTATATTTTGGACAACAGTTTTTTGTTACATATGTCTTTTACAAATATGTTCTTCCAGTCTGTGGCTTATATTCTCATTCTTTTACATTGTCTTTTACAAAGTAGTTTTTTAAAAAAGATTTTTAAGGAAGTTCAACTTATCAATTATTTCTTTCATAGGTCTTGTCATGGTGTGTTATCTAAAAAGTCATTGTCATGCTCAAGGTGATCTGTATTTTCTCCTATGTTGTCTTCTAGGAGTTTCATAATTTTGCATTTTACATTTAGGTCTATGTCCATTTTGAGTTAATTTTTGTGAAGGATACAAGGTCTGTGTTTATATTCACTTTTTGTGGATGTCCAGTTGTTCCAGCACCGTTTGTTCAAAACACTATCTTTGCTTTATTATATTAACTTTGTTCCTTTGTCAAAGATCAGTTAATTGTATTTATGTAAGTCTATTTCTAGACTCTGTATTCCATTTCTTTGATCTATTTGTCTATTTTTTCACCAATATCACACTATTACAGTAATTCTTAAAGTCTGGTAGTGTCAGTCCTCCAACTTTGTTTTTCTCCTTCAATGTTGCATTAGCTATTCTGAATCTTTTGCCTCTCCATATAAAATTTGGAATCAATTTGTTGATATCCGTAAAAACTTGCTAGAATTTTGATTGGGATTGCATTGAAGCTATAGATCAAGTTGGGAGATTTTCTAGTTATTTTCCTGTCTTCATCCTTTCTCCCTTGTAACCACTTTTTAATTGGTCAGACGAACAATCTCTCAACATGCCTAAGTGTTTTCTTAGCCATGATCTAGTTACAATGTCATTTATATCAGCAGCGCTGAGGGCTTGTTTGACAAGGAAAGCAACCCCCTGTGTCAGTTAATTGGGTAATAATTCACTTTTATATCAAGTTAAATTGTTTGAATCTTTTAAATTGATAATGAGCTTGGAACTTCTCCTTAGGCACAAGAATAGCTTGCTTTGGGAGGAGTAGGCTATTTGCATTCTGGCGTTGTCCTTGCTTAGGCATAGATATGCTTTCTTTTTTGAGCTTGTATGAATGGTTACTGCAGGCTAGCCTCTTTTAGTGGAGACAAAATGCTCTCAAATTCCTGGGAATTCACCAGATGGTACCAGACGTCAGAATATAAGTGGTGACTTTCACCTCTTAAGTGGATCCTGTGTTGACTGACATAAACCACATCTCCATGATGAAATAGCTGATGTTTGTAATTAGAGAGGAAAATGCTGTATGGCTTATGTGCTGTATGGCTAAGATATTGACTCTGCAAAGACTAATGGGATAACTTAATGGATTTGGGGCATAAGACTCATTGTTTGAGTTACATTTGGGGTCACACTTGGGAAGATGTTTTTTCCTGTTCTCAATGAGATTTTTAAAAGCTGCTCATATGATTATAATTTATTTAAAAATGTTCTTTAAGCAATCTTTGTTGTGAGATTTTTAAGGCATCTTTGGATATACCTTTAAAATATTTTATCTCATTTCACACTGTCTTAAATTTGACTTTATAGTATATAAGGTTTTCTCCCAAATTATACCATTATGTAAGGCTTTGAGGTATGGATTATCAGCAGAATTCTTGGTGAATACAGTTTTGGAGATTCTTAGTCTCTTGGCAGCAAGAAAAAGCTTTCTGCAATTTATTAACAGAAACTGAGTAAAAAGATAAATAATTCTTTCATTTTCCTCCCATCCTAAACTTTTCATAGGGGTAAATTGAGTTAGTTTTGTATAAATGTATTAGTCAGCTTCGGTTGGCATAACAAAATATTCTAGACTTGGTGGCTTAAACAACAAAAATTTATTTCTCATAGTTTGAGGCTGGACATCTGAGATTAGGTGACTTGCATGCTTGGGTTCTGGTGAGACCTCTCTTCCTGGCTTTTAGATGGCCACCTTCTCGTTGCATCCTCACATGGTGAGAGAGAGCGAGCTCTGGTCTAGCTTTCTCTTCTTATAAGGACACTAATTCCATCATGAGTCCCTACCCTTATGGCCTCATCTAAATCTAATTACCTCCCAAAATGTCCCCCTCCAAATACTGTCACATTTGGGTTTAGGACTTTGACACATGAATTTTAGGGGACATATATGTTCAGTCCATAATAATAAATGAGAGTTTCTCTCATTTTAAATATGAATGTGTCATATTTCAGTGTTTTTTTCTTGTTATTGGAAGAGAATAATCACGAGACATACATTTGTTCAATGTTATATCAGATCTTCTCTTTGATGCTTATTTAGACTTTTTCTTAGCAACAGGCCATTTTATCCTTTCCAATCGGGATGACATGGCTAAAGCAGGAAGCTTTTATTTTCTTCGCCTCAATCATAGATTCCTATCGAATTTCTTTTTTACTGTTTTTCTTTTAAACAAAACTTAAAATACTGTATTTTACAAATGGACTAAGAAAGAGAGAAACTAGTGCCTATCCTTTCAGTATGAAAGAACGGAAATAACATAATACTGAGAGTCTGCATAATAGTATCTAGTTTTAAAGTATTTCAGAAACACGAAAGTTAGGAGAGAAAAAAGGTCCCAATAAGCAGGCAGGTGGCTGTACAAGAAAAGAAGCTTTCTAATGGCTTTTCTGAACACTTGAATTACTGCGTAAACACACCCTGAATATGGCCGTATCAAACAGCAGGGAATGACTTAATGATCAAATATTAAATAACAAAGAAAAAAAATGAAGCTACAGGTGTTACATGGTGAAGCCCTGAACCGTGGAGCAGAGTTCAGCCAAGTAATTTTAGCAGTTCTGCAGGATTTTTAAATCTCTCAGTTGAATTCAAATCTTTCTATGAAAAAGAAATGTTATTTTTAAAAACTGCATTATTCAGATGTATTTTACCTGTAATATTAGAAATTATTTCTAGTTGGCTGATAATCATCCATTAAATTATTATTTATTTATTTATTTATTTATTTATTTATTTATTGAGATGGAGTCTTGCTGTCTCCCAGGCTGGAGTGCAGTGGCACGATTTCTGTTCACTGCAAGCTCCGCCTCCCAGGTTCACGCCATTCTCCTGCCTCAGCCTCCCAAGTAGCTGGGAATACAGGCGCCCGCCACCGTACTCGACTAATTTTTTGTATTTTTAGTAGAGACGGGGTTTCACCGTGTTAGCCAGGAAGGTCTCGATCTCCTGACCTCGTGATCCGCCCACCTCGGCCTCCCAAAGTGCTGGGATTACAGGCGTGACCCCCCGCACCTGGCCCATTAAATTATTTTGAACAAACCTTCACCGAGTGCCTACTCTGTGTAAAGCCCCATGCTAGGCACCATGTATGCAAAGATGTCTCACAGTTCATAGTCTAGTAGTAGAGATGGACGGTAACTTTGCAATTACTGTACAGGATGAGAAGCTCTGTGTTAGCAGGAAGAAGAGATGCTTTGTAAGAAGGGCCACCTAAACCCACCTGGAAGACTTTCAGAGGGAGCTAATATTGAGGCCACATGAGACTAATTTGGAAAATGGAGTGGGTAGAAGAGTCCTTCTAGGGAAAGGAAGAAGCACATGCAAAAGTGCTTGGCTCAACCAGTACTTTTTAGTTGAGTATAACTGGTACATAGCAAGTGCAAGAACTAGGCAGATAGATAATATTATGGGCCGGGCATGGTGGCTCACACCTGTAATCCTAGCACTTTGGGAGGCTGAGGTGGGTGGATCACGAGGTCAGGAGATCGAGACCATCCTGTCTCACACGGTGAAACCCTGTCTCTACTGAAAAAAATACAAAAAAAAAAATAGCCACGCGTGATGGCGGGCACCTGTAGTTCCAGCTACTTGGGAGCCTGAGGCAGGAGAATGGTGTGAACCTGGGAGGTGGAGCTTGCAGTGAGCTGAGATCGTGCCACTGCACTCCAGTCTGGGTGACAGAGAGAGACTCCGTCTCAAAAAAAAAAAAAAAAAAGATAATTATTATGAAGAGCCTTACCTGAAGTCACTGTGAGTGAAGCCATTGTAGGGTTTAGAAAATCAAAGTGGTAGCAGTGTGGCAGGTAGGTTAAAGGTGATTACAAGTACATATAGGAAGACCAGTTAAAAAGTTTTTATAGTAAACAAAGTAAGAACTAATAAGTTTCCAAAGGTAGTCAGAGTTGACATAGATAAGTGTCACAAATGTGAGAAACATTTTAGCAATAGAATTAATTGAGATTGATGACAAATTTGATAAGAGATGAGAGAGTAAAGGAAGGTGAGACGTCAAAGATGACATTTAGGTATATGTTTTCAATGATGCCTATGGGTGCTGCCATTCACCTAAATAGAGTAGTCTGGGAAGAGACAAAGATTGGTAGGAAAACTGATGGGTTCAGTTTGAGTTGCATTCCATTTACAGTGTCTTTTTAGGCATTCAAGTGGAAATTCTCACAGGTAGTTTTATATAAAGGTAGTTATGTATAAAACTCTAGAGATGGGGAGGGAGACCTTGGCAACATATGTATATTTGGGAATTATTGCATACTTGGTAGTAATTGACACCATTAGCATGAATAGATTATCCAGAAGGATTGGCCAAAGGATAAACTTGTAGCACGATTATCTCTCAAGAAGCAGGTAGAAAAAGAGTGGATAATAAATGACACTGAAGAAATAGCTGGTGAAGTGTGGGTCTGGTTTCCGGAAGTCAAGGGAATTTAAAGAAAGAACCTAAGTTATAGAGGCAATCGCTACAGCACAGCAAAGCAAGTTAAACGTTGGAAAGTGGAAAGGGTGATAATATAAATTATCATTTAAAATAGAAAAGATTTGAGAATGCAAATGATTGTTATTAATAATTGTGATAGGACAACAAGTAAAAACGAGGAGTCCTCCAGGCAAACCAGAATAGATGGTCATTCTATATTTAGAAGAATTATTTCAGTGAAGCGGTAGAGGCAGTGGCTGTAGATAGCAATAGTTAAGGAGGAAAGTCAATGATAAGAAATTAAAGTCCTTGGGTATAGACAATTTTTTGAATTAGGTAATTTTTGAAGGGAAGAAACTGAGTGGTAGTTAAAGATGGATAGAGGGGAGAGGGTTAAGAGAGAATGTTTTGCCTGACAGAGACTTGAACAGTCTTGTAGGTGAGAGATGTCAATGGAGAGGGCGAAGTCCAGAAATTTACAATAAGAAAGAATAAACGAACAACTTCTGGATGGGAGGGTGAGGGGATAGCAGGACTAGTTCCAGAAAGGGGAATAAAATCAATTTTTTTAAAGAGACAGGAGAAAAAATAAGCAGAAAGCAAATATAGCAAATATGTGGGTGGGTGGGTGTGAAATTGGGCAAGTTTTCAACTTATTGTCTCTGTTTTCTCTGTAAAATATGAGAGTAAAACTTTTGCTGAGAGTAAAGAATGAGATTAATGGATAGGAAATTTGAGAAAAGTGGGAAAAATAGGAATGGTTAGTCTGGATAGTAAGAGACAAGCTGAGTAGGAACACACAACAAGATTTTTTAGCTGGTATTAAGGGTTAGTTTGACATCATTAACTTGCAGTGACACAGATCTGCTCAGCTTTACATTTTATTCCCACCTCTGTCATTTTAGATGGTAGTAATTGTAGTATTGGCCAGATTGAGGTTATGGTAGGCAGATGCAGCAGGAGGAGACAAAAGAATTGAGGACTAGTTAAAGGGGCGATTCAATGCTGGGTTATTGTCCACATGAGAAATGGGAACAAGAGGAAACTGATGAATGGATAAGAATAGAAAGGTGAGTAAATTCTAAGTCTCACTGAAGTTAGGAAAGAAGGATGTTAACAGTAGAAATGAGGCCGGGCGCGGTGGCTCAAGCCTGTAATCCCAGCACTCGGGAGGCCAAGACGGGCGGATCACGAGGTCAGGAGATCGAGACCATCTTGGCTAACACGGTGAAACCCCGTCTCTACTAAAAAATCCAAAAATCTAGCCGGGCGAGGTGGCGGGCGCCTGTAGTCCCAGCTACTCAGGAGGCTGAGGCAGGAGAATGGCGTGAACCTGGGAGGCGGAGCTTGCAGTGAGCTGAGATCCAGCCACTGTACTCCAGCCTGGGCAACGGAGTGAGACTCCGTCTCAAAAAAATATAATAATAATAAATAAATAAATAAATAAATAAACAGTAGAAATGAGATAGCTAGAAGTACAGGAATCTGTATTCAAAACAGTGGATAAGACTTTAAGATTTCAGAACTTTGATAGCTCTGGGTGTGATCTCTATCAGCAAACCCCTTTATCTTACCTCCATCTGATATTTTATTCCTTCCATGGGCTTGCTGCAGGATCCTGTGTCTTATTGTCCTCTTGGCTTTCTTGACTTTATGGTTTGACTCTAATTCTTTCTCTATTAGCCCTGGAAACATCTTTGTTGGAGACAAGTAGCTCACTTCTCCAAGACTTGCTCTAATACCTTTAGAATGTGCATGACTCATGGGGAAGCTAGGAAAATCACTTCCAAACCTTTTACCACTAATTCTGGCCCGGCCTGCAATTTCCTCCTGCTGTGATCTTTTTGCTTTCTCACTTTAAAAATCCAGACCACAAACCGTTCTTGCTCACCTAAATAACTTTCCATGCAAGTCATTAAAATTCACTTTCATTTTGCCAAATGGAGGAAGAAACTTGGATCCTTTCACTGTGGGAAACTGCCTTGATGCCACTAGTTCTCTCATTTCCCCCCCATCCATCAGTGAACTTTTTAGCCTTCTCAAAGCTTTGCTCCAATGCATAGGATTTATGATTGTGGGGATTTCCAAATAATATAAATATTCAACATGAATATTTTAAATTAAGGCATGAGACATTTTCCCTAACTGAGCATAGCCATGAACCTCTCATGTCTGTTCCTCTGTGTCACTTTGTAGCACTGCATACAGTAGCCCTCCTAAAAGTCCAGGCAGTGCACAGGTCTTGATATGATGAGGTGACAAGGTTGCTATGGTGAATTTGCAGCTGGCCAAATAGTCACTGGTTGATTTTACCCAGTAGGAGTTTTTGCAAAAATTTTTTTGGTGAGAGTGAAATCAAACTCCTATTTTTTTTCTCCTCTGCAAGCTGTAATTTAGATGGATTAATAAGTACTTTTAGGTTAATTAACTCCGAAGAGAAAATGGGAGAAAAGTGAGGAAGGTTATTGGCAGAAGTCATTGCTGGAATCCTTCTGAAGGGAGTACTTACATCACTTGCAAAGACAAAAGACTAGAAGACAACGAAGTTAAACTTGGCCTGTCTCATATGATAGATGCTGAGAGTACCGGCTCAGGGAAATTTAATTCTCTCATATGCATATTGAATTACATGGTCATGGCTTTGTTTGGTACTAACCAGCTTTAATCAAATAAGAAAGTGCTTGATAGAGTAAGACTATAATGCCCTGAAAACTTGAAAAATTGTTGGTGCTATGTTGTTGTTCTAAAGACCACTGTGATATTAAGCAAAATGAGAGGTACAATTTTACCTATTTTCTTTCTGCCACTTGAATTGTTTATTCAGGGTCCTCATAGTTATAAATATTAAATAATCTGTGAAAAAGTCAGAATCCATGCCAGGCCTGTGTGATCATACCTGTTACTGCTCTACTTACTTAGGCATAAATGCAGCCTAGCATTAAAGATCCTTTAAAAAAATGTTTTCCCAATGGTTAAAAGATAAGCTCAAATAAATGAACACTCATACATATGCCAAAATTGATGAGTAGATACATATTTCAGTAGGTAGTTACTAGCTTTCTGTGTATGAGTAAACATATGGGAGAAATTTAAAACACTAAAGTAGTCTCAGTGAAAGCATGGTATCCTATATATTAGCTTTTCAAAAATGTCTAATGAAGGAAGGAAATGATGAATGAATGTCCTTATTCTTCTTAGAGTGCTGGGACATGGTTTTGTCTGAGAACTTCCTGTGAATTTTATATTTTACTACTCATTACATCCATCTTAGACTTATATGTATAAGACATAAGGCATATCTTATGTCTTACATGTATAATAATCTAAGTGGTACAAAAAATAACGAAATATTTTCTTCCCCAAATTTTTGAGACAGATGGATTTTCCGGAAAGATGTGTTTAGTTTTTATCCTGTGGTTTTGTGTACCACCTGGCACACTAGAGTGTTGCTCTAATTCAGTGAGTTGTAACTCTGGGTGAACAGTGGAAATACTAGGGTACCTTTTAAAAATGCTAATGCTCAGGCCTCACTGAAGACAAATTAATCTGAATCTCTGTGGGTGGCATTGATACTTTTTATAATCTTCCCAGATGATTCTAGAGTGCATCCGGGAATGAAAACCATTGCTATAGCTGCATACTTACTTTAGTTTGAGAAACATAGATGAGGTTATATTAGGCATCAGCTATTATTGTACTTGTCTTCACATCTTATCTCTTTTTGAAATGTCCGAATTATTTCACTGGGACCGTAGAATAGTTGTTGGTACAATGGTAATCTGACTGCAGAGAAATGTAAACTTGGTCCACCCTGAAACACAAGCATGGTGTGTAGCTACATCAGATCCTGAATCAGCAGCATATCAGCTATTGATTCTAAAGTTGAGAAACAGAACTCGTATTTCTTAATATCTTGGATATTATTTTTCCACATGGTAACTTCTTACAAATAAAGAAAGTTTTAATTTGACAAAATCCAAATTGTTGATTTGGGGAAGTATTTAATAATTACAATTTTATCAGTTTAAATTTAAAAACCCTACCAAATTCTTCCACAATATTTTTAGGATTTGCTGAAAGATGACATCCCCCTTGCCTTAATCATGTGCCAGATTACTCGTAAACCTGGACCATATGCCACTGCAATTTGCTGATGGGCCCAAGCTGTTTTGGTAGATAAAAAATCCAAAGGGATTAGAATGGCTCAGTCCTCACTGTGAACAGAGCAACGGCACAGGACAGCTGTATGCTCTCTTCTCTCTCCTTTGTCCACACAGCACCTCTATTTTCTCAATTTAGGTCATTGATAACCCAGACCTGAAGTTCATATCAATGCCCACAAAAATGTATTTTGCTCTAAATAAGGCCTTTCTTTAGACACTTAGACAGAAACCAAATGTCAGAGACACACACGTCATGCAAGGGATGGAATATATATTTTTGTTTGTAAAAGTAGTAAATGTTTCCCCAGTTTTGGCTTTAGGATGGTCCTGGGGTGAAAAACACTTTTAAATTGATGAGTGACATAAAGAATCTTTTTCCCTTACTTGACTCCTGTTTTCTGCTCAGCACAGTTAGTGGTGTTACTCTCTGTCACCAGTGTTTACATGACTACAAAGCTTTTTTGTTGTTTATAATAAAATGAACCTCTGTGACACTTGACTTGAAATCAGAATCAGATAGTTGATTAAATTATTAAAATTTAAAATAACCCTTGGGAAAATGTAATTTTCTGGAAGACATTTTCCCATACTCCTACTTTTCCTTTCTAGTACAAGGAGACTTTCCACAAATAAGGAAGTCATTGTGATTTATTTCTTGTGTCTCAAGATCCATTTTCCTGATAGCAGCTATTCATTTTAAATGTCTGATATGGTTTCTTTAAATATAAAGCAATAAAACATATTGCTTTGAAGTATTCTACTTATTCGTACTGCTAAGATTGCTTTATACAAATATCAAACAGTGGGAAAATGCTAATTATTCAGAATTCTATGTTACTATTGAATAATTTGCACATTGCACAGTTATGTGTAGGTCTTGGAGGCTAGAATAATTGAAGTTTATAGTTGGAACCATTTTAGAAGTTCATCAAACCACATTTGAATTATCTCTGTGTTATCCTCCTGCTCAATTCAAGAATACTCTCTAAATTTTGCTAAAAATCTTATTGGAAACTTCTAGTGATGAGGAATGCAAGAGAAGCATTCTTATTGTTGAGTTTGAGCCTTCCTTCCTATAACTTTCATTCAATAGTTCTGCCTTTGAGAGCTCAGCAGAATAATTTTAATTTTGTTTTTATTCATAATAACCCCTCAAATACTTGTTTGAGAGGCACACCTCTAGACTCACAAATTTAACAGCCATGATGGCCAATTTTATAAATGAACTTGCCACTCACTCTATACAGGGAACAATTTGTCACTTAGAGGCCTAACCACATTATCACAAACGGGCCAATGTCCATATATGTGTCCCAAATTGTTGTTCAGTCATTAATGACTAAAAGTATCTTCCCAGCAGTTAAAAAGGGATTGTGTTCTCCTGTGAATCCTGCTTATTCTCTTTTTATTGAACATACAGTATGGCTTACTTAAAAGACATGGCATCGCATTGTAAAAAGGGACTCATATACCTTTCACATTCCCCATGGTGGAGAGTTCTTTCTTAATCATACATTAAATGCTTATATTGTCTCTTAGTCAAGTTTCTTTTTGTTGAGGTTGACATAAACATAAGAAATAAAGGGATTATTACTATTATTTTGTATTAACAGGACTCCAGTACAAGACTGACAGAATTCAAGCAGTGTAACCAAGATTTCTCTGGGTCTCTTATCTCTGATGGTCTCATTTACTTTCACTCCAGATAAGCTTTCTTCATGTTGCAAATGATATGGTCATAAGCAGCCTCCTTGAGTTAATGTCATCCCATTTCAGTGACCCTATGAGAATGGAAGAGTTCCTGTAAGCCCTTGCATAAAAAATTACACATATATATACTATGGCCATAGGATGTGATGCCATGATTGATGAAGTCAGAATCACACGCCCAGATTGCACCCAGTCCCAGTAACTGGCTTCTTCTCTGGTCTCTCCATCCCTTTTGTCCTCTTCTGCCCCCATATAAATGCCATAAATGCTGCCTTGGCTTCCTGCTCATTTCAGCAGTTTACTTTTCTGTATCTTTTTTCTTGTAGTACGATTCTTACCAAAATGAGTAATTGTGTCTTAACTTTTCTGAAACTTAGTTCAACAACTATAAAGTGAGATAACAATACCTGTAAGTACAGTTTCATAGTAAATTGTTGAACGAATATAAGTTCTCACTTTTCCTTATATTAGGAAAAAGTTTTAAGGAAGGTAAATATATTGACATGGAAAGTGAAATTGTCTGATTAAATGTGCACATAATTAATGTGAATGCTGTGAGCTTAAAATTTGAACTTTCCCAGTGATTTTTGGAATTTTTAAGTTGGAAAAATATATTTTTGAACTTATGATGCTTCTACTTTTGATTTCTGTCCCTAAAATGACCTAAAAGTTGAATATATTTATGAATACATATATATCTAAATTCAGAGATCAATTATATCATTATACCCACAAAAATATTTTGTTATATGGAAAGATTCATGGCAGACTCATTCATGATGATTAGAAAAGAAAACACAGAATTTATGACGCATGATCTGAGTTACACAAAATTTTTTCAGCTACAAATTTAAAAGATTCCAAAGGATCTTTTTGTTAGATAAGCTTAGCATTGCCAAGCTGTACAGAAATATCTGTTTAGTTTTGATAGTCAAATAAAGTACCATTATTATTTTTTAAATGTTAAAACATCTTAAGCAATTCTTATAAACGATGTGGGAAGTGTGAAATCACAAATGTTTTTACTCATTAGAGATGACCTTTTATAGTTCCATTACTTATGAGTTATCAGGCAGCTGCAACTTGTAAAAATGATTTTCATATCATATTCCTAAATATTATGTATTTTCTCTTTATTTTTGAAAACATGTAAATATACAATGCACATATTGAGACAGATTTTTTAAAATATTTAGTTGGTTATACCAAATTGTTAAAATAGAGTTTTAACATTCATTTGTTATGACATCCCAACCACGGCATAACTGAACATGCTACCAAAATTATTTATGTTCTTGCTTCTTCACAAGAAGGGTCACCTTTGCAGAGGCATAACAAACTGGCAGGTTGGGATATAGAGAAACATCAATAATGTCAAATACTTTTTTCACTTGTATACTGAAAGTATAGCAAATTGAACTTATATATATATTTTTTAACCAATGGGCTAGGTCAAAGGGAAATCTGTTTCAAAACTGTTTCCACACAATCACTTTAAGAAGTGCATAGAGTTAGTGTTTTCAATAGTTTGTAAGACCTAGGCTGGCTTTTGGTATGAAAAATTCTGTTGTGTCCATTGTAATCTGTTCTAGGGTGTGGCCTACCTCACATATTCTTAAGTCACATTTTTACTCCAGTCATGGTGGCAGGAACCAGTGGTGTGCAGTAGGCTGGCTTTTGGTATGAAAAATTCTGTTGTGTCCATTGTAATCTGTTCTAGGGTGTGGCCTACCTCACATATTCTTAAGTCACATTTTTACTCTAGTCATGGTGGCAGGAACCAGTGGTGTGCAGTTGTAACCTGATAGGACTACACAGTAATATCTGTGCCTGCACGGAGTAGGGTGAGACAGAAAAGTTAGCTAATGCCAAGTGCTATGGAGGAAAGTAAGACAAGGAAGAGGAAGAAGAGCACTAGTGTGGAGAGGGGGTGGGTGCAATTTTCAAAAATGTGATTAGTAAAGACCTAATTGGGAATGTAATATTGCAACAAAGACCTGAAGGGAGACAGAGAGTAAGCCTCTCTGAGGGAAAGAGCCTTCTAGGCATGGAAACAGTACAAAAGCTCTGATGCAGAAGTATGTCTGGGATGTTCATGAAACCAAAGGAAGCCAGTGCTCCTTCTGTAAGAGAGTTAGCCAGAGAGACAGAAGAGTGGGAAATGAGGTGAGAGAGAAAATGGTGCCAGGATATAGAAAGTCTTGTAGGCCTTTCTAAGGATGATGGCTTAGACTCTGATGAGACAGGAAGTCAATGGAAAATTTTGCAAGAAGGACTGACATGATCTGGTTGATGTGTTGGGACTAGACTGGAAGGTATGTGGACTTGTGAAAGTACAGACAAAAGTATAGACAAAGTTCTTCCTAATTATTCTTGCAATAATTCAGTCAAGAGATAATAGTGGCTTTGTAAAGGGTGGAAGCAATAGATGGAAGAAGATGGGGTAAGAATCTAGATATATTTAGCAGGTAGAACCAATAGGATTTGCTAGCAGGCAAGATGTGAGGCAACTGACAGAGAGAGGAGTGAAGGATAACTTCAAAGTTTTAATTGAGGATTGAGAAGGAACAAGTTGCTATTAACTGAGACTGAGAAGGCTTTGACAATTGGTAGGTTTGGGGATAAAATAAGTTTGAGATACCTGTTAGACATCAAAATGAAAATATAAATTAGGCAATAGTCTAAGTATATGTGTCTGGAGTTCAGAAGAGTTCCTGGAATGAATTGTAAGCTTGGGGAATCATCATCATGGAGATGGTACTTAAAGTAAAAAAACTGGATGAATCCTAGAGGTAGTATGTGTATGGAGAAAAGAGAAGACCTCTGTCTGAGGACTGAGCTTTGGGTCACTTCATTGTGTAAAGGTTGAGGAGGTAAGGAGAAATTTGCAAAGGAGCCAAAGGAGAAGTGGATATTGAGGTGGAGAATAACTGAGAGAATGTGAAATCTTGGAAGGCAGATGAAAAGAGTTTGAACAGTGTCAAACACTGAAGAGGGGGATGTGAGATGAATGTTGAAAATTAACCATTGAAGTTAGCAATGTGGAGGCCATTGGTGACCCTGAAGACCAATCTCAGTAGAATGGTATGGGAAAATGTCAGAAGGAGTTCAAGAGTTAGGGAAAAGAAAATTAAAAACTGTGGTTTCCAGCTTCATCCATGTCTCTACAAAGGACATGAACTCATCTGTTTTTATGGCTGCATAGTATTTCATGGTGTATATGTGCCAAATTTTCTTAATCCAGTCTATAATTGATGGACATTTGGGTTGGTTCCAAGTGTTTGCTATTGTGAATAGTGTCACAATAAATATATGTGTGCATCTGTCTTTATAGCAGCATTATTTATAATCCTTTGGGTATATACCCAGGAACAGGAAGGCTGGGTTAAATGGTATTTCTAGTTCTAGATCCTTGAGGAATCGCCACACTGTCTTCCACCATGGTTGAACTAGTTTACAGTCCCACCAACAGTGTAAAAGTGTTCCTATTTCTCTACGTCCTCTCCAGCACCTGTTGTTTCCTGACATTTTAATGATCGACATTCTAACTCGTGTAATCCTTTCCCCATTTCTTGTGAGATTGTGGTTTTGATTTGCATTTCTCTGATAGCCAGTGATGATGAGCATTTTTTCATGTGTCTGTTGGCTGCATGAATGTCTTATTTTGAGCAGTGTCTGTTCATATCCTTCACCTACTTTTTGATGTGGTTGTTTTCTTTTTTCTTGTAAATTTGTTTGAGTTCTTTGTAGATTCTGGATATTAGCCCTTTGTCAGATGAGTAAATTGCAAAAAATTTCTCCCATTTTGTAGGATGCCTGTTCACTCTGATGGTAGTTTCTTTTGCTGTGCAGAAGCTCTTTAGTTTAATTAGATCCCATTTGTCAGTTTTGGCTTTTGTTGCTGTTGCTTTTGGTGTTTTAGACATGAAGTCCTTCCCCATGCCTATGTCCTGAATGGTATTGCCTAGGTTTTCTTCTAGGGTTTTTATGGTTTTAGGTCTAACATTTAAGTCTTTAATCCATCTTGAATTAATTTTTGTATAATGTGTAAGGAAGGGATGCAGTTTCAGCTTTCTACACATGGCTAGTCAGTTTTCCCAGCACCATTTATTAAATAGGGAATCCTTTCCCCATTTCTTGTTTTTGTCAGGTTTGTCAAAGATCAGATGGTTGTAGATATGTGGCATTATTTCTGAGGGCTCTGTTCTGTTCCATTGGTTTATATAGCTGTTTTGGTATGAATACCATGCTGTTTTGGTTACTGTAGCCTCGTAGTACAGTTTGAAGTCAGATAGTGTGATGCCTGCAACTTTGTTCTTTTTGCTTAGGATTGTCTTGGCAATGCGGGCTCTCTTTTGGTTCCATATGAACTTTAAAGTAGTTTTCTCCAATTCTGTGAAGAAAGTCATTGGTAGCTTGATGGCGATGGCATTGAATCTATAAATTGCCTTGGGCAGTATGGCCATCTTCAAGATATTGATTCTTCCTATCCATGAGCATGGAATGTTCTTCCATTTGTTTGTGTCCTCTTTTATTTCGTTGAGCAGTGGTTTATACTTCTCCTTGAAGAGGTCCTTCACATCCCTTGTAAGTTGGATTCCTAGGTATTTTATTCTCTTTGAAGCAATTGTGAATGGGAGTTCACTCATGATTTGGTTCTCTGTTTGTCTGTTACTGGTGTATAAGAATGCTTGTGATTTTTGCACATTGATTTTGTATCCTGAGACTTTGCTGAAGTTGCTTATCAGCTTAAGGAGATTTTGGGCTGAGGCGATGGAGTTTTCTAAATATACAATCATGTCATCTGCAAACAGGGACAATTTGACTTCCTCTTTTCCTAATCTAATACCCTTTATTTCTTTCTCCTGCCTGATTGCCCTGGCTAGAACTTCCAACAGTATATTGAATAGGAGTGGTGAGAGAGGTCATCCCTGCCCTGTGCCAGTTTTCAAAGGGAATGCTCCCAGTTTCTGCCCATCCAGTATGGTATTGGCTGTAGGTTTGTCATAAATAGCTCTTATTATTTTGAGATACGTTCCATCAATATCTAGTTTATTGAGCGTTTTTAGCATGAAGAGCTGTTGAATTTTGTCAAAGGCCTTTTCTGCTTCTATTGAGATAATCGTGTGGTTTTTGTCTTTGGTTCTGTTTGTATGCTGGATCACATTTATTGATTTGCATATGTTGAACCAGCCTTGCATCCCAGGGATGAAGCCCACTTGATCATGGTGGATAAGCTTGTTGATGTGCTGCTGGATTCGGTTTGCCAGTATATTATTGAGGATTTTTGCATTGATGTTCATCAGGGATATTGGTCTAAAATTATCTTAATTCTGAGTAAACTATCACAAGGACAGAAAACCAAACATTGCATGTTCTCACTCGTAGGTGGGAATGGAACAGTGAGGACACTTGGACACAGGATGGGGAATATCACACACCAGGACCTGTCGTGGGGTGGGGGGAGGGATAGCATTAGGAGATATACCTAATGTAAATGGCGAGTTAATGTGTGCAGCACACCAACATGGCACATGTATACATATGTAACAAACTTGTGTAACAAACTTGCACATTGTGTACATGTATCCTAGAACTTAAAGTATAATAATGATAATAATAAAAGGTTAAATATCTCCACACACACAAAAAGAAAATTAAAAACTGTGAACACAAACAACTTGTAAAGAAAAGACCAGAGTGGAGAAGCAGCTGTAAGGGGGCTCAGGAGGTCAAGAGAATTCTTCTGCTAATATTGGAGAGATAAAAATATGCATGTACACTGTTAGAAACTATTTAGCACAGAGGGAAAACTGTGATGCAGAAGAAGAGAAAGAATTGATGGAGCTATGTACTTGAGTAGGCAACAGGTCATACAATCCAGGGTACAAGGGACCTTTGATAGGAGCAATTTGTACAAAATTTCAGGATGACAGGAATCTGGGAGGAATGTATGGGCATGGAGGCAGAGAGGTGGTTAGATGTGGTCATGCAAGCTTGTGGGAGCTATCTCTTCATTGTTTTTATGTCCCTTGTGAAATAAGAAGCAAGATTAACAGCCAAAGTAAACATGGGAGAGGTGATGCTGATATGCGAGGATGGAGAAGGAAGTTAGAAACGGTCCTCTAGAAATGTGGGAGAGTGAATAGACTCAGGAAATGTATGTGGTTTCTGAGCAACACTAGGGGCCCATTTGACAGTGGGGCATATACATTTAAGTTGGGTACTTTTTTCCAGCCATGTTCAGCTGAGTGTAGGTGCAGAGTAATCAGAGTGGAACTTAATCCAGCTGAGGTTTTTGCAGCCTAAAATGATAAAATGAGAGAGGTGCAAGAGAACTGAGTCGTGCACAAAAGAGTGATTTTCATAATAGTGGTTTTATATTAGATAGATACATGTTTTTGTTCAAATGAATTCTCTCATCTGATGTTAGGCTTTCTATTGGAGATATCACATCTTATTCGTCTCACTATGAAATCCCAGAATCCTTTTTGTATATTTGCCCCCTTGTTATCCAAATACACTGAATCACCAAGCAGCAGCTGCCTTATCATGCCTATATTCATCAGTTTCACTGCCACAGAAGGTAAATATAGGACCTGACAATGCGTGGTGGGAACAGTGTAGGGAAAGGTGAGAAAAGCAGTCTAGGATCACAATACGAGGGTTCTGGAATTCTGGGTTAAAGAATAGCATTTTTAATTAAATGGGGGAGCCCAGGGACTTCTTACATGGTGACAATCTTCCCAAAGTGAGCAATCCCAGAGAACCAGAAGAAGGGGCATAGCCTTTTATGATCTAACAAAGAAATCTGGGTTAAAGAGTAATATTCTTAATTGCACAAGACAGCATTGATTCTTTTTGATATGATTAGGCTATGTCTCCACCCAAATCTTACCTTGAATTGTAATCATCCTCATATGTCAAGGGTGGGGCCAGGTGGAGATAATTGAATTATGGGGGCAGTTTCCTCCTTACTCTTTTCGTGGTAGTGAATAAGTCTCATGAGATCTGATGGTTTTATAAACGGGAATTCCCCTGCACAAGCTCTCTTGCCTGCCACCATGTAAGACGCACCTTTGCTTCTCCTTTGCCTTCCACCATGATTGTGAGGCCTCCCCAGTCATGTGAAACTCTGAGCCCATTAAATCTCTCTCCTTTATAAATTACCCAGTCTTGTGTATGTCTTTATTAGCAGCATGAAAATAGACTAATAATACTCTTTCAATAAAGTGAATCTTAGTAACACACATGCTTTAGAAAAATTAATTTTCAAATTAAATGACATTGGGGAGAGATCAGAGGTATGGATAAAAACAGAAGGTATGGATAAAAACAGAATTTGTTCAAGATAGGAGATAATACTAGCTAGAAATAGAGTAGTAGCATGAAAATGGAGAGAGGGTGACTGATGAAAAGATATTGAAGAGAAATAAGAGTCTTGACAGCTAGCTGAAGGTGAGTATCAGGGAGAGGAAGGAAGTTAAAACTGTCTCTCTGCATGATTGCCATACTTTGCTCATGAATTCCTGGTCAGGAATTTTTGGAAGGGCTTAGCTAGATAGTTGCTTTGAGTCTCTCATCCGGGGACAGTCAGATGAGGACTGGGGCTGCAGTTACCTCAAGACAAAGTTGGGATAGACATCAAAGATAGCTCAACTACATGCTGGCTGCTGGCTGCTGGCTGCTGCTGGGAACTCAATTAGGATGGTTGCCTTTACAGACTATGTACAGTGTTTCTTGCATGGTTGGACTTCTTCCATGGCAGCAGGCTTCCTCAGAGTGATCGCCCATGAGAACCAGAAGGAGGCTTCAAAGCCTTTTCTTACCTAGCCTCAGAAGTGACACAGCTTCATTTCCATAATACTCCATTGGTCAGACCAGTTGTAAGCCCTCCTAGATTCAATGGGAGGAGATTATAGACTACCAAATTCTTGGGAGAAGTATCAAAGAACTATCAGTTATTTAGAAAGAAATGTCCCTCCTGCAGTAAAATGGGAATAGCTTATTACACTTGTCCATTTTGCTCTTTCCCCCAAGTGAATATTAACTAATTAATTATACCTAATTAATACTTTCATCCTGAAAACCTTAAATCTTGACTCTGCAACTTACTAGCTGTGTGAACTTGGAAAAATTATACAATATATCTATACCTCAGTTTTCTTCTCTGGAAAATGGGAATACAGTAGTGCCTATCTCATAATATTGTTGTGAGGATTAAATGAGATAGTCTTTATAAAGTCCTTAATTCATCTTATGGTAAGCACTCAGTACATATGAGCTGTTAGTTTTTGATGAGCATGGTCAAGCAGATTCAAATAGAGAGATTCTAATGGAATGTTTTCACCATTATTTATTAAGCACTAAGTATGAGTAAGGATTCCATGAATGCTAAAACATATTCCCCAGTCTTCCAGTAATCCTTCAGGGTTGTGTTTTTATTGCTGATTTACAAATGAGAAAACTGGGTCTCAAAAACATTACACAGCTCCCTTTATATTACACAACCAGTAAACCTACACAGTGGAAACTTGAAATTATCAAGGAAAGCATTAATGGTTTTGCAAAAAGCTTTACTCTAAAGAGGGATCAGCAAACTCCAGCCTACTGCCTGTTTTTGTAAATAAATTGTATCAGCACACAGCCATGCCCATTTGTTTACATATTTTCTATGGCTGCTTTTACACTTCAACAGCAGTGTTGAATAATTGCAACAGGAACTTTATGGCCTACAAAGCCTAAAATATTTGCTATCTGGACTTTTATGGGAAAAAGTTTGCTAACTTCTGCTTTAAAACATGAAAGAAAGTGTCCTAAGTGGAAGTTTTTGAACTGATTGTGGCCTTTGTTGAGTAAACTGAACCACATAACATGTAATGGAAATCTATAATATTTACAGAGTGATATGAATAAAAAGGCCAAATTTCTCAGTGAAATCAGAGAGCAAATCTTACCCTTCATTCCCTACCTCCAGAGATGTTCCCTAAGACAAGACAAAAATACATGAACTGCACCCAGATTTAAACATTAATTTTGGGATGTTTGCCAGACCAGATGGTTAGAAAAGCTAAGTACCATTGATTTATTTCTTACCCTTTAGAAAGCAACGTTAGAGACAACGGACCTTATCAGAACAAATGAGAATAAACAACAGAATGCAGATCAGAGGAGAATTAAGAACAAATGCTATTGGATTTTATTATGCTATAATTAATTTTGTATGTAGAAAAAGCACTAATTATTAGCAAATTGTAAACTGCATCAACCAAGCTTAAATGTTGCATGTTACATTGTGACTATAATTTGCAGTACCCTGAGAATGTTCTCTTCTTGCAAATGCAATTAATCATCTATCAAATATATTTTTAGTATTTAGTAAATGTTAGAAGCTTGGAAAACAGAGATTAATAACACTTGATCTCTGCAAACATTATTGCTATACAGTAATGATTTCCATTGTCAAGGTGTGAGAGTGGCTTTTACATTCTCTTGGATCAGAGACCCTACTGAGAATATGATCAAAGCTGAAAATCCTATTTCCAGGAAAAAAAAAGTGTGCACTGGTACTTACCAAGAAAATATTACGTACAATTTCAAGAGGGTTTAGATTTCCTGCAGGTCATTCATGGAATCCATACAGGCTTAACCACATTTTTAGAATCTTTGTGGTATAGCATGGGCACAAATGAAAGAGTGAGGCAGTGTATATGTATTTAGAGTGTGTGTGTGTGTGTGTGTGTGTGTGAGAGAGAGAGAGAGAGAGAGAGAGAGTTGGGAAGGAAGATAAAGCTTCAGAAAGAAGTTGTGTCTTAGCTTCTTCTGCAGGAGATGAAGATGGAAAAATATTTTCTAGGTAGAAGGACTGGCTTATGGAAAAGTAATGAGATGTGATTTGGCAGGGGAATTCAGCAAATCAAGGCAGTTTAGTGTGAATGACACAACTTTAGAGTGAAAAAATAAAGCTTTGGAAGAAGAGGCTGGAAAGAGGCTAGAGATTGGATCACAGAAGTTTCTGAATATTACATCAGAATGATAGTCTTTTATTCTTGATAGATCATACAACCCTAAAGGGGATGCACACTGTAAGACATGCCATTCACCAGAGAAGATTTAAGGCCATATATTTGTTTCAGCCTGGTTGTTTATTATTTATTTTTTCTTTTCTGTGTTTCTTTTTTTAAAATTAAGTATGTGCTAATAAACAAAGATCCTTATGTGTAACATATGATAGAATTTGATTTAATTTTGTAGCAATCCTGATGAGTAGATTTTATTTTACCTGCTTTACCAGCAGGAAAACTGAGACCTATAGAGGTAACTAACAGGATCAAGCCCACATAGCTAAAAGTGGCAGAGCTGAGAATTAAATGTCTTTTTTTTTTTTTTTTTTTTTCTGACTCTAGGTTCTATACCTTTTCCCCTGGGCTAAGATACTGAGCCTAAATTTCTTTTTTCCATAAAAATTACTGATGATCTCTGGCTAACGTGGAACACTACCTTAGAGCCAGTCAGATTATTAATTAAAATCATACTTTAAAAAAATCCAATAATTTTGAAGGGAATAGGATTTGTTTCTCTTTTCAGTGATCCCTTTACCCTTACCAGCCCTTATTTAGTTTTTTATTGTGGTAAAGAAAAAGTTGGAGGTAGGCTTATAGCTGGGGTTTAACTGAGCAAACTGGACACCTAGATTACAAGGTGCTAGGAATTTTTTTCCATCACAAATTCTAAGCAACTGACAAAATTGCAGTGCAATAGAGGGACAATAACTTAAGAATTTTTAAAAATGTTTTAAGGCTTCTCCTACAGGAGTGAAAATATATAATTACATAATCACAATGTGAAGAAGGCATTGATGGCCAAGGAATAGCAAAACTTGAAATAGTTGCAAATACAGTCTTCTCCAGTATCAAGTATGGCTTGGAAGTCTCTCTCTTAGCTTTGCTTTTTGGCATAATCGATTATTTTTAGATGGCCTTCCCAACATTTGAACCTAGTTGGTTCATCAGTTCTTATTGAAACTACATGCCAATTAAATACCACAGATTTTGTGATGATAGTACAAGGAAGAAGCGGCAATGCACAAGTAAATTTCGGTTGGGATAAGATTTAGAACACTGTCATGAGGAACATCAGGCTGAGGCATGGCACAAGGCATGACACTTTAACATTAGATGAATGCCACTTAAGGATATTCAAAATCTAATAGAAAAGGAAAAGATGATGATCGAAAGCATCAAAAGGGAAGAGGCTTCAGTGGATGAATCTGGCTTGGTCTGTAATTGTGCTCAGGGCCTGCTCTGATTATAATACAATAAGACTCATCACTTGGTAAAATAATTTATAATGAAGCTCATGGAATCATACTGACAAGAAAGGAGGGAAACATCAAAGACACCTCCTCATGTGCCATAAATGACAGGAAGAACATCTGGAACAGAACATGCTGGGCGCTGTTTGTCTGTGTGCCCTCTTCTGTGGAGGAGAACCTCTTATCCTGTTAACTTAGAGCCAGGAAAACCAGAGCTCTGTTTACATGGAAGTTGCTGTGACCTTCCCGGCATGCTTTCCTGTCAGCTGGATCCCAAGCATAGCCCCCTTTCACAGCCTTGCATCATCTTCTCGGAACACAGCCACGTGGAGAGGGAACAGCTGGGAAGGGATGGCTGAAAAAATCCCCAAGGATTCTACAGAGGGTCTGGTAATCCTCTTTTTACCAAGTAAACTTAAGGATCCTGAGGTTACTTTTATCAAATACAATGGCAATGTGAGGAGAAAGAAAACAACAACAACAAAATGCAAGTTTGAGTGGTATGACCACATTGCAGGGCAAAACACTTTTGTAAACAAGGCTTAAAGTTTTGTATATTTTTTAACATTTGGTTATGTGATGATACACATGTTTACCAAAGCCTAAGAACAGATGCTCTTGATACAACAATAGGGCATAAAGTCCTGCAGAAAATACATACATTCTCATTGTGTTTTCATCATTGAAATCCATATTTTAAGGGTTCTTTCAATGGTTCAGTGTCATTCTTCACATTGCGACTCATTTTTTAAAAATCTCAGTTTTTAAAAAAATGACCCTTTAGAACTATTGATGTGTCCATAATACAAAATGAAAGTATGTTTCAGTTGTTATTTAATTTTATCTTATTCCTCTTTATTGAAATAATCAATTACTAATGCATATCTCAGAAATACATGAGACAATTTTTTCCCCTCTACTTTGACTCTTTAAGTGAATTTCATTGCTGCTTTATAATTGACAAGCTGGGTATTATTGTGAAAATTTTTAACCTCTCTGTGCCTGAGTCATTGCACCTACAAAATGGAGATGATATCAGAGTCTACTTCATACAGTTGTTTGATAATTAAATAGAATAATATACGTAAAATACTTAGCAAAGTGCTTGTGACGTAGAAAGTCCTCAGTAAGTGCTACCTATAATAATCTTTATCATCATCATAATTCATTCAGATGAATATCATTTAAATAATGATAGCCTCTCTTCTAGTGGGTCAAGAATACACTAATTTTAAAATAAGTTTTATGTTTATGATAGCATTTAACTTCTGTTATTAATTTCACAGTTGTCACTACTATCTAGTTTGAGAACACAAAAAATGTCAGCACCTTCCAAATTTACTTAGTAAGGGAGTTATAGATAATGAGGAGTTTTTGGAAAACTTATTTCAAACTCTAAAAATGTTCAGGTTTAACTTTCAGGCATGATAATGTTTGAATTGTGACAAATCTGAAAATCTTAATAACTAAAGTTTGTTGATAATCATATTTGCAATCATATACTTCATCTAACCATTAAAACTAATATGTCAACACAGAGTTTTGAGGTTTTAAAATTTGTTTATTCAAAGAAAACCTGGAAGCATGTATGCCATTGTGAAATGCTCAAAACAATGTGCCAAGCAGAGGAAGTTGAAAACAATGTTTGTGAACTCCAAATTCATCTTCTTTGCTGTTTTAGGGGACCAGATTCTCAACCTTTTTGAGAAATGCTCAGAGATGAGTGGAAAGTGTTTTGAAATCAGAAATGACATGTGTCAGTGTCTATCTGCCATAGCAGGGAGACTTCCCTTTGTGTAAAGGGCAGCCAAGCATTGTCTTTGGCTCTTCATGCACGCATCCCAATGACATAAATGGGAGGGTCAAGTTGAAATCTTTCCAGACTTGGATACATCATCTGTTGAATTCTTTAGATCTAGATATTATGATAATTTCCAGGCTTAGATTTAGATGTGATGAGAATTAAATGGCCTCAGTTACTTTTCTAAAAGTTTCAAACATAACTTAATTGGGCCAACTCGTGATGTAATAAACAAGGAAAGTTTCCTACACCCCTGTGTAGAAGTATACTGCATCAACATGATTAATATTTTCATGTTCCAGAAATTCTTTTATTTTGGCTTACCGTGACCTTAGATTCCCTAATAGTCACTTGTTTACTTGTTTACATATTTTTTTCTATTTTAAATTATTTTATTTCATTTTTGTGTGTACATAGTAGGTGTATATATTTATGGAGTACATGGATGTTTTGATACAGGCATGCAATGTACAACAGACACATCATGAAGAATGGGGCATTCATCTCCTCAAGTATTTACCCTTTGTTTTATATCCAGTGAAATAATCCAGTCATAACATTCATTTGTTTTAGACATCCTCTGAAAGCAGTTTCTAAGACAAAGCTTCTGTAGAGGCAGTTTATTTATGAAGCAATTTTGAAAAGCAAGAAGTGGTGAAAGATTGAATAGGAAAGAGGAAAAGCAAATGCAATAATGCATTACTGAGTCCGCCACACCAGCAGTGCCCAGTTCTGTGGGTCACTGTGAAGCGCTTTATGGTATGCGCTTTAGAATTGGTCCAAAAGGAGTAGAGAAGATATCCATCCTTTAGTTTCTGTGTCCCATTGGTCAAGGAACACCTCACTGATATTTACTCCCTTGCACTTCTGAATGATGCATAAGTTCTTGCAGAATTTCCATGCAGGCACATCAAAACCAAGCATAACCACCAAACAAACAAACCCCAGCTGGAATTGAGAGATATTTAGCCGAGGCCTGAGTCAAGTGCTGTCAGGTTGCACTTTTGGGAGACTAATTGAAACCTTCAAAGAACTGATCAACACTGCAGTCTTGGAGTAGGCTATAAAGAAGATTCTAGGTAGAGCCCAAGAGGTATCATTTCTTTTACCTACAGTTCATCTTTTTCACCTCTCAGTGATTCTTATTTCCTCCAGTCCTTCACAGAATCTTTTTCAAGATAGTGGCCAAACTTGCAAGGATTTAATAACAGAGTTGAACTAATAGTAGAGTTGAATGAACTACAGTCCTCACTAGTCATAGCTAGTCCTAAAGCCGTGATCAATATTTTCTCTCTTCCACCATCCATTTTGAATTTTCCTTATATTTGTCTAGTGGCTGGTCTAATTGTATGCCTCATGGAGAGATCCCAGAACTAAGGGTTTGAAGCCCTAGTTTCCTTGCCCTTGCTGGACTGTGGTCGCCGAAGTTGCTGATTCTGTTATTACTGAGTGTAGAAGCTCCAAAAGACAACCCAGTGAATCTCTTCCTTTCCAGATATATTCTTGCATGATCTCAATGTATAACAGCAATTCTAATTCCTCATGGAAATCAAGGTCAATTATTACCCCCGGCGTAGTTAACTCTTTGTCTGCTGATCCTCCAGCATCATGAGCTCAACATGACCAGTGATAGTCATAGCTTCAAGCATAGTAGAACTCTTAAAGTGATACACTGATGGAAGCATTCCATCCTAGGAAATAGGACTTCTAATACAACCTAAAATGGCAGTGACCGGAAGCATACATTCTGAAAGTGAGTCACTGAGAGTTGTGGTGAAAATCACCAATCCCGCTTCTACCTTTGGTTTCCAAACCTGTGTACATTTTCTACTGGGGATACAGGACTTGCAATGGGCTATTGATTCAGAGTACAAGCCACATTCTAAGGGACTGCATCCCAACCTCACAAGATGTTATCCCTGAGCTGTTGTCTTTGCAAAGCCTCTTAACAGGATATCCTATTGTTTCATCAGACTAACTGCTTCTGGGTGATGAGGTGTCTAATAGGTCCAATGGATTCTGTGGGTATATACACATTCTTACATCTCCTTTGCTGTTAGTGTCTACTAGTGTGAGGCAATGTTGTATGTAATACCATATTAATGGTTCAGGTAAATAATAGTAGTATTGGAAAAATTTTCTGTAGGTATGAAATGAAAACCCAGATTCCAATTGAAATTACACAGTTGGATGGTCTCCTCAGGGATGGTGTCACATTGCTGCTAATGTCAAGGCATTCTATAGTGGCAGCAACTAGATCATTTATGGTAAGCAAAAGCCCATGTTATTTAGTCCTCTATCCCCATTTTGTCCTGTATCTCATTATGTCGGGGTTATCCTGTATCCTTGAGTCAATAGCCATTTCATTCATGACTCATTGTGTCAGCACAACTGTGGCTGAGTAAATAAGAAGGTTGACACCCAAGGGAGGGGTCATCTTGTCCAGTTGGTTGTTGGTTTCCTATTCTGTCATGAATGTTCTCCAGTGGGCATTAGTGCGAGACATGATATTTGCATATTTGTATACTTTGTGCCCACTTCCATTATTTTATCCATTTTCTTCTTTTGCAGACTTCTCTTCCTCTGATCTTTGATTATTGTTCCTTCAGGTGCAGGAGTCAATGCCTGAATTAGGACAAGAGGCCCAGACTTTTATACCTCTTCAAATGCTAGCTTTTAAGTGAGCCATCTTTGACACCAAGTCCAGTTGGGCTTTCAGATGATTGCAGTCCCAGCTGACATCTGAGTACAACCATTTCAGAGCCCCATAGAGTAAATGGTCTAGCCAAGTCCTCGCCTAACAAATGAGGAACAAAGTAAAGTGTTTGCTTCCATAGGTTGGGGGTAATTTGTTAGGCATCAATAAAAACTAGAATTAGTTACCATGTGCCAAGTACGCTGCTCCACCTCCATGCATTATCTCAGTCAACTTCCTTACTCCTGACAACATTGAAAAGTGTTATTTTCATGTTAGAGATGAGGAAAGTGAGCTTTGAAGAGGTTAACATTCTTGCAATTCCATGCAGCTAAGAAGAGAAAGAGTTGAAATTCAAATCTAGTCTAACAGTTACCTGAGAAATAAGATTAAAAGAAAGAAATTTATAGAGTAATACACACTCTTTAAGCAGGAAAAAAATTGGCAACATACATGATATTAATTGATTTAGAAATACCCATATTCAATAAAATAATTACAACATTTTCTAGAGATCAGCATGTGCAGGCTGGAAATGAAAAATTTGGCTGAGAGGGCCCTAGTGAAAAACAAATTTAACTATTACCATATGAATGTTGTTGCCTGAATAGTGTTGATGCCAAATTGCTGAGCAAAAGGTATTGGAAATAATCTGTAACAATTTTTGTAAAGATGTTTTGGCATGAAAATGAGGAGCCATTTTATTTTGAAATACTGAAAAGCATGAGTGAAAACATAATTAGTATCTATAAAAAGTGAATAAGTATAGTGCTTTGCTTTAAGTGACCTTTGATGAATTCTAGTTCTTTCGTTCTTTATATATTTTTTTTCTTTTTGAGACAGTGTCACTCTGTTGCCCAGGCTGGAGTACAGTGGCACATGATCTTAGCTCGCTTCAACCTCTGCCTCTTGAGTTCAAGCGATTCTCCTGCCTCAGCTCCCAAGTAGCTGGGATTAATGGCACGTGCCCACCACACCTGGATAATTTTTGTATTTTTAGTAGAGAAGGGGTTTCACCATATTGGCCAAGCTGGTCTTGAACTCCTGACCTCAAGTGATCTACCTGCCTCAGCCTCCCAAAACGCTGGGATTACAGACATGATTCACTGCGCCTGGCCAAATTCTAGTTCTTTAATATGCCATTACCTATTTAACCTAACCCCCAAAAAGGAGGAATCAGTTTCTTTGCTTATCATAGTTTATAGGTCTACTTTATTATGCTTTATAGGTCTATTGTCAAAACAGAAATATCAAATTTCTTCAGTGGTTCTTTCCTATGTCCTTCTATATAATATTCAGTACTTAGGGAATAGGTTGGATGTTTAGGGTAAATTTATTAGGATTTGATTTGTTTGACCCATGGTTGTCAAATATGAGAGTGCATAGAGTCATCTCGGGATGCATAATAAAAACTGTAAATTCCTGAACCACATTGCCAGAGATTCTGATGGAAAGGCTACAGGTTGATGCCCAGAGGTCTACTTGTAAGGAAGACTCTTAGAATTTCTTTTGCATATGGCCTGAGTATCACATTTGGACAAACATTGTCCTAGATATTATGCTAGTAATTTCATTAATTGCCATCAGATTATAGGATGCCATTCACCATAAACTGCCAAATGTGTAGAGGTCATACATTTAAAAGTATATGCTTTCTAAAAAAAACCAGAAAAACAAAAACAAAAAGTTACTCTACCTTAAAAAATATTCAAAATAAATTAAATCCCTAAAGTATATATAAAATGATTATTATAACTATATGGAATATTGCTTAAAATACAGTTATATTAAGCTTTAAAGTTGTGCAACAACCTTAGCACAAAATGTTTTCTTTATAATATGGATTATATTTAGGTATGATTACATATTAATATGTAGTATATTACCTATGTCATAATTATATAGAAAATATAGCAGCTATATTACTATATATTAAGTAAAATAATTATTATTTAGTTTAACTTTGCTATCACCTTAAAATTGCATGAAAACTTGCAAATACAGGTAATAAAAATTAGTCAAGGTTTAAGCCATTACCTAGTACTCGCAGGCTGACTATTTATTTATGTGTTCTCAATTGCCTAGAAGTATCAAAAGTCAATATAAAGTCTATGTATGTTTTTATTGCCTTAATAGCTCTTGGACTTGATTTATCTTTACCTATGTATCCTTGTCTTTCAGGCTTTCCCTCATGTAATTCTACATAGAATTTCCCTTTATCATCTGTGAAAGAGTTATGCCTTATCTCAAAATGATCACCACCTGAAATGAAAACTAGAAAGGACGGAGTCTTAAATTTTTCCCTCAAGAATTCAATTTTATATTAATTCAACAACTAATCTATTAAGTAATCTTTATTACTAGACAGTCCCTCAATACTAAGAATATAAAACAAAACAGAACATCTGCTCTCTAGAATACCTGTTAAAATAGTCCTCTGCACCTCAAAATCTTGAGTAAATTATCACAATGTTTTTTTGAAGTAATCAGTTTCCTCTTGTATCTTCTTTTGCTATTAAATGAACTAGTATAATACATTAACAGAAGGGGCTTTGAAGTCTGCAATTTTAAGAACTCTATTCAAATCTTCTCCCAGCAATGACTTGTACTGTAGAATAAAAACAACTTTCTCATCTATAAACAATTTTCTCATCTATACAATAAAAAAGTTTCATTCCCAAAGATTTTTTTGTCAACGTAATTCAAAGACTAATATATATCTATATCTATCTATCTATCTATCTATCTATCTATTTTTTTGAGAGTCCCACTCTTTTGCCCAGGCTGGAGTGCAGTGGTGCTACCTCAGCTCACTGCAACTTATGCCTCCTGGGCTCAATGAAAAATATACAGAAAGTAAAGAAATATTAATTTTAAAAATCTTCTAAATCTTGGCAAAAGCAGTAAGAGCTTGTAGTATTTGAACCAAGACGCACTCCCCACTTTGCCCTCCCATGTCAGCAAGATGCAAACTCCACTTCAGATTTGTACAGCTAATAACACAGGGTTGCCTCTAATCCTTGCTCCAACTCAGAGTGCTATTCTCCTCGGAAGAGCAGGACATTAGCATTTCTTATCCTGCTTATAGCTACTTGTTCTGAGGTTAAATTCTGTGTAAGTATAATTGAGCGATGAGAGCTCCTTCCTTCCCACCTCCACAACCTCAAACCCCCCATGCATGGAACAGAGACTCTTTAACTCCTTGGGCATAACTCCACTAGAATATTGGAGCCTGTCTTTCCCTTGGCTTGTAAGCTAGAGATTCCAGGCTAAGAGAGTCAAGCTGAGAATACCTGAAGCTACTGCCTGTGCCCTTCTATTTAGTATTCAGCTTCCAAAACAGTGGAACTGCTACTCAGCGAGAGAAATGCACATTATCCCTATGCCCAGGTCCAGAACCATGGCTCACAGATTTTGCCCAGGGTGGGAGAATCAGGCTATAAAAACAATCAGAATCTCTTCAGAAGAAAACTGACTTCATTTGCAACACAGTGTGGAAAATTTAAGCCTAAGTGTGATCTCAAAATAGTGAAGATTGTAGTGACAGGCAATTGGGAGAAAAGTGGTAGATTCTTTGGGAATATAAGATAAAATGTTGACTGGCTAGTTTGTCAAACAGAGCCACAGAAAGAGACGGCATGGAGGAACGCTTCGTAGGCCAGACCAAATTTCAAACACTACCTCTGAAACTATTCCTTCAAAGAAGTCTGCATCTGACTGGATCAGTCTGCTGAGAAATTCATACTCCAGCACATTGCTGAAAACAATAGAACAATAATCTGGCAATTATTGGGCTTAACAGCTGGGTGTGGTCAGGAAAAGAGTCAAAGAGATATCTGTCAAAACTATTGTCATTCCAGTGCAATCATAGACTCTTTAGGCTAAAAATCAGCATTAGAAGCTTCCTGAAGCAGGAAGGGGTATGGTAGGTAATATACTTCACTAAAATAATTCAGTCAGTCACTAAACAAATAAAAATCATTAACAATTTCAAGCCCTGGAGGGGATGAACAAATACCCTGAATTGCTATATTATCTATATTGTGATTTGCAACAAAAGTTACGAGACCTACAAAGAAAAAAGAACATATGATTCATATGCTGGAAAAACACCTCACATACTATAAACTACCTGTGTAAATGGCCAGATATCAGGTTTGACAAAGATTTCTAAATAGCCATTATAAATATATTCAAAGAAAACTATGATAAAATAAGAAGGAAGGTGTGATGATAATGTTGCAAGAAATAGAGAATATAGAGACAGAATTTTTTTTAAAGGAAACAAATGGAAATTATGGATTTGAAAACTTAATTACTGAAATAAAAAATTCACCAGAAAGGCTGAACAGTATATTTGAACAAGCAGAAGAAAGGATTAGCAATATCAAAAATAGATTGATAATGCAATCTGAAAAACAGAAAGAAAAGAATAAAAAGAGTACTTGAAGAAACAATAGCTAAAATATTGCCAAATTTATTGGAAAACATTAATTTATGCATCTAGGAAGCTCAACAAATTTCAAATAGGATAAATGCAAAGAGATTCACAGACAAGTCATAGTGAAAATGCTGAAAGCCAAAGGTAAGGACAAAAATCTTGAAAGCACCAAGAGAAAAATGACTCATTATTTACAAGGGAACTTCAAGAAGATTAAAGGTAAATTCTCATCAGAAACAATGGAGGCCACAGATGGGAAGGGAGGTAAAGAAGGGATGGATAACACAATCAAAGCACTCAAAGGAAAAAACAAAGCTTTTGAAAGAAAACAGGCACATTCCTCAACCCCGGACTCAACACAAACAGGCCCAGTACAAACGCATCCCACCATATATCTCTTAACTTCCTGAGCCCAGTACAAACACATCCCACCATATATCTCTTAACTTCCTGAGCCCAGTACAAACACATCCCACCATATATCTCTTAACTTCCTGAGCCCAGTACAAACACATCCCACCATATATCTCTTAACTTCCTGAGCCCAGTACAAACACATTTCTCAACTCAGAGACTACCATATATCTCAACTTTATAAAAACACCACCTGGAAAGTCTCCGATAAGGACACGGCCGTTCGTGGTTTTACTGAAAGCGCGGGAACCAATAGAAAACTGCTAAATGTATAACTTAAAATGTTAACCAATTGTAGTGCTGTAACCAAAAGAATTCCCTTGTTCCTCTGTAACTTTACGTATCCTATTTACATCGGGCTATAAAAGGCAAGCACTCGCATTGTTCGGGCCCTCTTGTATGCTGTGGAATGGAGGGACCAAGTTCGAACTTGCAGTAAAAGATCCTTGCCGCTTGGCTTTGACTCTGGACTCTGGTGGTCTTCTTTGGGGAACAAACGGTCTGGGCATTACACTTTCAACCAAGAATCCTATGTACAGCAAAACTATCAAATTGAAATAGGAAAATGACATGAAAAGATAAACAAAAAGTGGACTGATTTGTTGTTAGTAGACCTACCTTACAAGAAACACCTAGGAAAATTTTTTAGGCTAAAAGCAAATGACCTCATTTTTCTTTTCTTTGATTTCTATTTTTTTTTTTTTTACCACAATATCTCACAAAACAGCCAAATATACTCCTGTAAAGACAGAAGGCAAAAGTAATGCTAGTTCTGTGAATTTTCTCTGCTCACATGAATCTATAAGCTTCCACCAACAGACAGAAAGAAGCTCAGTGAGAAGTCTGACCTCATTTTTTGAATCCACACAGATAAACAAAGAGTACCTGAAAAGGTAATTATGTGATCACAAGAGTATAAACACATATTTATTCTCTTAACTGATTTAAAAGGCAACTGGATGAAACAAAATAAAATGTATACAATGAATATAGGAATGTAATACATTTGCCAATAACAGCACAAAAGAAGTGGGTGGAAACACAGCTCAATTAGGCTATGAAAATGACTCCATATGGTAACTCAAATCTACAAAAACAAATAGATCCAGAAATGATAAATAAAAAGACTAGTATAACAAAAGTTATAAATATATACTTGCTCTCCTCTCCTTTAATGGCTTCTTTAAAATGCTTAAATTGTATTGCATAATAATTATACTCATGAAATGTTGAACTTGAGACATTTATAGAATGAAATATGTATAACAATAGTATCACAAAAGAGGAAAGAAAATTGTGCTACAAGAATAACATTTCTAGATCATATTGAAATTAAGTTAATGTAAATCTGAAGCTAATTCAAATAAATTAAGATATATATAGAACAAACACTAGGGAAATAACTCAGTATGTGTAGTAAAAAATCATTTAAAAATAGTATGCTACATAAGAAAATATTCATTTAATGCAAACAACATAGTAAAGGTGAAATAGAGGAGCAAAAACAGTACAAAACTGAAAACAAAAATTAAAATGACAGATGTAAACCCAACTATAGCCATAATGACATTAAATGTAAATGGATTAAATAATCCTATCAAAATGCATAGATTGTCAGACTGGATTTTAAAAATTAAGATCCAACTTTATGTTCTCTACAAGAGACACACTTTAGATTCAAAGATACAAATATATTGAAAGTAAAAGGATGGAAAAAGATGTCATGCAAAGAGCAACCACAAGACAGCTACAGTGACTACAGTAATATCAGACACAATTGATTTTAAAACAAAAAATATTGCTAGAGATAAAGAGTGAAATTTTATAATAAGAAAAGTGTCAATAAATCAGAAGACTATAATGATTATAAATTCATTATCCACCTAACAAGGCACCAAAATACATAAAGCAAAAACTGATAGACATGAAGGAAGGCCAAGTGTGGTGGCTCATGCCTGTAATCCTAGCACTTTGAGAGGCCAAGGCTGGAGGATCCTTGAGCTCAGGAGTTCGAGAAAAGCCTGGATAACATAGTGAGACCTTGTTTCTAATAAAAATAAAATTACATTTTAAAAAGAAATGAAGGAAAAATAAATGATTGTATAATATTAATGATCTCAATATCCCAGTTTCAATAAATGATAGAATAGGTAGAGGATCAACCAGAAAATATAAAAGTAAAATGAAAATATAAACTGAGTAAGCTTAAAGACATATATAGAATACTGTACCCAACAGCAGAATATATATTCTTTACAAATAACATGTAGATCATTATCCAGTGTAGATCATATGCTAGACCATATTATTAAACAAAATTTTAATAAATCTTAAAAGATAGGGATAAAACAACATATGTTCTTTGACCACAATGGAATGAAACAAAATGGGCAAACTCATACTTAAGGGAACTCTAAACGACATGTGTCTTATTAGCCAATATGTCAAAGAAGAAAACATAGAGAAATTAGAACATATTTGAGATAAGTGAAAATGAAGAAACAACCCACGAAAACTCAGGAGAGACAGTAGAGCAGTGCTTAGAAGGAATTTATAGCTGTAACTGTCTGTGGTAAAACAGAAAAAAAAGTCCAAACCAATAACCTAAACTTTCACCTTAAGACACTGATAAAAAAGAAGAAATTAAGCCTAATGCCAGAAGAAGGAAGAAAATAATAATAATTGAAGTGGAAATTAATAAAATAGAAATACAGTAGGAAAAATCTGTAAAACCAAGAGCCAGTTATTTGAAAATATCAATAATATTGACAAATTTTATCAAGATTGCTCAAGAAAAAAGAGACTAAGAGAAGATTGAAATTACTATAATCAGATTTGAGAGGGGACACTACCATCAACTCTACAGAAACAAAAAGGATTATTAAGAAATACTATAAAATATTGCATGCTAATAAATTAGACAAATTAGATAAAAATGGACACATTCTTAGAAAGACACAAATTGTGGAGACTGACTCAAGAAGAAATGGACAATCTCAATAGACCTTTAAGTGAAGTTATTGAATTAGCAATCTAAAAACTACCCACAAAGGAAGGCCTAGTCTCAAATTGCTTCACCAATGGATTCTACAAAATATTTAAAGAATTTATACCAAATCTTCACATACTCTTTCAAAAAGTAGAGTATCAGGAAACACTTTTCTCTTCATTTTGTGATGCCAGCATGATACTGACACCAAAACCAGAAAGAGACATAAAAAGCAAAATAAATTACAGACCATTTTCTTTTATGAATGTAGACACAAAAATTCTCAACATACTACCAACAGCCTAAATCCAGCAACATATAAAATAAACTATACACCATAACTAAGTGTGATTTATCTCAAGAATGTAAGTTGGTTTAATATCCCCAAATCAATTAATGTAATATACACCATATCAACTGAATAAAAATGAAGCAAATGTTAATCTTAATAGACTACATAAAAGCATCTGACAAAAATCAACATATTTTATAATAATAACACTGAACAAACTAGGGATAGAAAGAAACTTCTTCAGCATGATATAGGGCATGCTGTATAGGGCACATACAAAAACCCACAGTCAATATTGCATGTAATGGTGAAAGAATGGATGCTTTCCCCTTCAGATAAGGGACTAAACAAGACTTCTACTCTCACAACTTCTAGTCAACATTGTGCTAGAGGTTTTAGCTAGGGCCATAGAAAAGAAAAAAACATAATAAAAGCCATCTAGATTGAAAAGAAAAAAGTAACCTCTATTCAGAGATAAAATTATCTTGTATAAAAGGATGCTAAAAAATCCACCAAAAAAGATAAAAACTCTTTTAGAACTAATAAATGATTTCATCATAGTTCTAGGGTAGAAAATTAACATACAAAAATATATTTTGATATGCTTGTGATGAACAATCAAAAAATAAAATTAAGGAAAGTCTATTTGTGATAACATCAAAGAGAATAAAATATTTAATAATTAAATAATATAACAAAACATATGCTCTGAAAACTATAAAACAGTATCAAATTAAATTAAATATCTAAATCAATGGAATAGCATTTCATGTTCCTAAACTAGAAGACCTTATATTATTAAAATGGCAATACTCCTGGTTACGAGCTGAAATGTGTTTCTGGCCCACCTTTCCACCAAATTTGTATGTTGAAGTCCTAGATCCCAGTACACTAGAATGTTACTGTGTTTGGTTATAGGGCCTTTAAAGAGGTAATTAAGTAAAAAGTCATATAGGTGGGCCCTAATCCAATATGACTAGTGTCCTTATAAAAAGAAGACATTAAGACATGAATGCTCACAGAAGGAAGAGCATGTGAAGACAGGGAGAACATAGCCATCTACAAGCCAATAGGAGAGTCTGCAGAATCCAAAATACACTAAGAATTTAAGCACATCTTGATCTTGAACACCTGGCCTTCAGAAATGTGGGAAAATAATTTCTATTATTTAAACCACCCAGTCTGCAGTACTTTGTTATGGCAGTCATATTGAACTAATATAACTCCCTATGTTTATCTACAGATTCAAAGCAATGCATATCACAATCTCATTTGGCTTCTTTGTAGAAACTGTCAAGCTGATTCTAAAATTCTTGTGGAATTACAAAGAACCTAGAATAGTAAAACAATGCTGCAAAAGAACAAAATAGGATTCACCACTTCTCCATTTCAAAACTTGCTATAAAGCAACAGTAATCAACATATTGTGCTACTAGCATAAAGGTAGGCATAAAGATTAACACAATATAATTGAGAGTCTAGAAATACATTCATGTGCCTATACTCTAGTTTTTAACCAGGATGCCAAGGCCATACAATGGAGGAAAGAATAGTTTCTTCAAGAAATAGTGCTGGGACAACTAGATAGCCACATGAGAAAGAACGACATTGGACCCTTACCTCACACCATATATACTAATTCACTTAAAATGAATGAAAGACTTCAATGTAAGAACTAAAAATATAAAACTCTTAGAAAAAAAATAGGCCTTGAATTCATGGCCTCGAATTTGGTACTGAGTTCTAGGTATGCAAATAACAATAAAAGAGATAAACGACTTCATCAAAATTAAAAACATTTGTGTTCCAAGGACACCATCATGAAAGAGAAAAAATAATCTACAGAAGAAGAAAAAACAATTTGCAAATCACATATCTAATTAGGCATTTGTATCAATAATACATGAAGATAGACCAATGGAACAGAATGAAAGTCCAGAAATAAAGTCAAATACTTATAGCCAACTGATCTTTGACAAAGCAAACAAAAACATAAAGTGGGGAAAGGACACCCTATTTAACAAATGGTGCTGGAATTATTGGCAAGCCACATGTAGAAAAATGAAACTGGATCCTCATCTTTTACCTTATATAAAAATCAACTCAGGATGGATTAAGACTTAAATGGTAAGACCTGAAATCATAAAAATTCTAAAAGATAACATGGGAAAAATTCTTCTAGACATTGGCCTAGGCAAAGAGTGCATGACCAAGAACCCAAAAGCAAATGCAACAAAAAACAAAGATAAGTAGATGAGACCTAATTAAGCTAAAAGCTTCTGCACAGCAAAAGAAATAATCAGCAGAGTCAAAAGACAAACCACAGAGTGGGAGAAAATCTTCACCATCCATATATTTGACAAATGACTAATATACAGAATCTACAAAGAACTCAAACAAATCAGCAAGAAAAAAGCAAGCAATCTCATTAAAAAGTGGGTGAAGAACATGAATAGACAATTCCCAAAAGAAGGTACATAAATGGCCAACAAGCATATGGAAAAAGTGCTCAACATCACTAATTATCAGGGAATTGCAAATCAAAACAACAATGCAATAATACCACCTTATTCCTGCAAGAATGGCCATAATCAAAGAATCGAAAAATAATACATGTTGGCACGGATGTGGTGAAAAGGGAACACTTTTACACTGTTGGTAGGAATGTAAACTAGTACAAATACTGTGAAAAACATTGCAGAGATTCCTTAAAAAACTAAAAGTAGATCTGCCATTTGAGCCAGTAATCCTTCTACATCCAGAGGAAAAAAAAAGTCCTTATATGAAAAAGATACTTATACATGCATGTTTATATTAGCACAATTTGCAATTTCGAATACATAGAACCAGCCCAACCCCCCATCAAGCAAAGCAGATAAAAAAAGATGTGTTATAAATATACCGTGGACTACCACTCAGCCATTAAAAGGAACAAAATAATGGCATTTGCAGCAAACTTGATGGAGTTGGAGACCATTACTGTAAGTGAAGTAACCCAGGAATACCTAACAAAACATTGCATGTCCTCACTCATAGTTGGGAACTAAGCTATGAGGACGAAAAGGCCTAACAATGATACAATGCACTTTGGGGACTCAGAGGAAAGGGTAAGAGGGGGCCAAGAGATAAAAGACTACACATTGGGTACAGTGTACACTGCTTGGGTGATGGGTGCACCAAAATCTCAGAAATCACCACTAAAGAACTTATTCATGTTATCAAACACCACCTGTTCCCCAGAAACCTACTCAAATAAAAAACAAATTAAAAAAAGAATATATGAAGAAGTTTTAGAATTCAATAATAAAAGGCAATCTGATTAAAAAACAGGCAAAGAATCTGAGTAGATATTTTGCCAAAGAAGATATAAAAATGGTTAGTAGGCACATGGAAGGAAACTTGGCATCATTAGTCATGAAGCAAATGCAGACCAAAATCAGAGTGAGACACTACTTGACACCCAACAAGATGGCTACAAGTTTTAAAATTCAGGTAATAACAAGTATTGAGAAGGATATGGATAAATTGATGTCCTCATACACTGCTGGTGGGAATATAAAATAGAGCAACCACCTTGGAAAATACTCTGATAGATCCTGAAGTGGGTTAAATACAGAGTTACCATATGATATATGGTATAACTCTGTGTTATATACTATATAACATATGATAACTCTATGTTTAACCCACTATATATACTACTACTAAGTATATAACCAAGACAAATAAAAACATATGTCAAAGAAACACAACAATAAAAACTTGTACCAAATATTTATAGCAGCATTATTTATTTATAGTAGCCATAAGGTTTAAATGATGTCTATCAACTAATAAAGTGTGGGATAGTCATATAATGGAATATTATTCAGTCATAAAAAATAATAAAGTAGTGATATATGCCATAACGTGGATGAACCTTAAAACATGCTAAGTAAAAGATGCCAGTCACTAAAGAGCATGTATTATATTATTCCATTTATATGAAATGTCAAGAATAGGTAAACCTATAGAGGCAGAAAGTAGATTGATAGTTGCTTATGGCTGGAAGACCTGGAAAAATATCTAAGAGTTATAAGATTTCTTTTGGCCCGTGCAGTGGCTCATGCCTGTAATCCCAGCATTTTGGGAGGCTGAGGTGGGCTGATCACAAGGTCAGGAGATTGAGACCACCATCCTGGCTAACACGGTGAAACCCCATCTCTACTAAAAATACAAAAAATTAGCCGGGCGTGGTGGTGGGAGCCTGTCGTCCCAGTTACTCGGGAGGCTGAGGCAGGAGAATGGCGTGAAGCCAGGAGGCGGAGCTTGCAATGAACCGAGATCGCGCCACTGCACTCCAGCCTTTTGACAGAGAGAGACTCCATCTCAAAAAAAAAAAAAAAAAAAAAAAAGGAAAGAAAGATTTCTTTTGTAGGTAAAAATATTCTAAAATTCACTGTGTGATGGTTTCACGTATCTTTAAATATACTAGAAACTATAGCATTGTCCACTTTAAATGGATGTATTGTATAGCATATTAATTTTATATCTCAATACAGCTGTTTTTTAAAAAAAGAAAAAAGATAATGTAGGTAAATTTCTTAAAAAATAATTTTGTTGTCTATTTCCAGTAATATTTCCTTGCAGCCTTTGGAAGCGGCTCCTGATACAGGTGGTTTATTTGCTGTCATAGGGATACTATATAGGGACAATAATAGATAGACAAAGTCAAGTTTTCTTCAGATCCTCTCTCCAAGCTTATTTATCATTCCTATTTTTCCTTTTTCCTGCTCCAAAAAGAATGCTTGTTTCTTCCTTTCATTTACAGATTAGAAAAAATTGTTAGTGGATGAAAACTGTTGATGATTTCTATAATCTGTCCTTGCCAAAGGCAGTACTGATGTTACATACTCTGTTTCTCATTCTCTCCTGGCTTAAAAATTATTTCCTGCTGTAGTATGCTTTTCTGATGCAGAATTAGGAGGAAAATAACAGAAAAAGGACAAGAGGCATGAGTCTGCAATCATCAAGGGACCCATTCACCTAGTTTCCCAGAAAGAGTGAAGCCAGGGAGAGTTTGTAGCTGTATTATGTAAGAAAAAAGGAATTTAAAAAGTATGGTGATAGAATTACATCATGATATTCAATCAATTTAAGTAAAAAGCTTGAGAACTTATTTTGAAATTAACTTTTGTTTGCTGATTTGATCTTTTGATTGATACCTTTCTGAGCTATTCTTTTTTAAGGAAAATATGTGTCCAGCACACTCTACTAGCTTTTTGTATGCCTGCTTCAAGTTTTTTCTGATTCTTTTTTTTTTTTTCATACTGTATTTTGGACATTTAACCACTTGGTTCAAGTAGTACTTTTTCTTTTCAGATAAATAATGTTAACTTAAATCCTAGCCAAAAAAGAGACGGTGAGAAATAGAAAGAGTAATTGAGTGAGAAATCTGTGTTGTAGTACAGTTTTTACATAAATATCCTGGCGTCTTTGGACTATCTGCTTAAATTCTTTGAGTATCAAGCTTCTTACCTGTTATCTGAGAACGATTTGGTCAGGGCTTGCCTGAATAGACCTCAGCAGGTATATGAACAACCAGAAATTTTATGCACAATTATCTCAGGACATATATTTATTTTTTTTTAAAAATATTAACTAATTTTTAAATTAATGTATAAAAATTAAACATATTTATCAAGTACAACATGTTTTGAAATATGAATCCATTGTGAAATGGCTCAGTTGAGCTAGTGTATATATGTCTTACCTCATATAGTTATTATTTTACAAAGAATACCCTTAAAATCTATATTTTGGCAAGTTTCAAGAATACACTATATTGCTAGTAACTATAGTCACCAAGTTGTACAAGAGGTCTCTCGAATTTATTCCTTCTAACTAAAATTTTGTATCTTTGGACCAACATCTTTCCAACCCACTCCCCCTACCTAGAGTCCCTGGTCACCACCATTCTCTTCTCTGCTTCTATGTGTTAAACTTTTTAAATCATATAAAGAGTTCAATCTACCTGTGAGTGAGATCATACAGTACTTGTCTTTCTGTGCCAGCCTTGCATATGGTTTGTTTTTATCAAGAAAGAGACTGTATAGCTTTCAAATGATTTTCCAGTAGGAAAATGAGTTTCTTAAAAAGGCCAAAAAAACAAAAACCCTCTGAACTAAGTGTTCTAAGGTCTCTTTTAATTGTAAAATCATAGTACCATTTACTAACCTACATTTTCTTCAGTCTTGAATATTACAAACTTGCTTACCTCTTGCCACATAAACTGCGATTATTTCTCAATTTATGCAATGTTGAGTTGACTATAAAAGAACTGGTTAAAAAATTACAAATTTCTTGTTGGAATCTCCTATTACTTATTTCTGCCTGTATACTCCTTCATTCACAAAGGATTTGTAATTGTTCGTGTACTGGTATCAAAAAAGAAGTACCATTTAGTTCTGTTTTTTCAGTTGTGTGTATCTGTACACAGTGAAAGAGTCATAATAGATCATTCAGTTTAGCCCTGAATGTTGAAAATAAGGAAATGAAAATAAACTGGCCATTTCACTGACTTATGTAAGACCGCACTGGGATCAGTACTCATTCCACCAATCTTTCTGGTCCATCTAGGGCCTTGTTTTTCATTCCGCTCACAGTTTATAGTTCTAGCTTACACTTGGATAGTCATTAACTATATTATCAGAGAAAGTAGAAGACAGTGGAAAACATGATAATATGATTCACTTTCAGTAGTGGGATGATATGAGAAAAAAAGATTCATTTCAAAAGCATTTGTGCTGGTATAGCTTTGAAGTTGTTTTATATCTGGTGATGTGGTTATTTAAATGAATCTTCTCTACTGACTGATACCCAGATTATATTTGTTAAGCCAGAAAGTATAGACTGTGATTTTAGTCACAATTGAACTGTAATTCCTATCTGTAGTGTCTTAACTAACACTTTTTCTAGAGATGTTTGGGATGTGACTCTACACAAAATAGGGAAAGTAGAAAGGTCATTGTATGTGTAATGGTATTACACTGGTGGAAAAGTAATTGCAGTTTTTGTCATTGTTTAATGTTATACCTTATATTCGTTACCTTATAGTCATTGCTATACCTTATATGCCATTTCTTAATGGCAAAAACTACAATTACTTTTGCACCAACTTAAATGCAGAGAACACACTTTTTTTCCCCTTCATGTCTGTGGTTTAGTAAAAATTACCTCAAAGTTTGAAGACCTTTATTTTTCTCAGGTAAAATCTAGCCAGATTGGGTGAGTTGTGCAGAAAACTAAACCCATTTCTCCAGTGAGACATTGTGGGAAAATATACTGTTTGAACCTTGTTTATAGGGAACAAGGGAGTGTTTTCCAGATGATTGTTTCTGATATAAGCAAGAAGCATTCATAAAAAAAATTACACATACATAAGTAACTTTTATATGACCAGTTGTGGAAGGACATAGAAAATTTAAAATACTCCTGGAGGCTTAAAAAGGCATATCAGTCAGTGTTCTGTCAGGAAAAATAAAATAAAACAATTTTTTAAGACTTTCAAACAGAAAAAAATTCGATACAAGTAGTTGATAGATGACATGGAAGAACTGAAAAGCTTAAGGTTGAGGCAAGTTAGAGATTAGCCACAGCCAGGAACCCTTACCTTCTTAATGGATAGATAAATCACAAGAAGAGATGTTATCACCAGAACCCAGAAACTGGGACATCTGGTGAGAGGTAGAGCCATGGTACAGACTGCCTGGCAGGAGCTACAACCATGGATAAAACACAATTGCTGCAGGAATAGCCACTGCAGGCAGAAATATGCCAGCTTCTCTCCTCCTCCCTCTTTCTAATTTTCCATTAATTTCTCCCATTGATAAATGTATTAGAAAGCCAGAGAGTAGAAAGCCTCAGAAATGTAGACCAATATAAAAGAGGACAGAGCAGGGAAAGGCTGGTGAATGAGTCTGAGAGCAGATAGGCAGAAGGCAAATACTGGAAGACCTATGTGTAGAAACAATGCCAAATGCTAAAATATTAGATGGAAACATCAGAAAACATGTAACCAAGTGCTCAAAATTATACAGATGGAAACTAAAGCAGAAGTTAAGACATGAGAGATGTCTCTGGTTGGAAAGGATATGGGTGCAGAAATCAAGAAAGTGGAGATGACAGAGAACTTGTGACTTGATTTGACCAGGAGAGAAAGCAGGCCTTTTGTAGGTAAAAATATTCTAAAATTCACTGTGTGATGGTTTCACGTATCTTTAAATATACTAGAAACTATAGCATTGTCCACTTTAAATGGATGTATTGTATAGCATATTAATTTTATATCTCAATACAGCTGTTTTTTAAAAAAAGAAAAAAGATATATTTTCTAAATATTAGAGGGTAGAGATATAGCATAAGAAAAGGCAAACATAAAAATTATCCTAAAGTATGAGGTGAGGGTGGAGAAGGAAGAAAGTAGGTGGGGTGGTCATTCAAGAAGAACTGAAAAATAATTCCTTCCTCTAGTCTTCCTTCTTCCATCCTTAATTCCTTTCTCCACTAAATCAACAAATGTTGATTGAAAACCTTCTATTTGCCTGGTACCAATAAGTAGCCTGTAGAAGGTACAGGATGTACAGTGGTAAACAAAAATGTCTATCTCTTGCCCTCGGAGAGTTTACAGTTTAGATGTAGCCAAATAGAAATAGAAAAGAAATAAAAATTAATCAGTAACAAACAAATAATGTAATTTCAAATTGTGAAAAGGGTATAGAGGAAATCAACAGGGTGAAGTCAAACAGAATAATATTCAGTTGTCAGAAGGAGACCAGGGCTTTGACCCCTCATGCATAAAATGTTAATATTTTGGTCATATTTCCTGGTACTGTAAAAAGTGATTCATTGCAGATTTTTGACCAAGGAAGTGACAAGAAAAATGATATTTTTTTGTTTTTCTGATAGGCTTCCTGGACTCAGTATATTAGGTGGCCAGCAATATAAACAAAAAGTGAGTTTAGATTGTCAGAAGTTGTGGTCACAGGGAGAAAACAAGTACCTGAAATATATTAAGACTTAATGACAAACTTGAAACTAGGTTTAATCCTTTTCCCCTTTAGAAAAAAAAAAAAAGTGCAACTCACTGCCAGTGCTCATTTAATTTTACATAAACACACTCTTTGAGGCTGAAACAAAGCTGATAGCTTTTTGATGTGAAAATGAAATATAAAAACTGATCTTGGAGTTATTTCTAAATAGAACTAACATCAAAATCGTCTCAATCATCAGAATTGTCTATTTTGGAAAAATAAGATTCATGAAATGAATCTTCTGGCAACAGCTATTTGGGAACAATATTAACATCACACACCTCCAAAAGAAATCTTATAACTCTTAGTTCTCTTTCCAGCCCTCCACCCCAAGCCCTAAGCAACTACTAATCTACTTTCTGTCTCTGTAGGTTTGCCTATTCTTGCCATTTTATGTAAACTGAATCATATAATTCATGTTCTTTAGTGAGTGACTTCTTTTACTCAGCATAATGTTTTTAAGATTCATCCATGTTATAGCATATATTAGTACTTCATTATTTTTTATGGCTGAAAAATATTCCACATGGATTTCCTCCACTTTATCAATTGATAGGCATTGTTTCAACTATATGGCTGCTATAAATATTTGAAATAAGTTATGTTTTTATTGTTGGATATATACTTAGGAGTGGAATAACTGGGTCATATGGCAACCTATGTTTAACCCACTTGAGAATCTGTTGGACTGTTATCCAAGGTGGTTGCCCTATTTTATATTCCCACCAGCAGTGTATGAAGGTACTAATTTCTTCACATTTTATTTTATTTTTTTACTTTTATTTTTATTTTTATTTTTTTTTGAGACGGAGTCTCGCTCTGTCGCCCAGGCTGGAGTGCAGTGGCCGGATCTCAGCTCACTGCAAGCTCCGCCCCCCGGGTTCACGCCATTCTCCTGCCTCAGCCTCCCGAGTAGCTGGGACTACAGGCACCCGCCACCTCGCCCGGCTAGTTTTTTGTATTTTTTAGTAGAGACAGGGTTTCACCATGTTAGCCAGGATGGTCTGGATCTCCTGACCTCGTGATCCACCCGTCTCGGCCTCCCAAAGTGCTGGGATTACGGGCTTGAGCCACCGCCCCCGTTAACAGCGATTGAGAATTACTATATTTTGTAAATGGAAAGACCACTATTAAAAACATAATGCTATAAATAGAATGATGCCTTTTGTTTCCAAAGTTGATATACTAGAGCAATGTAAAAATAATAATAAAAGTGAGATATTTCATGGCAAAATTATCACAAGGTAAATACTATAGCCACAAGTATCACCAGTGAGTATTTTCGGGGCAAACAGGAAAAGGACCGAGAAGAAAAATTTCAGTAAATTTAACTTGAGAGGCTAGAATAATAGTAATGCCACTAATAAAGGAAGAGAAGTTGGGAAAAGAAGCCATAGGGGAAAACAATCAGTTTTGAACACAATCTTAAAAATGACTTCCATTGAAGACAACTGTTGACTTAGAAAAGCGATGCAGCTGATTCTGATGTGATGGATCCATTCACAAAGTTAATAAGGAGAAGCTGGACATAGTCAGGGTATTCTTAAACACTGAAGTTACATAATATCATGCTTTCAGAGCAATGACAGACAAAATAAAAGATTGGATTGTTTTCATTCATTATAATGAAATGATTATTCATTAATAATGAAATAATAATTTCATTCAACAATAATTGATAATTTATTATTTTTAAAATTTTTGTAATCTTATCACAACTTCCACTGAAACCTGAGAAGTATGTTACTAGATTCTCAGAGATTATTCCTGAAACACAGAAATACTCAAACTCTTTATTGATGATTGATTATTTGAATTGTGCAGATCTCTGGGAAGGTGAAGACACTTTTCAGAAACATTTGAGCACTGAGTCTTTCTTTCCCTGGATGGTATGTGGCCTTGTAGATGCTGAACTTGATACAAAATCAGTAAGAAATGTAATCTGTTAACATTTATTTAAATAAAAGTGCATAGATTAGGAAACTGTTGCAGATACTGTTAGTATTCAACCCATCTCTCCTCGGGTTTCTTTGCCGTTGTCATGTAAGCTCCCAGTCAGCTTTCATTCCTAACAGCCAACACCTGTGTCTCTTGGTAGGTGGATGTTTTCAAACTTTCAGATTCCATTTTTCTACATGCATGGAGATCTAAAATTGCCTAGGAATTTACTCCACTACCTCATCACCATGGGTGGTGTGTAAGCAATGTTTGGTCAGAGATGAATAACTCAATCTTCTTGCCATTTGACTTTGGAGAACTGACAAATGACTCATATTTTCTCCAGAGCTTCCCTATGGGATTAAAAGTATTTTCTTTAAAATTTTATTGTGGTAAGAACACTTAACATGACATCTACCCTCTTATCAAATTTTTAAGTGTAAAATGTGTTATTGTTGCCTCATATAGGATTGAGTCTGAGTCCTGCATGAAACATAGCATGACTCGGCACCCATACCTGGCCTCTTTTCCTTCCTGATCTCATTTTCCTACTTCCCTGAACAAGTTTTCCTGGGAACACTTCCTACTAAAACACTTTCACACGAATCCTCATTTCAGAGCCTAAAACCAACCCAAGTGAGAAGGTTTATTAGTTTATTATTTGCTGCTGTAATAGGTAACCACAAACTTGGTGGCTTAAAATAACACAAATTTATTAACTTGTAGGTCTGAAGTCCAATATGGGTTAAAACCACGTCACTGGACTAAAACCAAAGTGTTTCAGAGGTGCATTCCTCTTACAAGACTCTGGGGGAAAGTGTGTTTCCTTACCTTTTCCTGGTTCCCAAGGCCATCCATGTTTCTTAGTTCATCACCCCTTTTCTCCATCGTCAAAACCAGCAAACGGTAGTAGATTTCACAACACATCACTCTGACTTCCTCTTCTGCCTCCCTCTTTCACTTTAAAGGCCCTTCGTGATTATATTGAGCCTACCTGGATAATCCAGGCCAATCTCCTTATCTTCAATCAGCTGATGAACAACTTTAATTCTATCTGAACCCTACTGCTCCTTTGCCAGGATACTTAACATAGTCACAAGTTCTGAGGATGAGGACATGGACATATTTGGGGCTGAGGACTCCTAACTCTGCCTATAGCAGTTGATAAACCCCAAATATAAAAGGCTTGTCATACCGCAAATTCGATTATTTTCTCATATCAGACATTATCCTATTCTGGAAATGTGTTAGTTTCTGCCTTTTTAGGGAATTACAGGCCTAGGAAAATTCACATCAAGAGAAGTTATATCTGTTTCTAACTGGCTCCTGTTAATTATTTGTGTCCTTGACTAATGAAATCAGGAGTTTAATCTGTTTATATTTGGGGAGAGTGGCGAAATTTCTGCTTGCCAATCCACAACCAACACAAAAGACCAGAAATTCAGCAATAACTTTTCCAACTTGGAAATTAAGGATTTAAAGCAGGAGCAGTGTTTTTTGCTAATGAATTCCATTTCGATCCCAGTATTCAAGAAGAGAGTGAGTGTTATTGTTAAGGATATTGCAATAAGAATTAAAAGTATGATGGGGATTAGACTAGAGTGTGTCTAAGATAAATTCTGTGGTATGTTTTATTATTGCAATTATATCAACACAAGGAAGATTGGCAGAGATTTGGAAATGGTCTTTATATCACAGTATAACTCAGCCAAGTCACCATTAGCAGGGCAGTTACTGGAGACTGTATCTGCAGCAGAAGCTGCCCACATTCTGACCAAAGAAATAATAAAAAACAAATTGGAGAAGGATGGAATTCTGAGTCACCTTGCAAAGGAAGCTTTTACATGTCCAGGGATGTTTGGAAAACTCTCCTTGGGGGACACAAGTAAGGTGCACAAAGCCATGAATTAAGTGCTCATGTGAAAAAAGAGTTTAGAAGCCAGAAGAAGATGGATGTTTAAATATGCTTATGCTATTTTATTTGAAGCCAAAAAAGGAGACACTAGAATTGTTTGTCATATCTGAACTGTTGCTGAGAAACTAAGAAAGGTATTTCCAAAGTAGGATGCCAGCCAACGCTGAAAAACCTTGGAGGCTGCTTGCCAAGACTGTAAACTCCATTTGTCACAGAGCCTGTGTAGTACAGAGTTTCTTCTAAATTTATCTTCTCCATTTGTTTTTGTCATAGAATTATAAACAATGTGAGGTTACACACATGAAATTGCTATATGTGTTGCTTCTTTTAGCTCTGTTAGAAGCAGCTTTGTTTAATATCAACTACACTGCTAAAATCTAGGAGGACTCAGAGTCCATTAGATCTTAAACTTTTGAGGGTTAGGGATGATGTCTTTCTCTTTTATGTATGCTCTAAATTGCCCCACTTATTGGTTATTTCATACTAAGTATTAAGTATTAGCTCAGACTTGTGGGAAAATGAATGAATGAAGAAAATGAATGATTTATTGACTAAAAATTCAATATAGAGGTGTTTCTTCAGTTTTGTAAAATACTACATTGAGCAAACATGGCAAAATATAAACATATACAATTTTTGATATTTTAATATTTTTAGTCTATAGAAATGACAATGCCTAGTTGGTAGGTCAACTGTCTTCCATCCCTCCACATATCATATTCAAAATAAATGATACTTATTAGGTCCCTATTAAGGACTAGGTATTCAGATATATGTTTTTCTGTGTCATCTTATTTAATCCTTAAAACAACCCTGTAATAGACAAAATTCTAAAATGTCCTCCAAGATTTCCACTTTCTGGTGTACATTTTGATACATTGTCCCTAGGACTGTGAATCTCATAGATTTTTTTAATTCTTGTAATTAGATAATGTTCTATGGCATAATTTTTAAAAAGATAGATTATCTGGGTGAGCCTGACCTAATCTCATGACCCCTTTAAATCTGGCTGTAGAGGTCAGACACAGAAGAAGTCAGAGATTTGGAGCATGAGAGAGCTTTGATGTGAGACAGACCCTCTGTTGCTGGCTTTGCAGATGGAAGGGCCACGTGACAAGAAACCATGGGCAGCTTCTGGATGTTAAGGGTGGGTGTAAGCCAATATCCAGCAGAAAAGCAGGAGCCTCAGTTCTACGACAAAAAGTAATTCTTCCAATAGTGCTTTAAAGAGGGCCCTGAGCCACAGATGAGAATCCTAGACCCATCTGACACCTAGATTTCAGCCCCGTGAGACCCCTAAGCAGATAAACCAGTCATGATGTTCCCCCAGCCTGTGATCTACAGAAACTGAGAGATGTTAAATCTGTGTGGTCTTATACCCCTAAGCTTATGATATTGGTTACACAGGAATAGAAAATAAACATAAACTGCTATGGTTTGAATGTTGCTTCCTCCAAAACTTCTGGTAAAATTTGTCATTATAACAGTAGTAAGAGGTGGGACCTTTGAGAGTTGATCGGGCCATGAGGGCTCCACCCTCAAGGGTGGGATCAGCATTGGTGTAAAAGGGTGAGCCTGGCCTTCTCTTGCTCTCTGGCTCTCCGTTGTGCTTTCTTGGCCCTTCTTCTTGCTCTTTGCTGTGGGATGATACAGCAAGAAGGGCCTTGCAAGATGCTGGAAACTTGATCCTAGACTTCCCCGCCTCCAGAATTGTATTATAAGAAATAAATGTCTTGTTCCCTATAAATTATCCCGTTTCAGGTATTCCGTTATAGCAGCATGAGTAGACTAAGACAGGAAATTTGTACCAGAGAATAGAGGTGTTGCTGTAACAAACACCTGACAATGTGGAAGCAGCTGTGGAACTGAGTGATGAGTAGAGGATGAAAGAATTTGGAAGGGCAGGTGAGAAAAAAAGGCTACATTACTATGAATGGAGCAGGCAGAGTGATTCTGATGAGAGCTCAGAAGAGGAGAGCTGTGGCGAAAGTCTGAAACTTCTTCGAGATTACTTAAACGGTTGTAATCCAAATATTGGTGGAAATATGGGCAATAAAGGCCATTCTGATGAGATCTCAGACGAAAATAAGGAACAAGGTTTTGGAAATTGGAGGAAAGGCCATTCTTGTTACAGTGTCCAAGAGCTTGGCTGAACTGCTACCAGTCCCCTAGGACTTTATGAAAGGTGGAATTTCAAAGCAGTGTACTAGGCTATCTGTCAGAGGAAATATCTAAGCAGCAAAGCATTTAGGGTGCTGTGTGACTTCTTTTAATCGCATATAGGAGAATGAGAGAAGAGAGAAAGGGTTTAAAGACAAATTTAAAATTAAAAAGAAAACAGAATGTAGGGATTGGAAGAATTCCTATCCTAGCCCTGTGGTACAGAGTGAAAGAGAATTTTCAGGAGAGGAAACCAAGGATGTAGCCAAGCAACCATTGAACAAGAAGATTAGCATGGATAGAATGAAGCGAGAGGCTATGGATCAAGACAATGGAAGAATGATCCTAAAGGCACTTAGGAGATTCTCCCAACACAGGCCCAGAGTGCTGAGGCCTGGGGGAGGGAAATATGTCAAGAGGAAGGCCTAGAATACCCTCAGGACCTTGGGGCTCACTACCCAGGGCTACCTCAAGTCTCAACTCCCTGCATTCCAAGGCAACCCTTCTCAGCTGCCTCAGCCATGGCTCAAACAGGCCCTGAATTTGATTCAACCCAAACTCCAGAAGGTACAAGCCATAAACCTTGGCAGTCAATGTGGTGCTAACTCTGTAAGCACATCAATTCCAAGAGCTGGTGGGACATGACTTTCTTCACCTAGATTTCAAAGGATGTCATAGATAGACTGGCAGCCCTAACAGACTTGTCATAGGAGCAGAGCTACTGCAGAGAGTCCCTGCTAGGGCAATTCCTGGTGGAACCATGGGGACAGGGCCATCTTCAAGATCCTAGAACTGTAGAGCTACCAGCCTATAATACCAGCCTGGAAGAGCTGCAGGCATGAGATTTCAACCTGTAGAAGCTGCTGCATGGACTAAGCCCCACAAAGCATAGGACCAAGTCTGCCTGAGGCCTTGCGGTTCCAACTCCTGTGCAAGTGTGCTGGAAAATAGGACATGAAGTCAAATATTACGCTCAAGCTTTAGCACTTAGTGTTGTTTGCCCTGTTGAGTTTTGAACTTGCTTTGGACCAGTTACTACTTTATTCTTTTCTGTTTCTCCCTTTTGCAATGAAAATTGTCTGTCCTATGCCTGTCCCACCATTATATTTTGTGGTTTGTAGCAACTTTCAGAGTTCATGTAACTCTTCCTTGTTTATATTTTCTTTTTTTGAGTAAACAGCGTATCAAGAACAATTTTTGATCAACTTTTTTTCTTGTAAGTCATATTATGCAATTTTGTGAGATGTTGCTATGTTTCCTATGGATCTCTAGAACTAAGAAAAGAAGCATATAGCAAGATAGCCGAATAGACTCCGTATTATCAAACAATGTGTGTGTAATATCATTCTGACATCAAAACCTATGCGGTTTGCTTAGACATTCATTATTTTTTAAAACACATTTTACTGTTTTATTCCTTTTGGCAGGTAATAGTCATATTTTATATAAACCATGTAGTTAAGATAAGTCGTAAGAAGACTTTTGAAGTTACTCACAGAAATATTGTATTTAGAATTTTCACAATTATCATTACGGAAAAGAATCGTCTGGTTTTTTTTTTCTCTTCATATCCTTTTCAGTTAAGTATAAAAATTATCTGGGACTCATAAAATAATGTGTCTTTTTTCTAATTTCTGAAATAATTTGAGTACTTTCTTTTTTCTTAAAATTTCGGGATAATTTACTGGAGAACAATCTGAATTAAATACTTTCTAATGAAAACATTTTAAACAATGAATTCAGTTTCTTTAATACATTTAGCATTATTAATATTATCAATTTCTTTTGGGGTCAAAATTAATCCTTTGCTTTTCTCAGGAATTTGTTTATTTTAACTATACTGTCAAACTTGTTGGTATAAACTAGTTTTACTATAGTCTCTTCTTTCTAAGTTATATCTAGGATTTCACTGTTGTATATTCTTTCATCACTTTTACTGGTAGTTTTTGTTTTCCCTTTACTTTTTGGGCACTCCTGTTAGCATTTTATCAATTTAATTAATCTTTTCTAAGAATTACCTACTAAATTTGTTGATTTGTCCCTACCATAGTTATTTCCCCATTCATTGATTTCTGCTTTTCTGATTTTATTTTTCTTTCCTTTTACTTTTTTTTTTTTTTAGTTTGATTTGCTCTCCTTTTCCCAGCTTCTTAAGGTGAAATATTAGGTCATTGATTTAGACCTTTCTTCCTTTTAAATCTAAGCATTTAAAGCAATATATTTTCATGACTTTAACGGCAGCCAACAAATTCTGAGAATTTTCTAATTAAAATATTTTCTAACTTTCTAATTTATTTGCTATTTCTTTTTTGACCCGGGGTAACTTAGAAATGTGTTGTTTCTATCTGTGCTTCTCTAGGAATCATTGTAAGCAATCTCTTATTTAATTTTACTGTGTTAATAAAAATCACTCTGAAAGATTTTAGGTTTTTTGATATTTATTGAAATTTGTATCTTGACTCAGCATATGGTCTATCTTAGTGACCATCTCCTGTGCACTAAAAGAGAGCAAATATACTCTGCTTGTTGGGTTAAATGCAAGTACAGTAAGGTGTTTGATAGTAGTATTCAAATTTTCTCTAGACTTTTTGAGTTTTTCACTACTTGTTCTGTCAATTGCTGACAGATTGGTGTTAGAGTTGCTATGAAGCTATGCTTAAGTATTTCTTCCTTTAGTTCTGTTTTTCTCCCATGTATTCTGAATTCTGTTATTAGGTGCACATATATCTGTGATTTTTATGTCCTCTTGATGATTTGACTATTCTACCATAAAATATGTTCTCTTTATCTCTAATAAAATTCTGTAAAGTCAATTTTTATACTAATATAGGCATGCCAATTTTGTAATGCCCATTGTCTTCATGGTATGTGTTTTCATATTTATTTATATCTATTTGTCTCTTAAGATGCATCATTTATGGAGAACTTACAGTTGCATCTTACTTTTTATCCAGTCTGACAATTTCTAACATTTAAATGGAATGTTCAACCATTTTACATATAGTGTAATCAGTTCATTTAGTTGAAATTAAGTCTACCATTTTGCTATTTTCTTTTTATTTGTTCTTTCAGTTTTTTGTTCTATCTACTTTACCTTCTTTAAGGGTAACCAAACACTTTTTAATATTGCATTTCAATTTCTCTATTGCCTTTTTAGTATAATTTTTGCAGTATAGTTTTAGTAGTTGATGTAGGAACTCACATTACAAATCATTAATACAGTTAATGTTTTACCACATAACATAAAACATGAAACTTTGCAATAGTATAACTCCATTTACCATCCCATCCTTTGTGTTATTGTCAAATATCTTAACATAAATATGCATTATAACCCCTGAAATATAATGTTGTAATTTTTGCATTAGTCATATTTTTTTAAATTGGCAAAAGAAAAATACACGTAATAATCAGTCCCAGTGGTCCTTATTTATTTGTGTAATTCTGAGTTTTCATTTGGTGTCACATGCCTTCAGCCAAAAGAACTTTCAGCGTATCTTGGTAAAATTCTCCAAGTTTTCATTTTTCTAGGATGTCTATATTATGCTTTCATTTTTTGAAAAAAAATAGAAATGAACATCAAATTATTTCAGTACTTTAAAGATTTTATTTTATTGTCTTCTGGCCTCTGTTATTCCTGATGAGAAGTCTGCTATCATTTCCACTATTGCTTTTCTGTAGGTAATTTGTTGTTTTTCTCTGGTTAATTTAAGTATTTTTTCTTTTTCTGTATTTTTTATTAGACTGCTTGGTTTCATTCAGCTTTCTACATCTGTAAGTTGATGTTTTTTACCACATATTTTCGAAAATTGCTAGTATTTAAAAATAATTTTTCCTCATCCACTCTCATCTTCTGAGGCTATGTTACATTTATAATTGATTTATTGATATTGTCTCGAAGGTCATTGAGACATGCTTTTCCCAGTCCTTCTATTTTTCAGATTGAATATTTTCTGTTGATCTATCATTAATTTTACTGGGGCTATTCCCAAGCTGCTCTTAAGCCTAACCAGTGAATTTAAAATTTCAGATATTTATTTAGATTCCAATTTTTAACTTGCTTTTTAAAAAATAGTCTCTAGTTCTCTGTTGAAGTAGTCCATCCATTAATTTATTGTGACTTTCTTTTACTTGATCTTAGGCAATATTTGTAATAATTATTTTAAATTCCTATATACTAGTTCTGACATCTGGGTCATCTAAGATTTGGTTTCAATTGCCTGATTTTTCTCTTTATTATGTGAACATTTTTCTGTTTTTTTTTTTTTTTTTAAGGTGTCATAATGTTTATATTATACTAGACATTTTAGGTAATATGTTGTAGAGACTCTAGATTTTGTTACCTTCCTCTGAAGAGTACTGTTTCAGTTCTAGCAGGTAGTTAACTGGGCTTGACTCAAACTTTCAGCTTTGTCTCTCCTTCCTGGAAACAATTAAATTTCTACTTGTTTCTTTAAGCTTCCAGCAGTGTTTCCTTCTGCTCTCTTTGGAGTCAGTCCATTTATTTGCAACTTTGAGTTAACCAAAGATTTAATCAGAATTGGTAGACTAATTTTTATATTTTCTTTTCTGAAATTTTGTGGCAGCCCTAAATTTGGTCCTCTGATTCTTCAAGACTATGAGTTTTTGTTTAAGTTTTAGATTCTTTATGTTATTAGAACTGGGAAATGCCCTCAGTTAAAAAGCTGTGTTAAATGTATATATAGCAGTGCAGTTCTTTCTTCTTTTAAGATTCTACTTTCTTCCAGCTTCTGCCTATTTCTAGTCATTCCAGTAGCTCAAAATGTTGTTGTTAATGTTTATATATATTTTTTATAACTATTTTACATGAAAAGAGTTAATTCAATACAAGGCATTCCTGTATCACCAGAAGTAGGATCTCTATAAGATCTCTTTAAATGTCATTTTATGTGATTTTCTCTATCTTATCTATCACTTCCTACATTTGTATTTTGTGGTTGTATTTTGTGGTGGTTGTGTTTAATGTGTTTTTCTTCTCTCAATGTATTTGTTTTTCTCTTACAATTTGTCTTCAAGGTCTGTTGGTTCCAATTCAACGTCTTGATTTTGAGTAATTTCATCTTCAAAAAAAATGTAGTTTTTCTTTATTTTTAAAAATACAACACCTACAAAGAACTATTCTTACAGTTTCTTTTCCTGTTTCCTTGTGTATTTACTCTTATATCTTTCACCTGTATTTTCCTCGTGTTCTGATTCTTCTTTATTTATCCTCTTGCCCGCCTAAAGAGTTTCATACTAATTGGATTGTCATTATTACTTTCAATGAAGCTATTTGTTGAAGAATCACTTGGGGAGGAATAGAAACAGTAAAATGAGCCAGTCAGCACCTTCTTGGAATTGCTGTTGCAAGTATCCTCAATAAGTCTATTTTCCTTTTTCCGGGGGGCAACTTTCCAGTCCTTGTTACTGTTGTTAATGTAAGAGGTTTATTGAAGACAGCTTTTTAGGTCACAGCTTTCTGTGCTACTATCACTTTGTACTTTTCTTCCTTGATCTGCTAACACAATGAACATACAACTTCGTGATCAGCACAGTTTCCCCTTCAGCTCCATGTTCATTTGTATTTTGTGATCTCAGAAAAGGTTTATACAAGGGTCTTATCCATTCTCTCATGTGATACAGATATATTCCTAGTTCTTGTCTCTACAATCAAAGGATATTCATATAGGCCATTTAAGACAATGCTTCTTAATTTTAAGAAAAGTCAGCTGGGTGTGGTGGCTCATGCCTATAATCCCAGAACTTTGGGAGGCCAAGCCAGGTGGATCATCAGGTCAGGAGTTCGAGACCAGCCTGACCAACATGGTGAAACCCTGTCTTTACTAAAAATACAAAAAAAAAAAAAAAAAAAAAAAAAAAAAAAATTAGCCAGGTGTGGTGGCATGCACCTGTAATCCCGTAATCCCAGCTACTCCAGATGCTGAGGCAGGAGAATCACTTGAACCTGGGAGGCAGAGGTTGCAGTGAGCTGAGATTGCATCACTGTACTACTCCAGCCTGGGTGACAGAGCAAGACTCTGTCTCAAAAATAAAAAAAAAAAAGAAAAGTCTGAGAAATAAATAGGTCAAATTTCATCTTTGCCTATATATTTCATATACCTGATATATATAGTATATAATTATATATATATAATTATACGTATACATATTTTTTCATGAGTTTCAAAGAAAAAGAATAAGAAAATAGACCTTTATTCTCCTATATTTAACTAACAGTCCAACCAGTACTTTTTAGAACTTTCAATTTATATTGCACCATTTTAGATAAAGGTGATAAAAATACTGTGATGTGAAAGATTCCTGCTTTCTTTTCTCCCAGGTGTTTTAGGATTTCTTGACTCCTCCAGTACAAATTTTAGGGTATGTAACGTAAAACCTTCAACTCAAGCTGCACTTATTCATGGAGATAGCCTAGTAAAGAGATTAATACCATGTTTGGAAGTTAGACAGATCTCGGTGAAAGTTATATCTGCCACACACCTGTTGAATTATAATTCAGAAAATTGCTTAAATTCCCTAAATCCTAATTTCCATTTCTGTATGTTGGTGATAAAAACACCTACCTCACACAGATGTGGTAAGGATTAACTGAAATAACAGAGAGTGAACAATTGGTACAGAGTTATTGCTGAATAACAGTAGCAATTATGATTAATCTAGATTGAGTCAAATTATGATACTAATTGTCATAAAGTTTTTTTGAAGAATTCTACCCTCCATAATCTTCCGGTGGAATAATATGTATAACTATGTCCCCACAAATAAAATACTTAGTTGGAGAAACAGGAAAATGTTTAACAATGGTTGGTATGTGCTAGGATCTTGGTGTCTGAGGGTTAGGCTTGCTGGGAGGAAAGTTTTGCTCATGGAAGTTTGTGCCAGCTGGTGGCATGTTATCTTTTGTCTTGACTATACCCTGACCTTTCAGCTTTATAACTTCCAAATGTTTATGTAATGAGAACTGCCCTTTTAAAATTGACACAGTGATTAAAATTGAAAATGAGAGCTGAGAGTGTTCTCTAATAAATAGACTGGATCTGAGCATACATCTGTCCAGCAAAAATCTTCTAACCAAGCCGGCACATATTTCTTTGCTTGTATCAAAAAAGTGAAGGTGACATTTATACCGTTTAATAATTTTTCTCTCCATCTGTTTATTCAGTGGTGAGATTTAAGTTGGCAAATGCTACACTCACATTGATTCTACTCCTAGCTATCTCTCAAATATTCAACTAGATGAATATTTAGATGGATGCCTCTAAAGCTTTGTTGAACACATAGAAATTTCAATTCATAGGAAAAATGAAAATATAGTTCTCTTCTTTCAAGAAGAGACCTATAATCAAAGCAGAATGTTACCCTACTCTAGCAGTTCATCTTACCAAAAGACTTGACAATTCTATAAAAGTTCCTTTTAACAGTTCCTTTAAGTTTTTTCTTTTTAGCTATTTTCTTCACTTTCAATCATTCATATATATCTCTATCTATCTATCTATCTATTTATCTAATTTTTCTATCTATCTATCATCTATCTAATCTATCTATCATCTATAACTCACGATTCTGAGTGACTAATGGGGAAGAAAACTGAAAGACGAATAAAACAGTCATAGTATGCCAACTTGACACTTTTCAAAGAACATAGTTTCATAGGAAAGATTTAATAGCCACAAAATATTTTTATTCAAATATGATTGAAATCAAGTCACAAATATGAACTGAATAGAGAATTTAATTTTTCTTCCTCAATCTGTTTTCCTCTACATACATTTTAATCACAGTGGCCTTCTTGTTCCTTGGACAAGCTAAGGGAGTTATTTTTTATTAGTTTCAGGACCTTTTTCACTAGCTGATCCCTTTATTTGGAATACTTAGTCTCAATATTTTTGTATAAATTCCTTTTCAACTCAATTCAACGCTTCCAGGGGGCTTTCCTGCCCATTACCCTTTAACCCACTGCCCTGTATTCTTCAGAGCACTTAACTCTATGTAAAATTGTTTTATTTGTCTTTTAAAATATCTTCTTTCTTTACAATGTAATCCGCATAATAGTAGGGACTTGTGTTTTTCCGCTATATTTCTGTGTGTAGAAAAGTGCCTGGAATATAGTAGGTACTCCATAAATAGTTTTCAAGTAGACAAATAAATGAATAATATTTCCCGCCCAGATTTTAGATTTCTGCTAAGCTTTATTGAAGTTTGAGTCCACCACCTTTTGTTTTAAGCTGAGATCTAAAAGCTAATCACCTTAAATCATGATGACCAAACTTAACTTAAGCGTGCTTTGCTCTTCTGGTAGATAGAGGGTGGCTTCTTTGATGTCAACAACATAAATCTTCTACTTGTCCTTCCACTAAGTCCTGTATTTAAATTTGAAGGCTGCATATACTTTTTTTATTTGCATAGAAAAGAACATTAATATCACTGAATTAAATAAATGTGACTCACTGTTCACTTTCAAGTTGTTCTAATTGACTCCCTCCTTTGGGAGATAAAATGATTGTCACATCTGAATATGCCAATTGAAAATATTCAAACATCTAAATATTTGAGTAACCATAACAATAGTTTTTCTATCATTCAGGTATTTACAAAAATTCAGGGAAGATGAAAAATTATCTTTGCTATATAAATGTAGATTCTTATTGAAGCATGACATCATTTTTTATACTTTAAGAAAGGATAGTACAATCTGCAGGATGTAAGGGAAGGAATCCTAAAAACCAGCCAGTCCAACTACTCTTCCAAATGCTTGTATTCTCTACACAAGATGTCTTCTAAGTGATTGTCTTGTGTTGTGAGTCTATATCTGAATATCTTCATTAGTAGTGTCTACATAATGAAATATGATCATTTCCATCTTTGGGCAATTTTAAGTGTGAAAAATGAGTGCTCTCACATTAAGCAGTAAGTATTTTTCTGAAGTGTCTTTCAATTGTTCCATTTATATTCAATGGTACATACTGAACAATTTTATTTCCAAATACCAAAATAATTTTCCTTTTAGTATTTGTATTGTGAAAATAATACAGGCTCATAATAAAAACGTAATGATGTAAAAGTATATCAAATAAAAAGTATCACTTTTTAACTCCATCCCCTTAGCTCTAATCTGCAGAGGTGGCCACTATCAAAATTTTATTAGAGATCCTGTGAGAAATTCTCACCTAAAAACGCGTGTATCTGCTGACATAAAGCACAAGTTGGAACATAAAATACACACTATTTTGGCTTATTTGAAATTTTACAACTGATTTATGTTTTTCTATAAAATGTATCTATGTACTTTATTCTCTTTTGTAATTTCAGGGTGTTCCATTAGAGAAATCCTGGTTGATTTAAGTTTACATGCAAGCTGAGAATATGTGTAGAGTAAGTGTTTTAAAAAGGAATTATTTGGTCTCTCTTTTATTTCTGAGCAAACGTTTTGCTTTCTTAAAAAAATTCTTTGTTCTAAAAAGACAACACAAGTTTTCTTCCCAGTTTCTCCTCTTTGATAGTAAAAAGCATGAAACACTGGCAGCTCCAGTGAAAGAAAACAACAAAGAAAAAGAAAAAAGCATGTAATAACTGTGACTGAGATTAAACTTCTTTCAATTTTAGGAGAACAAGATGAGATTTTCAATACTGTCTTTAATTAGTGCCTTTGAACCCAGCTTAAGCGTACATGAGCATGTGTACACACACATACACTAACACTGTTTTTCACATATAGCAAGTTTTTATAGAAAAAGTGTGAGATTAATTGTTGAAATGGCATAATTTTCTTTTATTGAATTTCAAAGATAAACTTCTAGAAGTACATCTATTTACATAATTTTTCTATAGTAAGTTTTAAGAACCTTTTTATTTTAAAATAAGTTTAGACTTACAGAATACTTGCAAATACAGTACAGAGTTAATGCATAGCTTTACCCAGATTTCCACAGTGTTAATAATTTACAAAATCATAGTACAATTATCAAAACCAGGAAGTTAATATTGGGATGATACTGTTGGCTGAGCTACAGACCTGTTCAAATTTCAGTTTTCCATACACACACACACACACACACACACACACACACACACACACACACATATGTATATGTATTCCATAATCCAGGTAGGATTCTACCTTGCATTTAGTTGTTGTGACTCCTTAGTTTTTTCTCATCTGTGACAGTTTTTCAGTCTTTCCTTATCTGTCACTACTATGACACTTTTCATGAGTACTGGTCACTTATTTTATAGAATGTCTTTCAATTTGGATTTGTCTGATGTTTTCCCCTCATTAGAATGAGGTAGTATATTTTGGAAAGAAAACAACAGAAGTAATCTGTCTTTTTCACTGCATCATAATCAGAGGAAAAAGATTTTCCCATGTGTGAATTATTACTAGTGGTATAAACCTCTATTACATGACGAAGGTGATGTTTACTAGGTTTCTTAAGTATAAAGTTACTATTTTCCTTTTTTAATAAACAAATATCTTGAGGGAGATATTTGGGGACTTTGTGAATATTCTATTTCTCTGCCAGCTTTCACTCATTTATTCACTGATGGATCTTGGTTGGAATAATTATTAACTGTCATGTGTACCTAATGATGAATTTATGTTCCTTCATTCCTCCTCTGGTAAGAAAGGGCTGATACTTCTCCATTTATTTGTTTGCTCAATTATTTATTCATATCTATATAGACCCATGGATATTTATTTTATACTCTGTGTTATAACTAAATGCTTCTAATAATTATTTTGTTTCTCATTGTTCCAAATTTGGCTATTGGGAGTTTCTTAGTTTGGCTTCTGTATCTTTTTGACATGTTTCCATCTTTTGTGCAATCTCTGTCTTGCTTTTGGTGCTATAAAATATTCCAGGTTCATCTTACAGTTCTTCTGCCCCAGCCCTGGGATCGTTGATTTTTCCAAGAAGCTCTAGTTTCCTTTATTAGAGAATAGTATTTAGAAACCTAGATTTAAGTACTAGCCATAGTCATTGCTTTAGGAGCATGATCGCTCCTAGGTTCTTTCAGTAGACAGAAAAAAGAAATATAAATACACCAACTCACATATTATATATACAAACCTATTTGATTTCCTGTATCTATCTGAATACATATTAAAAAACCATGAGTTCACACTGATGCTTTTTATCCAATTAAACTCTACAAGGTTCATATTAGATCTCACGTTTTACTTATATATAAACTGTTTCTCAAAGAGAAAAATCCCCATCAATATATGCAACATATTCACTGTTAAATTTACACACACATGCACACAACGATTGTATATAAATACACACACACTATGTATATATACACACTCTACATATATATAGACACACTACCTCATATATACAGTGTGTATGTCTGTACATACACACACATGCGGATTAAATTATATAGAAGTATATGAAGTAGTTTATATTTTACAAATTATATTAAATCATATATATACACACACACACATATATATATGTATATAGTAGTTTCATGATTTTTAACCTACATCCCTATAGATTCACTTTTTATTGTTCATATTCCCTTTTGGGTTCAGTATATAATTTAATTAAAATTTTACCAAACAAGTTTGGACCCACTTACAGTCTCACAAACATTATTGAAGAATTTATTTTCCTGCACATCCACAAATCCTGTGCATTAACTGAAAAATTTTTTGGCAATATAATGTGTAAAAATTAGAATCCTATTGTGTTTTATATTGCTTTTATTTACAAGTAAGATTAGGTATATTTTCCTGAATTCATAACGAATTTGTACTTTTTATGACCTTATTCCTTATGCCATTGGCCATTTTAAAAAAATGAATTTCAGGATACAAAATCAATGTGCAAAAATCACAAACATTCCTATATACCAGCAATAGATAAGCAGAGAGCCAAATCATGAAGGAACTCCCATTCACAATTGTTACAAAGAGAATAAAATACCTAGGAATACAGCTAACAAGGGAAGTGAAGGACTTCTTCAAGGAGAACTACAAACCACTGCTCAAGGAAATCAGAGGACACAAACAAATAGAAAAACATTCCTTGTTCATGGATAGAAAAAATCAATATTGTGAAAATGGCCATACTGTCCAAAGTAATTTATACATTCAACGCTATTCCCATTAAACTACCATTGACATTCTTCACAGAATTAGAGAAACCTACTTTAAAATTCATATGGAAAGAAAAAAGAGCCCATATAGCCAAGACAGTCCTAAGCAAAAAGAACAAAGCTAGAGGCATCACTCTACCATGACTTCAAACTATACTACAAGACCACAGTAAGCAAAACAGCATGGTACAAGTACAAAAACAGACACATAGACCAATGGAACAGAATAGAGATCTCAGAAATTAGACTGCACATGTACAACCATTTGATCTTTGACAAACCTGAAAGAACAAGCAATGAGGAAAGGATTCCCTATTTAATAAGTGATTCTGGGAAAACTGGCTAGCCACATGCAGAAAATTAAAACTGGACCTTTTCCTTGCACCATATACAAAAATTATCTCAAGATGCATTAAAGAGTTAAATGTAAAACTCAAAACTATAAAACTGTAGAAGAAAATCTAGGCAATATCATTCAGGACATGAGCATGGGCAAAGATTTCAAAAGCAATTGTGACAAAAGCAAAAATTAACATATGAGATCTAATTAAATTAAAGAGCTTCTGCACAAAAAAGAAACCATTATCAGCATGAACACACAACCTACAGAGTGGGGGAAAATTTTTGCAATCTATCCATCTGACAAAGGTCTAACATCCAGAAGCAGCAAGAAATTGAAACAAAGTTAGAATTAAAAATAACAAGGAATCCCACTAAAAAGTGGGCAAGGGACATGAACGGACACTTCTCAAAAGAAGACGTTAATGCGGCCAGCAAATATATGAAAAAAAGAGCAACATCACTGATCATTAGAGAAATACAAATCAAAACTACAATGAGGTAGCATCTAACTCCAGGCAGAATGGCAATTACTAAAAAGTCAAAAAACAACAGAGGCTGGTGAGGACATGGAGAAATAGGAATACTTTCATGCTGTTGGTGGGTATGTAAATTAGTTCCACCATTGTGGAAGACAGTGTGGCTATTCCTCAAAGATTTATAACCAGAAATATCATTTGGCCCAACAATCCCATTACTGGGTATATACCCAAAGGAATATAAATCATTCCATTATAAAGATACATGCATGCATATGTTCATTGCAGCACTATTCACAATATCAAAGACATGGAATCAACCAAATTGCCCATCAGTGATAGACTGGATAAAGAAAATGTGGTACATATACACCATGGAATACTACACAGCCATAAAAAAGAATGAGATCTTGTCCTTTGCAGGGACATGGATGGAACTGGAAGCCATTGTTCTTAGTAAATTAACATAGAAACAGGAAACAAATACTGCATGTTCTCACTCATAAGTGGGAGCTGAACAATGAGAACACAACGCAGGGAGGGGAACAACACACACTGGCAGGGTGGGCAGGGGAGGGAGAGCATCAGAATAAATAGCTAATGCATGTGGGACTGAATATGTAAGTGATGGGTTGATAGGTGCAGCAAATCACTGCGGCACACGCTTACCTATGTGACAAACCTGCATGTCCCGCCCATGTATCCTGGAACTTAAAATAAAATAATATTACATTTTAAAAAAGAATTGTTAGTGGATTTTTACCTGCTTTTTTTCCCTACAGTAAATAAGGAAATGAGCCTTCTTTCTCTTGTATATGTCACAAAAAGTCCTCAACTATTCACTTAGTTTTTTGAGTATTGAAATTCATAGTTTTTATGTGTACATTTTGATAAATTAATAGAAAGAAACATATAGAACATTTTAATTGCCCTTTTATTTTTCATTAAATTTAGAGCCTTATGAAAGCTTTCAATTTACCCATGTATTCTGGTTAGAGACTTGGGTTTACGTTGTTTATAAAAAATTTTTCTACCATAGGATTATTTCTAAAACTTTTCTTATGCTTTCTTCCAGAATTTTTATGATTTGTTTTTATATGAAAATCATTGCTTTTTAAAATGTATATCTATGTGTTCGATAAGGATTTTGATGTGTTGAACAAAATACAAATCTAGCATTATTTCTTTTTTTCTTTCTTCCTCCTTTTTAAAATGACTGCTTAGTTTCCCAGCATTGCTAAGGAAACGGCCCATCTTTTCTCCACTGATTTGAAATGCCATGTTCATCACATAACAATATATCTATGTTTGAGTCTGATTCTGACAGTCTCTTCTGTTTCAGTGATCTGACTGTCCATGAGCCAATTCCAAAATAATAGCATTAGAATATATTTTCACATCTAGTAGTTTTGATTTCTCTTTCTCATACACATTCCTTTAGGATTCTTTGCTTGCTTGTTTGTTTTTCAGAATTTTCCTGGCAAATCTTACAGCCTATTTCTTATTAGGAACTTTAAAATTGGTTTGTCAGGTTAAAATTATTCTGTTCATATTTTTATCAGTATGATATCAACTTTCTAGATTAATTTAGAGAGAAATGACACCTTTAAATATTGAAAATTCCTATCCAAGAAAAAGGTGTATATTTCAATTTACCATACTCTTTTTTCCTGGACCTCGATAATATTTTACCTGCTTTTTTATAATGGCAAGTTTGAAACATACATAAAAAAGACAGCAATTAACATAATAAATTTCTATGTTGCCACCACTCAGCTTCAAAAAATATTAATCTGTGGCAAAGTTTCTTTTCATCCATGCACCTCCCTTCAGGTCATAATAGAGGAACATTGCAGAGATATAGCATTTCAATATTAAATGATTAGCATGCATGCCTAAAAGATAAAGACTTAAAAAATAATAATATTGTCATTCCTAAAGTTAATGATTCTTTCATATCATCAATTATTCTTTATTGTTGAGATCTCCCTAATTATCTCTAGACATTAGGAAAAGAATATATTTTAAAAAGCAATTATTTCTATACAAAAGTAAATTATAAAAATTCTAGAAGAAAGCATAGGGAAAATTTAGAAATAATTCTATGGTAGAAAAATTTTATATAAACCAGACATAAACCCAAGTCTCTGACCAATTTTAATTATAATTGATTTTTCAAATCAACATTTAAACAAAGTCCACACATTGTATTTGCTTGGTAATGTCTTTTATGTCTCTCCTTCAGTAATAATTGTAGTGAGATACACTTTATATTATAAAATTCAACCTTTTAGAGTGTATAATTTAGTGTTTCTTAGTATAGTTATGGTGTTGTTAAATTATCACCACTCTAATTTTAGAACGTTCTCATCACCATACAAAGAAACTTTGTACTCATCAGCAATCATTCTCTACTCTGTTCTTCCCCACACCCTTGGCAGCAACTAATTTGCATTTTGTCTTTTAAGACTTTTTAAACTATAAGTTTTTAATCTCAATTTTCCTCTTACTATCTATCGCTACAGTAAACTGAGTTATTTACCCTATAGATTTTCCTCATTCTTAATGGAGTTATTCATATGCTCCTCTGTCTCTGTGTGAGCTAGAGACATAGCTTTATGTGGTTTTCTTCATTGTTGTTGTTTGTTTTGCAAGAAAACTTTATAGGTGATTTTTTCATTTCCTATTATGTAATATCAGTAGGTCCCAAATATCTCATAATCTCTCACTTCTTATTTTAAAATTAAATGGTGAGTTTGGTTATTGTCACCCTGATTTATATATTGTAAGACACTCATTGCCATTCACATAATGATGACTCTATCCTAGGTTAGTTATGATATGCAGATTTTTGACGTGGTGATACTACATGAAACTGTCATCCCCTGTTAATTTATTAGATGAAAGTTTTCTACATTGAAATTGCCCTCATCAATTAGATGATTAATGAGTACAATTTTAAAAATGCATGATACATTCTTAATTTTGCCATTTTTGGGGTCACTTTTCAGAGTAATTAGTTGATTTCTTCACATAATCCAAAAATGAATGATGGGCATTACATCTTTCTCATTAAGTATTGTTAGAAATTTATGAATGTTAATACTGTATATTGATGTATGTTGATCCATTGTAGATAGGACACTCTTTCATGTTGAGTTGTCTGTCTGAAGACTGTCTTTGACCAATTGTCCACCTGAGGGAACTGTTTTAAGTTAGACTCTTTTTTTTTTTTTTTTGATTTAGCTTGAGTAGGTTTCAATAGCCTCCTTGCTTGCTGTAAGACAATTAGGCTTATTTTGTATATTTCTTGCCACAGAGCTGGAATTAGCCATTTCTTCAAAGAGTTCTGTTCTTTTTTTTTTTTTTTTTTTTTGTAAGAAATTATATTAAGAGACCTTAGTAGGCTCTCTAAGAATGATCAATCATTGCTTTGGGGTTGGTCATTGTTTCTAAGCCTTTTCAGTGGACATAGCTAGAAAATATGCATTTCAAAAACCATGAGTTCATTCTAACAGTTTCTATAAAAATTTTTTTGTACATTGACCTTGAGATTTTTGGGATTTCTGTGTAGATGTTCATGTCGCTTTGAAAAGAGATAGTTTTAATTCTTTCTACACCTTGATCTATGTGATTTTTCTTGCCTTATTACACTGGCCAGAATTTTAGTAAAGTGTTGAATATGAATGATAAGACGCTCTGCTTGTCTTCTTCCTAATTTTAGGAAAAAAATGTTCAAACTTTCACTACTTATATAATGTGAGTTTTAGTTTTTTGTTGATGTTCTTTTCAAGTTCAGGAAGTTTTCTTCTAGTCTTCATTTGCTAAATATTTCATCATCAATGAGTCCTATTTCTCTACTAAATTGAGATTATCATATAGTTTCTTAAAACGCCAGTTAATATGATTACATTCATAAGTTGATATTCAATTATTAATTCCACTATGCATTCTTATAAAAACTCCACTTGGTAAAGATATATCATCCTCTTAATATATTGCTGGATTTTGTAAGTCATAATTTAGATGAGGATTTTTTAAATCTATGTTCATATGGAGAATTAATCTGTGTTTTTCTTGTAATGTCTTTGTCATATTTTAGTATCAGAGTAATGCTGGTCCTATGAAATGAGTTTAAGAGTGGTCTCTTTTCTGAAAGCTTTTGTAGAGAGTTGATATTATTTATTCTGAAATGTTCAGTAAATGTCAACAATAGAGCCATTTTGATCTAAGGCTCTGTTATAGGAAGATTTTATCTGAAAATTTAATTTCTCTACTATATAGGAATCTAATCAGTTATTTATTTCTTTTTGAGTGAGTTTTGGAAGTTTGTCTTTCAGGAAATTTGGTATAAAGGTAGCGCATAATATTCCTTTATCATGCCATTCCTAATAGTGGAATCTGTGGTAATGTTTCCTTTCATTCCCAATATTGGCAAATTGTGTCTTTTCACTATTTCTTGATCAGGTATATTATAGTTCCATCATTTTAAATAATCTTTACAAAGAACTAACTTTTAATGTCATTGACTTTCCCTATTGTTTGTCAATTTTCTATTATATGATTTCTATTCTTATGTTTATTAATTTCTTTCTTTACTTTTAATTTACCTTTTTCCCCTAGTTTCTTAAATGAAACTTAGAAATTTGCATGTGCATGTGTGTGTGCATGTTTCCTGGGGCCACTTTAAGTAACCTGAAAGAGTTGCTTCCTTTTGGGTTTTGCTTTTATATTTGGTAAGGCAGGAACAGACCTGCACTTAGGGCTAATTTCCCCCACACTGAAACAGGAATCTTCTGAGTGTTTTGTCAGATATCACATAAGTTATGAAAATTGTTATTTTGGCTGGTGGGAATGGAACTATTACTGACCATTTACATATATGGGGGTTGCTCGCCTTAATGCTTTCCAGTGCTTCTTTCCTTAGCTTTGTTTTCTCTAATTTTTGCACTGACCAGTACTTAGCTGAAAACGCTAGAGAGACCCTCTGCAGATTTTCAGTTATCTCTCTATGTGACTATCTACTCTCTGATAGTCTACTCCAAGGACTCAGCCTACCTAGGTTTCTTGGGACTCTCAGCTCAGTCTCTTTAACTCAATGAATCTATCAGACCCTAACCTTTCTGTGCAAACTTATTTTCCCTGGGGACACTCTCTGCAGACAATAAGTTGTGGCAACTATCGTGGCTATCACATTTATTTGCTTTCTCTAAGGGATCATTGTCATTCATTTTCTGTATTTAATATCTTGATAACCTTGTGGCATATACCGTATTCAGTTTTTTAGATGTTTCATGAAGGAAGATAAATCCATTCCTAGTTACTCCATCTTGACTGTAATAAAAGTCTACCTTTGTTAGGTTTTGGTAATAGTAATATTCTGGCATTATAAAAAATTGTAAGATTATCTTCTCTATAATTTGCAACAGTTTAAAGTGTGTTTGTATTTTTACTAATTAAAAGTTTGATAAGATTTGATAAAATATTCTTCATCATGGCTTGGGGGGTGGTGGCTCACACCTGTAATCCTAGCATTCTAGGAGACAAGGGTGGGTGGATTGCTTTAACTCGGGAATTAGATACCATCCTGGGCAACGTGGTGAAACCCCATCTCTACTTAAAATACAAAAATGCCTATAGTCCCAGCTTGTTGGGAGGCTGAGGCAGGAGAACCATTGAATATGGGAGATTGAGGCTGCAGTGAACCAAGATGACACCACTGCACTCCAGCCAGGGGGACAATGTGAGACCCTATCTCAAAAAAAAAAAAAAAAGAAAAGAAAAGAAAAGAAAAGAAAAGAAAAAAGAAAAAGAAGAAGACAGAAAGAAAAATTTTTCATCAGTGTCTCTTTGGAATAACTCTGGCTAGTCTCTCAGTGCCTTCCACAAGTAGCTATTTTTTATGAAGCTAACTTTTTAAATTTATATTTCCCTAGCTAATCATAAACTTTTTTAAGAATTTCAAATTTACAGTCCCACCAACAGTGTAGAAGTGTTCCTATTTCTCAACATCCTGTCCAGCACCCTATTATTTCCTGACTTTTTAATGATCACCATTCTAACTGGTGTGAGATGGTATCTCATTGTGGTTTTGATTTGCATTTCTCTGATGGACAATGATGATGAGCATTTTTTCATGTGTCTGTTGGCTGTGTAAATGTCTTCTTCTGAGAAGTGTCTGTTCATATCCTTTGCCCACTTTTTGATGGGGTTGTTTGCTTTTTTCTTGTAAATTTGTTTATGTTCCTTGTAGATTCTGGGTATTAGCCCTTTGACAGATGGGTAGATTGTAAAAATTTTCTCCCATTCTGTAGGTTGCCTCTTCACTCTGATGGTAGTTTCTTTTGCTGTGCAGAAACTCTTTAGTTTAATTAGATCCCATTTGTCAATTTTGGCTTTTGTTGCCATTGCTTTTGGTGTTTTAGACATGAAGTCCTTGCCCATCCCTATGTCCTGAATGGTATTGCCTAGGTTTTCTTCTAGGGTGTTTATGGTTTCAGGTCTAACATTTAAGTCTTTAATCCATCTTGAATTAATTTTTGTATAAGGTGTAAGGAAGGGATCCAGTTTCAGCTTTCTACATATGGCTCGCCAGTTTTCAAAGCACCATTTGTTAAATAGGGAATCCTTTCCCCATTTCTTGTTTTTGTCAGGTTTGTCAAAGACCAGATGGGTGTAGATGTGTGGTATTATTTCTGAGGGCTGTGTTCTGTTCCATTGATCTATATCTCTGTTTTGGTACCAGTACCATGCTGTTTTGGTTACTGTAGCCTTGTAGTATAGTTTGAAGTCAGGTAGCGTGATGTCTCCAGCTTTGTTCTTTTGACTTAGGATTGTCTTGGCAATGCGGGCTTTTTTTTGGTTCCATATGAACTTTAAAGTAGTTTTCTCCAATACTGTGAAGAAAGTCATTGGTAGCTTAATGGAGATGGCATTGAATTCATAAATTACCTTGGACAGCATGGCCATTTTCATGATATTGATTCTTCCTATCCATGAGCATTGAATGTTCTTTCATTTGTTTGTGTCCTCTTTTGTTTCATTGAGCAGTGGTTTGTAGTTCTCCTTGAAGAGGTCCTTCACATCCCTTGTAAGTTTGATTCCTAGGTATTTTATTCTCTTTGAAGCAATTGTGAATGGGAGTTCACTCATGATTTGGCTCTCTGTTATTGGTGTGTAGGAATGCTTGTGATTTTCACACATTGATTTTGTATCCTGAGACTTTGCTGAAGTTGCTTATCAGCTTAAGGAGATTTTGGGCTGAGAAGATGGGTTTTTCTAAATATATAATCATGTCATCTGCAAACAGGGACAACTTAACTTCCTCTTTTTGTAATTGAATACCCTTTATTTCTTTCTTCTTCCTGATTGCCCTGGTGCGAACTTCCAACACTATGTTGAATAGGAGTGGTGAGAGAGAGCATCCCTGCCTTGTGCCAGTTTTCGAAGGGAATGCTTCCAGTTTTTGCCCATTCAGTATGATATTGACTATGGGTTTGTCATAAATAGCTCTTATTATTTTGAAATATGTCCCATAAATACCTAGTTTATTGAGTATTTTTAGCATGAAGAGCTGTTAAATTTTGTCGAGGCCTTTTCTGCATCTATTGAGATAATCATGTGATTTTTGTCTTTGGTTCTGTTCATATGCTGGATTACATTTATTGATTTGCAGATGTTGAACCAGCCTTGCATCCCAGGGATGAAGCCTACTTGATCATGGTGTATAAGCTTTTTGATGTGCTGCTGGATTCGGTTTGCCAGTATTTTATTGAGGATTTTTGCACTGATGTTCATCAGGGATATTGGTCTAAAATTTTCTTTTTTTGTTGTGTCTCTGCCAGGCTTTGGTATCAGGATGATGCTGGCCTCATAAAATGAGTTAGGGAGGATTCCTTCTTTTTCTATTGATTGGAATAGTTTCAGAAGGAATGGCACCAGCTCCTCTTTGTACCTCTGGTAGACTTCTGCTGTGAATCCATCTGGTCGTGGACTTTTTTGGTTGGTAGGCTATTAACTATTTCCCCAATTTCAGAGCCTGTTATTGGTTTATTCAGCTATTCAACTTCTTCCTGGTTTAGTCTTGGGAGGGTGCATATGTCCAGGAATTTATCCATTTCTTCTAGATTTTCTAGTTTATTTGTGTAGAGGTGTTTACAGTATTCTCTGATGGTAGTTTGTATTTCTGTGGGATCGGTGGTGATATCCCCTTTATCATTTTTTATTGTGTCTATTTGATTCTTCTCTCTTTTCTTCTTTATTAGTCTTGCTAGTGGTCTATCAATTTTGTTGATCTTTTCAAAAAACCAGCTTCCGTATCCCATTACTGGGCATATACCCAAAGGATTATAAATCATGCTGCTATAAAGACACATGCACACATATGTTTATTGTGGCACTATTCACAATAGCAAAGACTTGGAACCAACCCAAATGTCCATCAATGATAGACTGGATTAAGAAAATATGGCACATATACACCATGGAATACTATGCAACCTTAAAAAGGATGATTTCATGTCCTTTGTGGGGACATGGCTGAAGCTGGAAACCATCATTGTGAGCAAACTATCACAAGGACAGAAAACCGAACACTGCATCTTCTCACTCATAGGTGGGAATTGAACAATGAGAACACTTGGACACAGGGTGGGGAACATCATATACCAGGGCCTGTCGTGGGGTGGGGTAGGGGGGAGGGATAGCATTAGGAGATATACGTAATGTAAATGACGAGTTAGTGTTGCAGCACACTAACATGGCACATGTATACATATGTAACAAAACTGCACATTGTGCACATGTACCCTGGAACTTAAAGTATAATAATAAAAAAAAAAAAAAAAAGAAGAAATCAGAAGAGTGGCTACTTTAGGAGGGAAAGAGAACTGTGATCTTTAAAGGATGCCTGGACGGTTTTGGGGTGCCAGCGATGTTCTATTTGTTGACCTGCATTATAATTACACATGTATTTGCTTTAGGACAATTTGTTAAATTGTTCATGTACGTTTATGTACTTTTCTGTTTGCATATTTATGGTTTATAATAAAAATATTTTTTAAATCGCCAAAAGGAATTTTAAATTTAATTGCACAGAATTAAGCAAAGCATTTTATTTATCTTCTTTTAATTTTCTCTGTATCCAAATTCATTTCTCTGTTCTCATGACCATTGTGTGATTTCATGCTTTCTCATTTTCATATTTTACCTTTTCTAAGAACAAACTCTGTTCTAATAGTATAGTCATTAAGAGTAAAGGCTTTGGAGTCAAACTGCCTGTTTTCAAATATCAGTTCCACTGTGGCATGACCTTGCATAAGTTATTTAAAACCTACATGATTTGGTTTTCTCATTTATAAAATGGAAATAATAATAGTTGTCTACTTTATTTGGTAATCAATAAGATTAAAAATTTTAATAAATGATTTACATACTTAAAAGAACAGTATATGCGTTTCATGTTATTATTGTTCTAGTTCATACTTTTCTGGATTTTGTTTTTGTTGTTAATGGCTTTTTTTTCTGTTTTGCTTTTGTTTAGTCCTGTTTTTTTTTCTTTAGCTTCATTCAAATCAATTTTTTCTCCTTAAAAAGTGTTTTAAAATTTTAAGTAGTTTCTTAGTGTTTTTAATGTTATAAAATTTCCTGTGGAAACTATATTAATCATATACCATAGCTTCTGACATATATGTTATAGTTACAGATTTTTGGCATATTTTACTTGTTCTTTCACCAGTTTTAGTTTAAAATAATTTTATTTCCCAACTTTTAAAAGTTTTGGTTTGTTTTCTATTTTTATTATTGATTTCTTGTCACATGATCACAACATGGATTATTTGCTATACAACAATTTGACTCATATTAGTATTTTTATTGGAACTAATATATGTCAGTTTTGAAAAGTGTTGTTCACTTAAAGGAAAATTGTATGTCTTTATGGAAATGTATCATCTTTGTTTATGAAAAATATGAGAACAATCTTTCTCTTAATTCTCTTTTTAAATTTTTTCTGCATAGATTTATAAATTATTCTTTACTTTCCCAAGATACACTTTGGTTTTGATTATTCCCTATAATTTTTTTCCTGAAACAAGAATTGCTAATTTTTACTTTGCATTTGCATGTCCTAGATTGATCTATTCAGTTTTCTCGGTTTCTTTAGAACCACCAATTATAAACACGTGGCTCTTCTTTGTATGATTTCTATATCTTTTTTTGCTTTACCTCAATCATTTCTAGTCACTGCTGTGAGTTATTTAATATTGCTGTGTGTTCAGGTATATTTATATTCTGCATATGAGTGAGTATTTTTAACAGTATATGTTTGTCTTTTTGATATCTGTAATTGGGGTTTCATTTTCTGTAGTTGTTGCCTTTTTCATCTTTCCTTGCTAATTTTTACATTCTATCTGTTTTCCTATTGTAATTTCATTGATTGTTTTTTCTTGTTGCATATTGAAAATTTTCCATGTTTAATATTTATGAAAGTTTAAAATTCAGATATCCTTTTACCCAGCAGTTCTACTGCTAGGAATTTACCAATGAGTACTCTTAAAAATAGCTCCCATGATATATGCATGAAAATGCTCATTGAAGTGTTTATAATAGAAAAAATTGAAAACACAAAAGTCTTTTAGTAACAGAGTATTTAACTTGATTGTGGAATACATTGTTGTTTAAAAGAATTAGGTAGACCTATATATACAAAAAAGAAAAATTTCTAAGATATAATAATAAGTGAAAAAGGCAAGGCACAAAAAATTATGTATAGTAATATATCTTTATGTAATTTTTAATAAAAATTAATGAAGAGATTGGTAGGTAGATATATGCATAAGTTGTTTTTAAAAGAAATCACAGAAAACTCTTAGGATTAGTTGTGGAAGTGGTGACTGAGGCAATAGAAACAGCACTTTTTTTTTTAACTTAAATGTTCTAATTATGATCTTAACTTTTTCAAGATATTAAGAAGGGTGAATTTATAGTCACTTTTTGTCTTTATAATTCTTTGAGTTAAGAAAGACCCAATCATGCCATAAGAATGGAAAATTCTTATTGGATATCTACTTAGATATGAAGAAGATTTCTTTGTGACTACTGCTTACTTTGAATTATGGCTATTCTTTTTAGCAATATGGCAGAAGTTGTAATCAGTACTTGGTTAAAAGATGTATAAATGGAAAGCTTCAGTGTAGTTATCCTGTCTCGCAATGCCTTCACACTCTCTCTACCATGTACCTTGCTACCACTGTGTCTTCTTTTGGAATTAGATATAAGTGGCCTAGAGAAAAGCCCTGCGATACCATAGGTTTTGGCTTCATTATATTTTAAATTCAGATTTAGTGTTTGTATTAGTTTGCTGGGGCTGACATAACAAAATATCACGAACTAGATGGCTTAAACAACAGAAGTTAATTTATCACAGTTTAGGAGGCTGAAATCCAATATCAAGGTGTCAGCAGCTTTGGTTTTTCCCAAGGCACATCTCTTTGGCTTTCAGATTGCCACCTTCATTCTCATTCCTCACGCGGCCTTCCTCCTGTGTATGTGCATCGTTGGTGTCTTTCTTCTTATAAGAACACCAGTTAGATGGGATTAAAGCCCCACCAGTGACCTCATTTAACCTCAGTTACATTCTTAAATAGCCACTTTCCAAATATAGCCACATTGGAGGTTAGATTTTCAACATATAATTTTGGCAGGGGGTGGGAGGACACAATTCAGCCCACAACAATGTGGATTTATCTTTGGTTGACTTTGATCCACAGTCAAAACTGGCTGCACTCATGACGTGTCCTTCCACTCTGGCACTCTGCCTCTGCTAGGGCTGTCATGTCTCCCCAGTTCCTCATTCTGCCCTCTTCCTCTGCTTCTCTGTAGTGTGAAATAGCTATGGTGATACTCCCACACTCTTCACTTCTCCTGACATTCTTATTACGGGAAGAATCACTAGTTGAGCTCCTTGGGCTTGGCTAATCATAGGGAGACAGTATGATGTGAAAGATTGATAGGTGCTGACATCCTCTCAGAAAGCTTTCTTAATTTGGTATGAATTCCATTGGCTTTGGCAGCTCTCGTTCATAGTTTCTGATTTACTTGTGCCTTCTATGTTTTATTGCGGAATAAATTTTCTCCTCTGTTTTTCATTTTCTTTGGTTTTAGGTGGCATCAAGAAGAGTGGGGTGAAATACCTTCATTTTGTCATTACATTCAATTTCAGATGAATTATTCAGGATTATTATTATTATGAGAGTTCTAAAGAGACAACTGTGGATGTTATATACTGAAAAATCTTTAGTCTTTCCTCAAAATATTTGTTTGTACTAAATATAATAATAACTATATTAATAGCCACCAACATTTATTGAGCTTTTACTGTGTGCCAGGTGTTATAGTGCCTACAAGGTAAACTAATCTGTTCCTTAAAACCACTCTGAAACAGGGACAACGGCATTACATTTTACAAATGTAATGATACTTATTTAGGACACGCAAATGGTAAATGTTGGAGCTGGATATAAATGCCTATTCTCAGCCACTATGTTGTAGAGATTATCTTTGAATGAAAAGAAACAAAGACAAAGAAATAAACACAAAAGAACAACAGCAACAACAATAACAAAACACATCTCAGCATTTTATAATACTATATTCTTCCTGATAATTGCATTTCTAATAACACCCTTGAAATATATGTTAACTCACCTTATGCATGTACCCATAGAGTAAAACAAATACATACTTGTTATGGCTATTATTAGATAATTTTCATTGGCAGAAGGAACATATTGCCTCTACTGTGAGTAGCCTATTTGTTTTATAGTTATTTACTTCTTTATACACCAAATCTACTCTACATAGGAAATAAAGCCTTGGCACTGCTCAGTTTACACTAATATAGCCAATACAGACTGATGCAATTTTCTCTCCATGCTCAAATATCTATTAACATGGAGAAAATCTGGATTATCTGGTACTGAATGTGCAAAAAATGACTTTAGCATTCTGCAGTGGATGATTGTATAAATCCTTGGATCAGACTATCAAGTTTTAATTGAACTGCAAATCCAAGCATAATTGTAATAGAACTCCAGTCCAACACAGGACAAAAATATTTTAAGCTTTAGTTAATGAACAGAGGCAAATGGTAACTTCTGCTTATGTTATGGCATCTTTTGATGATAGTGATTAAAAAAATACATAATTGTAATTAAAATTAAATTTAAAAAATTAAAATTAACAGTTGCATATAGTAACTATATAGTAGCCATTTCATTTGTCCATAAATGAGTAAATTGTAACAACAAAATATTTTAAAATAACTTAAGTCTTTATCTGTATTTTAAGTTATTCAGAGCTGGATTGGTTGGGCGTGAAGGCTTGCACCTGTAATCTCAGCAGTTTGGGAAGCCAAGATGGGAGGATCACTTGGTCCAGGAATATGAAACTAGCCTGAGAAATATAGCAAGACTCCAACTTTACAAAAAATAAAATTAAAATTAGTTGGGCATAGTGGTGCATGGCTGTGGTCCCAGCTACTCAGGAGGCTGAGGAGGGATCACTTGAGCCCAGGTGTTGGAGGTGCGTGAACCGTGATCATGCCACTGCACTCCAGCCTCGGTGACAGAGAAAAACCCCATCTCTTAAAAAAAACCTCGAAGTCAAAGAGAGAGAGAGAGAGAGAGAGAGAGAGAGAGAGAGAGAGAGAGAGAGAGAGAGAAGGCAGTCTAGTGTGTACAGAATACACTGACAACATTATGTCAAAAAAAGCTAGAGGTTTCTTCATACAATATTAACACAGTATTAGGTTTCTAGTGGTTGCTAAATACATGTTTTATTTGCATGTATGAATGGTTACTTTTTGGAGGAAATAGATTAATAGATGTGTTAGTTCATTCTGCATTGCTATGAAGGAGTACCTGAGACTGGGCAATTTATAAAGAAAAGAAGTTTATCTGGCTTATGGTTCTGCAGGCTGTATACAAAGCATAGTGCTGGCACCTGCTTGCGGTGAGGTCTTCAAGAAGTTTTCACTGATTGCAGAAGGCAAAGAGGAACTAGTGTGTGACATGGTGAGAGTGGGAGTAAGGGAGAGAGAGGGAGGAGGTGACAGACTTTTAAATAACCAGATTTGCAGAAACTCATAGTGTGAGAACATACTCGTTACCGTGAGGACAGCACCAAGCCATTAATGAGAGATTCTCCCCCATGACCCGAACACCTCCCACGAGGCCCACCTCCAACATTGGAGGTCACATTTCAACATAAGATTTGTAGGGGACAAAACATTTAAGCCATATCAGTAGATAAGGTATATTAGATTCCATTCATTGTAAAGGTCGTATCAACTGATTTTTTAAAAAGAAGGTTTACTTACTGAAATAGAGAACATATACTAGTTAGTACTGCAGTTGCCACTGTCAATACTTTATCTGGTATATTGCATGAACTAATTGGTTTAGAATTACCAAAATTAAGACACACTCATATTCACCGAACATTGACTGAATCTCTGATAAGATTTGATAGCTGTGATGTTTATTTCTGAAATATTTATAAAAGTGACATTACTTTAAAATTCACATTTGCAAATGCTTAAAAACTAAAGAGAAAAATAATTGAGTAAATTACTATGACAAAATTATAGAGATGGTGAAGAGATTAGTGGTTGTTAGGATTTTGAGATGAGAAGAAAGAGAGAGGGAGTATGGCTATAAACATTAGCATGAAGATTTCATTGTAATGGGATAGTGCTGTATCTTGATGTTTATTGCACAGATCTACACATGTAATAAAATGACATAGAGCTATGTATATACATTATAACAAATATCAATTTTATGGGTGTGATATTGTTCGGTAGTTATGTAAGAAATGGGAAGAACTGGGTGAATGATACATAGAACCTCTCTGTACTAGTTTTGCAACTTCTTGTAGACCTATAATTATTCCAAAGTAAAAGTAGAAAAAATGATCAGAGTTAACTGACTTATAAAATATTATATTTTTCGCTCAGGATTTACATTTAAATGTTTTCTACAATCCTAGTTTGAATGATGCTATTTACAAGCTGTACATATTTCCGTTTTTGACAAGCAGTTGCAGGTGCCACATCAGCTCATCAAATGCATCATGTACTCTTGTTTCTAAGTGGTGAACACATGGCATTCAATGATATTTTTCTTTGGAGGGCAGAATTTTTCAAGTGTTTTGGTTGAAACACTGTTGTGACACTTGCTTGTTTCTACCTTTATTGCAAATATGGTCTTATGTATTTCACCAGTACAATAAAAAATGTGAAGTATTGGAGTTGTCTTCATTCTTTAGTTTCTCTGTAATGTCAAGTGTTCTTTGAAACAATATATCAATATTCTGTTATCCACAGACTCTTTCCTGTGTTTATATATATTACACAGAGAGGAATGGTGTAGAGCCTCCTCATGATATATAAATAATGCTGCAAGACATATCACTGGTATCTTAGTATGTATGTATAAAAGTGTACAAGAAAGATGTAAGAATTCTATTGTCCTGCCTGTCTCTGTCAATGCTAGGAAGCCTCAACAGGAAAAGAAAAAAATCTATGTCTTTTCAATTTGCATTTTGCTGAAAGCCAGTGAAATTGAGTATTCTCATGTTTATTTCCAGCAGCGTTACTTATTGTATAAATTGTCTCGTTGTAGTGATTTACTTATTTTTTCCATGTAGATAATCGTTGTTTCCTGTTTGATTTAAAGAGTTGCTTTTATCTAATTATACAGAACTTTTATTGTGTATGTTGCAAATATTCCTCCTTAAGGTATCTTCAGTGGCAGGAGAATAAAGATGGTGTGTTTAGGGAAAAGAAGAAGGAGAGAGAGAGAGAGAGAGAAAGAAAGAAAGAAAGGAAGGAAGGAAGGAAGGAAGGAAGGAAGGAAGGAAGGAAGGAAGAAAGAAAGAAAGAAAGAGAAAGAAAGAGAGAAAGAGAAAGAAAGAGAGGCAGACAAGTCTAATGTGTTGGATGTGTGGAGAATTGAAGAGTTAGCAGAAGTGGAAAAAACTATCAGAGATATAGAAATATGTAGGCTGTGTGAAGGACTTTAGTTTTTATCCTGGCAATAAGAAGTCATTGAAATGTTTTAGTTTGGGCTTGTGGATGGGAAGAAGTGTGGAGATGATAGTGGTGCTGTAATTGAAGTTTATTATAAAATTCAAAATAATCTATCTGAATCTCTTAGCAAAGAAAAATGAAACAAAGTAAGTATTCAACAAACATCTGTCATTCATTGTTAATATAACGATTATTATTAACATTCCTGTCAAAAGGACACTGAAGTCTGGTGAACCTAAATGACTCTTCCAAACTTTAAGAATCACAAATAGCTGTTTCTAGGCTACATCTCATTCTCATTCTAATATCTGGAATGTGAGTATTTCTAAAGCAGACAATTCATGAGCTCACAACACAAACCCAGCAAGAGGAGTGATCTTGTTACAGACCAAAACATTAGGAGTATTAACAACAAAATTTTAATCATGCAATTAAATTTAATCATGCCGTTGGGTCACTCTCATAAGATTCATACCAAGTACATGTGATTAATGTATTGGAGGTCAAAAGACCCAGTTACAATAGCATTTACGAAGAGTAGGTTTTGGGAAACAATATTATCTTCAGTATAAAGTTAGTCTGCAAGGATTTACAAGTGCCATTTTTCAAAATTAAATAATCTGCAAGCTTCATGTTCACAAACATGCATGTACTCTTTGGGCCCTCAATAAGTAGTAGCTGACTGACTGACAGATAAACACCGCCATAAACAGATAAATACTTCTAAGTGAATAGTTGCCATATATTTAAAGAGGCAGTATCAGGTCTATATGTGTATAAACTGAAGATTAAATAAATGAGAAACATAGCAAAAATGTAATAGTAAAAATGTTTTTCTAAATTGTGAGTTCTCCAAATAGTAAAGAAAGTCCAGTAATTATTAAAGTATTCCAAATAAAAGTTTTATTAAGTAACTTTACCCCACAAAATAAGTGTTCTTCAAAGATTATAAACAAATGAATTTTTATAATTTCAAATCTTTAACCTGCCCATCAATTATTGTTTTTTCTTTATTTCTTCTAAAAAAAAAAAAAAACAACAACAAAAAAAGAAGATACATGTGCAGAAAGTTCAGGTATGTTACATAGGTATACGTGTGCCACAGTGGTTTGCTGCACCTACAGACCCATCCTCTAAGTTCCCTCCCCTCAAACTACCCCCAACAGTCCCTAGTGTGTGTTGTTCCCCTCTCTATGTCCATGTGTTCTCAATGTTCAACTGCCACTTAAAAGTGAGAACATGTGGTGTTTGGTTTTCTGTTCCTGTGTTAGTTTTCTGAGGATGATGGCTTCCAGCTTCATCCATGTCCCTGAAAAGGAGATGATCTCATTCCTTTTTATGGCTGCATAGTATTCCATGGTATATATGTACCACATTTTCTTTATCTAGTCTATCATTGATGGGCATTTGAGTTGGTTCCATGCCTTTGCTATTGTAAATAGTTATGCAATAAACGTATGTGTGCATGAGTCTTTATGGTAGAATGATTTATATTCCTTTGGGTAGATACCCAGTAATGGGGTTGCTGGGCCAAATGGTATTTCTGGTTCTAGATCCTTGAGGAATTGCCATACTGTCTTCCACAATGGTTGAACTAGTTTACATTCCCAACAGCAGTGTAAAAGCATTCCTATTTCTCCACAACCTTGCCATCATCGATTGTTTTCCTGACTTTTTAATAATTGCCATTCTGACTGGTATGAGATGGTATCTCATTGTGGTTTTGATTTGCATTTCTCTGGTGATCAGTGATGAGCTTTTTAATATATGTTTGTTAGCTGCATAAATGTCTTCTTTTGAGGAGTGTCTATTTATATCCTTTGCCCACTTTCTGATGGGGTTGTTTGCTTTTTTCTTATAAATATGTTTAAGTTCCTTGCAAATTCTGGACATTAGACTTTTTTCAGATAGATAGATTGAAAAAATTTTCTCCCATTCTGTAGGTTGCCTGTTCACTCTGATTATAGTTTCTTTTGCTGTGAAGAAGCTCTTTAGTTTAATTGGATCCCATTTGGTAATTTCGGCTTCTGTTGCAATTGCTTTTGGGATTTTTGTCATGAAGTCTCTGCCCGTGCCTATGTCCTAAATGGTATTGCTTAGGTTTTGTTCTAGGGTTTTTATGGTTTTGGGTTTTACATTTGAGTCTTTAATCCACCTTGAGTTAATTTTTGTATAAGGTGTAAGGAAGGATTCCAGTTTCAGTTTTCTGCATATGGCTAGCCAGTTTTCAGAGCACCATTTACTGAATAGGAGATCCTTTCCCCATTGCTTGTTTTTGTCAGGTTTGTCAAAGATCAGATGGTTGTAGATGTGTGGTATTATTTCTGAGGGCTCTGTTCTACTTCATTGTTCTATACATTTGTTTTGGTACAAGTACCATGCTGTTTTGGTTACTGTAGCCTTGTAGTATAGTTTGAAGTCAGGCAGCGTGATGCCTCTAGCTTTGTTCTTTTTGTTTATGATTATCTTGGCTATATGGGGTCTTCCTTGATTCCATATGAAATTTAAAATTGTTTTTTCTAATTCTGTGAAGAATGTTAATGTTAGTTTGAAGGGATTAGCATTTAATATATAAAATACTTTGGGCAGTATGGCCTTTTTCACAATATTGATTCTTCCAAGACATAAGGATGGACTGTTTTTCCATTTGTGTTTTCTATTATTTCCTTGAGCAGTGATTTGTAGTTCTCCTTGAAGAGATCTTTCACATCCCTTGTTAGCTGTATTCCTAGGTATTTTATTCTCTCTGTAGCAATTGTGAATGGGAGTTCATTCATGATTTGGCTTGCTGCTTGCCAATTGTTGGTGTAAAGGAATGCTTGATTTTTGCACATTGATTTTGAATCCTGAGACTTTGCTGAAGTTGCTTATCAGTTCAAGAAGTTTTTGGGCTGAGATGATGGGGTTTTTAAAATATAAAATCACGTTGTCTACAAACAGAGGCAACTTGACTTCCTCTTTTCCTATTTCATTACCCTTTATTTCTTTCTCTTGCCTGATTGCCCTCGTAAGAACTTCCAGTATGTTGAATAGGAGTGGTGAGAGATGGCATCCTTGTCTTGTGCCAGTTTTCAAAGGGAATGCATCCAGCTTTTTCTATTCAATATGATACTGACTGTGGATTTGTCATAAATAGCTCTCATTATGTTGAGATATATTTGATCAATACCTAGTTTATTGAGAGTTTTTAACATGAAAGGATGTTGAATTTTATCAAAGGCCTTTTCTGCACCTATTGAGACAAACATGTGGTTTTTGTCTGTGGTTCTGTTTATGTGATGGACTACATTTATTGATTAGCGTATATTGAACCAGGCTTGCATCCCAGGGATGAAACCAATTTGATCATGGTGGATTAGCTTTTTGATGTGCTGCTTGGTTCAGTTTGCCAGTCTTTTATTGAGGATTTTTGCATCGACGCTCATCAGTGATATTGGTCTAAAGTTTTCTATTTTTGTTTTGTCTCTTCCCAGTTTTGGTATCAGGATGAAAGGCATCAAGATGACAGGATCAAATTAACACATAACAATACTAACTTTAAATGTAAATAAGCTAAGTCCCCCAATTAAAATACACAGACAGGTAAATTGAATAAGGAGTCAAGACCTATTGGTGTGCTGTATTCAGGACACCCATCTTATGTGCAAAGGCACACACAGGCTCAAAATAAAGGGATATAAATGATGAGTTGATGGGTGCAGCACACCAACATGGCACCAGTATACATATGTAACAAACCTGCACGTTATGCACATGTACCCTACAACTTAAAGTACAATAATAATAAATAAATTAAAAAAAAAAAAAAAAACAAAATAAAGGGATGGATGAAAATTTACCAAGCAAATGGAAAGCAAAAAAGCAGGGGTTGCAATCCTAGTTTCTGACAGAACAGGTTTTAAACTAAAAAGATAAAAAAACACAAAGACGCGTTACGCAATGATGAAAGGAACAATTCAACAAGAAGAGCTTTCAGTTATAAATATCTATGCACCCAATACAGGAGCACCCAGATCCATAAAGCAAGTTCTTAGAGGCCTACAAAGAGACTTAGACTCCCATACAATAATAGTGGGAGACCTTAACACTCCACTGTCAGCATTAGACAGATCACTGAGACAGAAAACTAACAAGGATATCCAGGACTTGAACTCAGCTCTGGATTAAATGGACCTAGTAGACGTCTACAGAACTCTCAACCCTAAATCAACAGAATGTATATTCTGCTCAGTACCACATGGCACTTATTCTAAAATCGTCTACATAACTGGAAGTAAAACATTCCTCAGCAAATACAAAAGGAAGGAAATCATAACAGTCTTTCAGACCACAGTGCAATCAAATTAGAACTCAGGATTAAGAAACTCACTCAAAACCACACAACTTCATGGAAATGGAACAACCTGCTCCTGAATGACTTCTGAGTAAATAATGAAATTAAAGCAGAAATTAAGAAGTTCTTTGAAACCAATAGGAACAAAGAAACAACATACTAGAATCTCTGGGACACAGCTAAAGCAGTGTTAAGCAGGACATTTTTAGCACTACATGTCCACATCAGAAAGCTGAAAAGATCTCAAATCTACACCCTAACATCACAATTAAAAGAATTAGAGAGGCAAGAGCAAACTAATCCAAAAGCTATCAGAAGACAAGAAATAACTAAGATCAGAGAAGAATTGAAGGAGCTAGAGACATGAAAAACTCTCCAAAAAATCAATGAATCCAGGAGCTGTTTTTTTGTTTTTTGTTTTTGAAAAAAATAACAAAATAGATAGACTGCTAGCTAGACCAATGAGGGAGAAGAGAGAGAAGAATCTAATACACACAATAAAAAATGATAAAGGGAATATCACCACTAACCCCAAAGAAATACAAACTACCATCAGAGAATACTATAAACACCTATGTGCAAATAGGAGAAATGGATACATTCCTAAATGCATACACCCTCCCAAGACTAACCCAGGAAGAAGTGGAATACCTGAATAAACCAATAACAAGCTCTGAAATTGAGTCAGTAATTAATAGCCTACCAACCAAAAAAGCCAAACACCAGGCAGATTAACAGCTGAATTCGACCAGAAATACAAAGAGGAGCTGGTACTATTCCTTCTGAAACTATTCAAAACAATTGAAAAGGGGGGACTCTGTCCTAATTCATCATAAAATGACTTAGTCATCAGTTACTTTTTAAATAATGAAGACAGTGACCTTGCAAATATTTGTGATATTTCTTGAGAGGGGGTATATAAAGAAACAGCCTAGAAAACTGATTCGATTTAAAAAAAAAAAAAAAAAAAGGGCAAACTATATGAATAGACATTTCTCAAAAGAAGACATACAAATGGTCACCAAGTATATGAAAAAAATGCTCATCTTCACCAATCATCAGGAAAAAGCAAATCAAAACTACAATAAGATATCATCTGACTCTCATTAGAATGGAAATCATCAAAAAGGAAAAGTAACAAATCCTTCAAAGGATTTGGAGAAAAGGGAACTCATACACTATTGGTAGGAATATAAATTAGTACAGCCATTATGGAAAAGAGTATGGAGGTTTCTAAAGAAAACTAAAAATAGAACTGCCGTATGATTTAGTGATCTTACTACTGGGTATTTATCCAAAGGAAAAGAAATCAGTATATTGAAGAGATATCTGCACTCCCATATTTATTGTATTTCTATCAAACCTAAATGTTTATCAATAGATGAATGGATAAAGATAACGCTGTACATATACAAAATGAAATACTATTCAGTTATAATCGGAATGAAATCCTGTCATCTGCAGCAACATGGATGAGCCTAGAGGACATTCTGTTTAGTGAAATAAATCAGGCATAGGAAGATAAATATTGCATGTTCTCATTCATGTACAGGAACTTTAAAGAAGTTGAACTCATAGACTTTATAGATACAGATATTGGATTGGTGCTATTAGAGGCTAAAAGGATAAAGAGGAGAGGAGGATAGAGAGAAGTTGGTTAACAGCTAAAAAGTTAACAGCTAGATGGGAGGAATAAGTTCTGTTGTTCTGTAGCAATGTAGGGTTAATATGGTTCAAAACAATATACTGTATATTTTCAACAAGCTAGAAGAGAGGTTGTGAATGCTCACAACACAAAGAAATCATAAATGTTCAAAGTGATGGATATATTAGATACCCTGATTTGATCATGGTATTAGCCTGTTCTCACACTGCTATAAAGAAATACTAGAGATTGGGTAATTTATAAAGAAAAGAGGTTTAATTGACTCACAGCTTTGCATGGCTGGAGAAACCTCAGGAAATTTAAAAATATGGTGGAAGGGGGAAGTAAACATGTCCCTCTTCACATGGTGGCAGGAGAGAGAAGTGCTGAGAGAATGGGGAGAAAAATTCCTTATAAAACCATGAGATCTCATGAAAAACCACTCACTGTCATGAGTACAGCATGGGGGAACCACCCGCATGATCTAATCACCTTCCACAAGGCCCCTCCCCCAATATGTGGAGATTACAATTTGGATTATAAATCAAGATAAAATTTGGGTGAGGACATAGAGCCAAGCCATATCATTCTGCTCCTGGCTCCTTCCAAATATCATGATCTAACATTTCAAAACACAATCGTGCCATTCCAACAGTTACCAAAATCTTAACTCATTCCAGCATTAACCTGGAAGTCCAAGTCCAAAGTCTCATCTGAGACAAGGCAAGTTCCTTCTGCTTATGAGCCTGCAAAATCTAAAGCAGTTTGGTTACTCCCTTGAAACAATGGCGTTACAGACATTGGGTAAATACACCTGTTTCAAATGGGAAATATTGGCTAAAACAAAGGGGCTACAGGACCCGTGCAAGTCCAAAATCCAATAAGGCAGTCATTAAACCTTAAAGTTACAAAATAATCTGCTTTGACTCCATGTCTCACATCCAGGTGATGCTGATGCAAGAGATGGGCTCCCATGGTGTTAGACAGCTCCACCTCTATGACTTTGCAGTGTACAGACCCCTCCCAGCTGCTTTCATGGTTAGTGTTGAATGTTTGCAGCTTTTCCAGGTGCACAGTGCAAGTTGTTCATGGATCTACCATTCTGGGGTCTGAAGGATGATGGCCCTCTTCTCACAACTTTGCTATGCAGTGCCCCAGTGGGGACTCTTTGTAGGGTTCCCAACCCCACATTTCTCTTCCACACTGCACTAGCAGAAGTTCTTTATGAGGGCTCTACCCCATGCAGTAAACTTCTGCCTGGACACCTAAGCATTTCCATATATCCTCTGAAATCTAGGTGGAGGTTCCCAAACCCTCAATTCTTGACATCTGTGCACCTGCAGGCCCAACACTGTGTGTAAACTGCCAAGGATTGGGGTTTGTACCCCCTGAAGCAATGGCCTGAGGTGCACATTGGCCCCATTTAGCCACAGCTAGGAAGGAGGGCACCAAGTCCTGAGATTGTACAAGGCAGCAAGGCCCTGGGCCTGGCCCATGAAACCACTTTTTCCTCCTAGGCCTCCAGGCCTGTGATAGGAGAGGCTACACAAAGGTTTCTGACATGCCCTGCAGACATTTTCCCCATTGCCTTGACAATTAACATTCAGCTCCTTATTACTTATGCAAATTTTTACAGCCAGCTTGAATTTCTCCTTAGAAAATGGAACTTTTTTTCTATTGCATCGCCAGCCTGTAAATTTTCCAAACTTTATGCTCTGTTTCCCTTTTTCAAACTGAATGCCTTTAACAGCACACAAGTTACCTCTTGAATACTTTGCTGCTTAGAAATTTCTTCCACCAGATACCCGAAATCTTATATCTCAAGTTTAAAGTTCCACAAATTTCTAGGGCAGGAGCAAAATGCACTACCAGTCTCTTTGCTAAAATGTCTTTTGCTCCAGTTCCCAACAAGTTCTTCATCTCCATCTGAGACCATGTCAGCCTGGATTTCATTGTCCATATCATTCTCAGCATTTTGGTTGAAGCCATTCAACAAGTCTAGAGGGAGTTACAAACTTTTCCACATTTTCATCTTCTTCTGAGCCTTTCAAATTGTTCCAACCTCTGCCTGTTACCCAGTTCCAAAGTCACTTTCACATTTTGGGGTATCTTTTCAGCAATGTCCCACTCTACTGGTACTAATTTTGGATTTTGGAGTTGCATGGGGCCTGTGGCCCCTTTGTTTTGGCCAATTTCTCACATTTGGAATGGCCGTATTTACCCAGTGCCTGTACCCTTATTGTATTTAGGAAGTAACTCACTTGCTTTTGATTTTACAGGTTCATAGGTGGAAGGGACTTGTATTGTCTCAGATGAGATTTTGGACTAGGATGCTACTTGTGCAATAATGCCCATTGTTCATTAACACACCATTTGAACCTCTGTCAGAAATAATTATGTGGTAAAGTACAACAACATCTATTCCCTCCAACTTTTCTTTTAGTTTCTCCACTTAACTCATGACTGGAAAATTTAGTATTCTTCATAATTTCCTCCTCCCTAAAATTTCTCTTTTTTTTCCCCAAAATTTCTAGGCCTTCTAACCCAAATCCCCATTTGATTAGAACTGCTAAAATTAGCTAGAAATTGATTTAAAAAATACACACCAACATGAGACATTCATATTTTCTAAGGTATCTGCATTTGTGCAAATAAAAAATATAAATGTTATTGATCTTATTTTATAGATTGAAGTGACAAAAGGGTTCTACTGATTGGCCATACAAGATTATGGAGAAGGCCACAGTTAAAATTCAGGAAAAATTATCTTCTGAACAGTTAAATCTGCATTTTCAGAGATCTGCCAACATAAAATCCTCAAACCTGTCTTTTTAAGATGTACACAAATTATCAGCAAAGTCCCAGACCCAGAGAGATTTGTGTTATGGGTTAGATTGACTTTAAACTGTGACCCACAGGTTAAACTCCATAGCGGAGCCACCTGATATTGCAGATGATAATAAAGTCAAAAGAACAGTAAATAAAAAAGTCCTATGTAGTCAGACACAGAAGCCAGATCACTTAAGTACCTGGGCTAAAAGATGGTAAATGCCAGAAATCGGTGCAGATAAATGTAGAATACTGCATCTTGAAAAAGAAGAAAAAGAGGCAATGTTGGCAAAAAAAAAAAAAAAAAAAAAAAAAAAAAAAAAAAAAAAAAAAAAAAATACTGCAGCATATTGCTTGAAGAACAGATTTTGGAATTATGGAAAAATTCTCTAAAGTGTGCAATGCATTGTGTAGCTTTGCAAAGATGAAGGCAAAAAGAACAGTGACACACATTTGTCTCTCAAATACAATATAAATCACAGGGAATAGGGAAGGTTTTCAGACACTCTCCAAGGAAGTAACTGAATCTCTGGAGTACTTTGCTAATATTATTAGCCAGGTCTATGAATGGAAAAGCATGGGAAGCAGACAAGACATCATAGACAATTTTAATGGCCCAGAAAATTAGAATTTAACTTTCTTCCACCACTTTTGTCAAAACAGTTTTATGAATTCTTCTTAGGCAGTGAACCAAATATCAAGTTAAATAGCTTGGGTATCTGTAAATAACTTTGCTGTTTAAAAGAATCAATATTTTGATGTAAAACTAATCTTATTATCCAATACATTCTTCTCAAAATAATGAGAAAAACACTATTTTAAAAATAATTCCCATTGACAAATGTTGATTTTTTTCTCTCCTTTATTCCATCTTTTCTTCTTTCTTTTTTTTCTTTCTAATAGCAGTTGATAGAAAAATGCATTTTTTCTTTTCCCTAACTCTGTATTGTTTTTATCTTTTGCCAACCACAGAAGGGGTATCCTAAAAACATATGCCTTAATTTTTCTTCCTTATATTATTAAATTATTTGGTATCTTTGCTAGATCGAACACACAATTAACATTTGGTGATTATAAAATAAATTTTACAAGGTCAATAAAGAGTGATAATCTTATAAAAATTATTCCATGCTGACTGTGTGCCAGGCATTATTTTAAATATATTATTGTAAGTTTTGGGCACAATTTTTTAAGATAAATCCTATAAATACCACATCTGCAAAGAAGAGAACTGAAAGTAAGTGGTAAAGACGATGTTCCTGAAGGCAGAAGTGTCTAAATCTAGAGGACTTCCTATACCCCACCATACCATTGCTCCGTAGGTCCTGCAGACAACACTTAGCTCCTGTGGGAAGCTTCCAAAATGGCTCAAGGCATTTAGGAAATAACAGTACATTCTGTGGTTCCATGGTAAGTGAGGAGCTGCGTCAAGTCCTGGGAGAGAGACAGTGATCCATCACTCTGCCTCGTTCTTCTCATTTCCTTATATGTACCTGTTTGTAAAATCAAATAAGAATATATTTCATGAGAAACTTGACTTTATAAGGAATATGTGCAGCCTGCTGGTTTCATAGTTTTCCCGGACTGTAATATAATAATTATGACTTATTTACTTTTTTCTATTTCTGTGAATAAAAGCAACCAAATTGAAGCTCAGTCTTCATCTTTGTCTCCCAGGTGAAACTGTTTTATCTACCAGAAAAGGCACATCCAACTTTGCCTCAAAGGTCACCTGGGAAACTATCAAAGATACATTACCATTAGGTTGAAGGATTTGAAATGAGTATAAAATTACTAAATACATGACATGGTCATTAGAGGAGTCCTGGGTAGAAAGCAAGAGAGGATATAGGCAAAGCCAAAACGATTGTGTCATCTTGTTTCCTCAGATGTCAATATCCTGAGAGCTGGTCCTTTAATTAGAATTTTTTATTCTATTTAAGCTCAATACAAAAAACTAATTGCAGTCACCATACCTAAAAACAGAGTTGGTTAGAACAAAAAGAGCTGTTCTGAAAAAAGAGAACCATGGTTATAACAGTTCAGATATATAAATATGTACATGGACTATCATTTTTTTGTAACAAATGGTAAAAAGATAGGCTGGTGACAGTGAGAGAGTCGTGTGGAGGGTCTGCTTTATCACCTACCACAGACTATGTTTCCCAAGCAGCACTCTCGCCAGTCCTCAGCACCGGGACATCATTAGTCCTTGCACATGGAAGCAATGAAGGTGTCTCTTAAAGTAAATCATTTGAGGATTTTTATAATCTCAAATAAAATTTTCTAATATTTTTTCTAAGTTTTCCAGGTTTAGGGTTTTAATCTTTTATTATTTATTGTCCAGCAGTTTTGAGGAGTGTGATGAGAAGCCCTGGATAAATAGTTGGATGGCAAAATCTGTGCTGTTCAATGCTCTATTAAAAACTAATGAATTCTTTCTTTTTCACATTATCACTGTTCTATCCTTCGGTGCCTAAAAGTTAATAGCATGTGGGTTTATAAACCTTTGGCTGTCAATCAGTAAAATTTCTGATAAATATCCTTTAGAGACTGCATGGGAAAGAAAGTCTGTATATAAATTTTTTCTTCAATCATCAGAAAGACCGTAGGCATCCATTTCAACTGAACATATTGTCCAGTGTTTCTTTTCTTTTAATTATGTTAAGATAAAAATTACATATCAAAAAACACAAGACAAAAGAAATCTACTTCAAATAGCAACTTTGAAAATTAATAAGAAAAGATATTAATAAGGCAGGTGCTGTGGAATAAAGGTAAATATATCTTACTTTGTTAGTAATAAGTATTTGATAAAATAATCATTGCAAATTTTTTTGGAATCAATCATAATAAAGTTAAGGGGGAAAGTACACTGTTCCAAATTCTTTTCTGAAAGTCTTAAGTCTCTGTATTTATTTCTCATATTTGAGTAGAATTGATTTGCCTCTGCCTGTTAAGACTTAGATATGGACATAGAAGATTGTGAAACCTGAAATGGTCTGACCCTTATCTAATGAAGGAAAACTAGACAGCAGACACACTAAGGATCACTGCAAATGTAAGATCATGGACATTGACTACTGAATTATTATTCCTGTATACACATGCATTCAGAAGTCCAACACACATAGGAAGGCAGGAAGAAGAAAAGGAGGCAAGAATGAAAGAAGCAATGTAGAAAGGAAAGGAGGGGATGCAAAAGAGAGGGAGGCAAAAAAGGAGGAAGGCCAATTATTACTGTTGAGTGTGTGATGATAACAGAGTTAAAGGTAAAATGGCTTAAGCCCTCTGATGCTTTCTAAACACAATTCTAGCCATATGTTTTCAGAGTATAGAACAAAATATCATATCTATTCTTTGAGGAGTGTGATGTATTTGAAGATAAGTATTATTCCTGCTTCTCTTATACTGTGATTGATTGTAAAAAGGACTTACTCTAGTTTTGGATTATGTATGCCATTTGGACCTTCAATTTATTTGTGGCAGCAAGCACTCTGATGAGTGTACTGTTTGTCCTATAACTGCCATCTTCCAGTGAGCATTTTGTTCCATTATGATCTCCTAGAACATTTTAATCTTGAAAAGACGTGGCACAGACTGATTTTTCATTTTAAGAATTCCCCTTTAACTTCTCCAGGTTTAAAATTTAAAAATTACTTTTTGAATAATAAAAAGTGGAAAAAATGATCAGAACTGGGACATATGCAGAGTCATGCAGAGTTTTAAAGACTACCAGTTCAAGTGTTGGGTTTTTTTTAAAAAATGATAAGTGAAGAATAATGACTTTAAGAGTGTTATGTTATTGGCCCCAAGCCATCTTTGTGATTTTTAAAAATGATCAGTGAGTTATTAGAATGTGTACCTTATTTTAAGTACATTTAAGTCATATTAATTTTTTATGAACATTGGTTTTAGGCCCATGTGAAAGTATCTCGTGAGAAATTACTATAGAAATAACTGCTCAAAATGCACATAGTCTTCTAAAAAATGGTCTGAGGTAACTTAACATAAGAATTGCAGGCAAGTTATGAAGAAAGTTAAATAGAGAGGTCCAAATACATATTGTTCAACAAAATATGGTTGTTGAAAAAATTATAACAGGAACATATGACAAGACACTTCAATTTAGATTTACATATAGCTCTGGGATTCCTGATTGTCAGGTCAAAATAGGAGTACATTTCTCATTATATGACAAAGGAAAACATATCCAATCTTCTGAAAAGAAAAGGTAGAGTATCACCATGCAAATAATATGGTAAATAGTTCTACTTGGAAGAAGACAGTTTTGAATACACAATGTAAAGATAAGAATTTCCTAGATGTTTTTGGGAGGAGGAGGGGACATGATTGCTTCCCATTTCTATTAATTTTTTATATCTATTTATATACCTATTACATATCAAAATTGTATGTAGTGGGGTGAGCACTTCCAGTTCTGTACCTGAAATGCTGTCCTTTTTGACTCTGCTGTATTTAGGTAACATCTACTTATTCTTGAAGCCTCATAGCAAACTTCTTCTCTTAATGGGTTTCCCTAAGCATCCCTAAGCTTTCTCATAACACTCAGAGTATAGCACTTTTTATTCTGTGTTGTCATTGTTGATTTACTTCTTCCTGATAGATTATTACCTTTCTGAAGGCAAGAAATATTTTTGTTGATATTTTATTTCCATTATATAACATGGTCTTTAACACCTGGTAGATGCTCAATAAATCTTTGGTGGATAAATAGATGAGTGAATGGGTGAATTGAGGGTTGCACTGGGGAGTCCTGTTTAAATGGGTTTGAGGTAAAATGGTGAGGTAAGTGAGAAGTAAATGAGGGGAAAGGAAGCATTATATATGGAGGGGGTGGGTGTGTGTTCTTTGCATTAGAGTTCATATTTTACCTACTTCCTTGGGCAGTTGTTAAAAGTCAGTGTGAATATGAATCTTCATGAGTGCAACTTGGTAAATGATAAGAAAGGGTTTTGTTTAAAAGCTTAAGCTACTGTGAACAGAGAAAATCTTGATCTAGCTCTAGTCTATAAAATGGATTTTCTCATGCATTCGTTCTTAGCCGTGTCTTAATCATATTTGTCTTTGAAGAAGGCAATTTATATTTAGCAAGAACTGCTATTAATTAGCATTCATGGGCATAGCCTTTCTTTCTGTTTGTTCCAATGTTCCAAAATTGCAAGGAAAAAATGCCTGCCGTTTAATTTTATTAAATCAGTTATGTGAACAACGGAATTCTGGCGTCAAGGACTGTATAAGCAAATTGTGCCAATTAGAAACACACAGCAAGTACCATGCACTTTCCTTTTGCATTAGTGGCTTTTAAATCATGTTATAGTGGCATAGTAACAAACACAGCTAGCATGGTATGACTGTCACATTTTCTACACGTTCATTTTTAGCTACTTTGCCTTTTAAAGAAAACATACAGTATGCTGTAGGTCTACACATAAAATGCTTCCCAAAATATAAGAGATAATTATATGCTTAAAGGGTAATATGCAAACACTCTCCTTCAGATAATTATGAACACTTACTTCTCTACATGGGAAGCTAGCCAAGAAATAAAGATATGACACACTTTGGGAAGTCATCCATTTTTAGTACATGAGGCAGTGCCCCATCAGATACTGTGAAAAGAAAGTTATCTGATTTTTTGTGATCAAATGAATGAAAAAAGTAAAAGGAACTTCCAAAATGACAATTAATATCAATCACATAATGCCCCATTAAAAATCCTATAAGAAAAAATCTGCTATAAGAATAGGTGTCATCAATCATAAAATATTCAGTTTTTAATAGATTCTAAAGATATTCGTATATATCTTCAGGAATATTTTTTAAAAAATCAATGGAAATTGAAAAATGAAAACAAATTTATGCGAGCTATACTCTATATTTACACTTAAGTAAATTTTGATTAATTATGGTAAAATGTGATGGTTATAGCATTGAGTGAAAAACCTACATAATTGAAATACACATGACACTAAGTCATACTTTTGGCCATAGCTTAAGCATTCTAAAATATAAAATTGTACCAGATCTCTCTTAAGATTTTAAATGGTCTAGTTTGAGTATCAGGAAACTTTACATTGGAATTTATTCTTGGGAAATTTTATTTATTTAAAGGTAAAATAAATTGGTGATTAATTTTTAGTTTCTTTTAAAGTATTTTTAATATATTATCAAGAATTCTCTTATTTAAAAATGTTTACTAATAGTGCAATATTATCCTCTAATTTTTTAAAAGATTCTTTTACTAATTTTGATAAAATTTACATAGAGTTAAATTCACAGATTTTTAAGTGTGTACTTTGATAAACTTTGACAAATTCACACAAATATGTAACTAACATCCCAACCAAGAAGCACACTGCCATAACCCAGCAACTTCCCTCATTCTCCCTTGCAATCAATGCCCATAATCTATAGGCAAACATTGTTCTGATTTCCATCACTATAAAATAGTTTGGTACATTATTGAACTTCAAATAAATGAAATTATCCAGTATGCATTTATTTATGCTGGTAATTTGGGAGGTTTTTGTGATCTACTGACACATGCAACCAGCTAGATAAATCTCAGAAATCTCCCAAACTCCTGGCATAAATAAATCTAGATAGATTTATCTAGATTTAGGTAACCTAGATAGATAAATCCATGTGGATACGGATCTTCATGAGTGCATACCCACACTGATTTATCACTTAGTAGCATTACATTGTATGTATATATAGTAATTTGTCCACCCTCTTTTTGGTATACAAACGGATTATTTCCAGTTTGAACTATTACTGAGTGCAATGTAAATACTTTTGCAAGTTTTATACAGACATTTAAAATTTTTCCTTTGGGTAAATACTATGAGTTGAAATCTTAGGTCACAGGTACAGTCAGTATATGTTTAAGGAAGTGCCAAACAGTTCTCCAAGTTTAGGTCAGTTTACACTCTCTCCATCACGATAAGAGGAATCTAATTGCTCTGCATTCTTGCAAACAGTCTATGTTATCAGTGTTTTTACAAGTGTGTTGTTTAATTTCTAAATATTGGAGGTTGTTCTAGATATTTTGTTGATTTCCAGTTTTACTTCATTATGGCCTTAGAATATCCTTGTGTGATTTCTGTCCTTCTCTCTGTAGTAAGGTTTGTTTTATAGCACACAACTTACCTATCTTGATGAAGACTGAAAAGAATATATATTCTGCTGTTGTTGAGTGGACCTTACATCAATTACGTCAAGTTGGTTGATAGTGTTGCTCAATTCATCTGTATTCTTACTAATGTACTGCCTCCTTTTTCTACTAATTTCTAAAAGAGAGGTGTTGAAATCACCAACTATAAATGTTGATTTGCTTACTTTTCTTATCATAGTTATCAGTTTTCTCTCATGCATTTTGAAGCTCTCTTGTTAGTTGAATATATATTTAGTGTTCTTATGTCTTCTTGGAAAACTGTCCCGTTTATTATTTTGTGAGTTTCTATTTTATCCCTGATAATGCTATTGGTGTGAAGTCTGCTTTGTCTGAAATTGATACCGCTATTTACATTTCCTCATGACTAGTGTTTGCATGGTATATTTCTCCATCCTTTGAATTTTGACCTCTTTAAAGCTTTATGTTTAAGGTGAGTTTCTTGTAGAAAGTATACAGCTGAGTCATGCTTTTTTCTCCCTTTACTGCCAAACAATTCAGTGCATTTCCTAAGAATAGGCATCTGTTTTTAGGAACTCTTTTACATAACTACACTTCAGTAAAAATACTTTAGAAAATTCAACTTTGGTAGAATACTACCCTCCAACATACTACCTTTATACAAATTACGTACATTATGCTAATAATTTCCTTTTATGAAGAAACATATTTGTTTAGATACAGGATCATACCAGAATTTAGTTGTCTTTTTAGTTTCCTTTGAGTTGGAATAGCAACTTGGTTCCTTCCTTCCTTCCTTCCTTCCTTCCTTCCTTCCTTCCTTCCTTCCTTCCTTCCTTCCTTCCTTCCTTCCTT